>NC_134881.1:42673960-42771460 GCF_041734735.1 Babylonia areolata | reverse complement strand
ATACGAATGGTATTACCTTGTATTATTTTAACATGTTTTAGGAATGAAAATCGTGTAAGTTTAGCTATTTTTGTGCACTTTTTTGTTGATACATATACTTTAATCATTAATAGAGAAGCCTATATCAAATGTATGAACAGAACCAGTGGTAAAGACTGTAACAGTTGTGACATTGCAAGATACATAGTTTTCTTCTTCTTCATGTTTTTGATATTAGCAGGTGACATTGAACTTAACCCAGGACCAGCTGTAGGTGGTGAGCTCCGTGCCATACATATCAATGTTCAAAGTCTGAGAAATAAGATTGACATTCTAGACGTGGAATTAAGCAATTGTGATGTGATTACTGTTTCCGAAACATGGCTTTCGGATACCGTTTGTAACAACGACATACTACTGACTAATTTTCACCCACCTTTCAGACGTGACCGGCCAAATGACCCTCACGGTGGTATTGCAATTTATGTAAAACAATCTCTATATTGTAAAGTACGCCACGACCTCTCAGTACCTGACTTAGAAGCTGTGTGGATTGAAACAAAACTTGATCAGAGAAGTTTACTTATTGGGTCTTTTTATCGTCCTCCTAATTCACCAGTGAATTATTGGCAATTAATTAGTGATAGTATTAATAAAGCAAACAGTACGTCAAGTAAGTTCGTAATATTTGGAGATTTTAATACTGACTTCTTGAACAGACCATCACAGCACTTCCTTGACATATTAAACCTATATGACTTGCATCAATTGACCAATCAACCTACACGGGTGACTGAAACTACCAGTACTTGTTTAGATTTGATAATAACCCAAAGTCCACAAATCATCCAATCTGTTGATGTCTTATCCCCCATCTGTAGTGACCACAGTGTTCCTTGTGTTTATATAAAGAATTCAGTTACTGGAAAAACGTCATTTAAGAGGACTATCTATAACTACAAGAAGTTAGATGTGGAAAAATTACAACGTTTACTATTAGGGATTAATTGGGATATTGTATTGTCCAAGGAAACTGTAGATGAAAGTGCAGAACTGTTTAGTGAAATTTTACTTGATATAGCTAAATTATGCATGCCTTTCAAGCAGGTTAAAATCTGCTCTGGTAATACACTATGGATGACCGATGAAATTCTATTCTTAATTGAACAACGTAAAGACCTCCACAAGAAAGCAAAAAGAAGCAATTTGCCAGGAGACTGGCAAAGTTTCCGTCAGTTTAGGAATTTTGTAGTATCAAAAGTTAGAAATAGGAAAATAGAATACTTAGAAGAATTGAATAAAAAGGCTTCTGATCCTTCACAATTTGGTAACAAAAATTGGTGGCACTTGGTTAAGTCGTTTATGAGTAAGAAGGGTGTCGATTCAGATGAAATACCACCGTTATTATTTAACGATAAGATGTACTACACAAATAAAGATAAAGCTAACATATTTAATGGATATTTTGTTAAACAGTCTACGATAGAATCTAGCAATAGTACTCTTCCAGTCATCCCTATGTTAGAAACTGAAATATCTGAATTAAGTTTAACAGTCCCAGAAGTGAATGAGGTATTACAAACATTAAACAAAAACAAAGCAGCTGGGCCAGATCTTATACATAACAGATTACTCACTGCATCTGCCCACATTATATCTGAACCACTAACCAAACTATTTAATAAATGTTTGGATCAAGGCAGGTTTCCATTGCTTTGAAAAATCGCACATGTGACACCTTTACATAAAAAAGGTGAAAGGGAGCTGTGCTCAAATTACCGTCCCATCTCATTATTAAGCTGTGTAGGCAAATTACTAGAAAAATGTATTCACAGACACGTATATCACTATCTTACAATAAATAGTATCATTACACATGCACAATCTGGATTTATTCCTGGTGATTCAACTGTTAACCAATTAATAAATATTTATGATGATTTATGTGGTGCTTATGACCAAGGTATCCCGACCCAAGTTGTATATTTTGATATTTCAAAGGCTTTTGATCGGGTGTGGCACACGGGTCTTTTATTAAAGTTAAACGCCATTGGTATACGTGGCAAATTACTAGACTTCTTTCAAGACTATCTGTCACAACGATTCCAGACTGTAGTGTTAAGGGGTGAAAAATCAGATTTACAATTAGTACCTGCAGGTGTTCCACAGGGATCTGTACTGGGCCCTCTGCTTTTTCTAGTGTATATAAATTACATAATTACAGATATTGAATCTGTTATAAAACTTTTTGCTGATGACACTAGTTTATATTTAGCACTTTCAGATCCACATATTAGAGCAGAAATAATTACCTCTGATTTGGAGAGAATTGTGGAGTGGGCAAATAGATGGAAAGTAAAATTCAACGAAGGAAAAACAGATCTGCTAAATATAATCCGTGTTAATCAACAAGCCTTACCCTTGGTATTCAATGAGAACATCCTTCAAAATGTCAGTACGCATAAACACCTTGGCGTCATTTTACAAGATGATTGTAAATGGGGGGAACATATTAACGGTATTGCCAATAAGGTAAGAATGTTGATTTCTTGCTTGAAATATTACAAATATAAATTAAACAGAAAAGCATTAGAGACCATGTATAAATCATTTATTTTACCTCATTTTGATTACGCAGATATTCTGTGGGATAACTGCAGTGATGCTCAGTCAAACATGTTAGAATCACTTCATTTAGAAGCTATAAGAATCATAGTAGGAGCAGTAAAAGGAACAAGTCATACAAAATTGCATGAAGAGTCAGGTTTATGTTCCTTAAAGGAACGTAGACAAAGACACAAACTAATACAATATCACAAAATGGTGCACGGTAACTGTCCAAACTACTTGTCTGACCTCGCACCCCCTCTAGTTTCAGCTAATAATCCTTACCACAGACGAAGACCACTCGAGAGAGCTGTGCCACATTGTAAAACCAACTTATACTCTGATTCATTTATTCCATCTACAACCAAACTATGGAACAGTGTCCCTGATAACATAAAATGTAGTGATTCTTTAAGCCTGTTAAAAAGATATCTTTCCTCTAGTGACACAGCCGTCCCCCCACATTATTACATTGGTAACAGAGAAGAACAAATTCATCATTGTAGACTTCGCTTAAATATGAGTAATCTTAACCAAGATTTGTTTGATCGTCATCTTCGACTGGATACAAATTGTTCTTGTGGATATCCTGCAGAGACAGTTGAACACTTTCTTTTACACTGCCCAAATTACAACAATATAAGAGAGAATACAATTGCTACTCTCCCTGCAAATAGTACAAACTTAAATACGTTATTACGAGGTGACCGAGTTATTAGTTCCCTTGAGAATGAACACATATTCTTGACTGTACAAGACTTTATTGAACAATCAAAAAGATTCAAGTCTTAAAAGATTCACAATGAAATATTCTCTGCAGTTATAGTGAACAGTTATTTTGATGAATGGCCCCGGTTTCACTCTGTAATCTCTCTCTCTCTCTCTCTCTCTCTCTCTCTCTCTCTCTCTCTCTCTCTCTCTCTCTCTCTCTCTCTCTCTCTCTCCTTCTCCAATTGCATTACTCCTTAGGTGATGTTCACTTTCCAGTGTGTTATTATTGTTGCTACTATGTTAGTATTAGTATTATCATTAATATTTTCATTGTTGTTGTTGTCAGTGGTAGTTGCGGTAATAGTGGTTTGGGGTGGGGTTTTTTGGTGTTTTTGTTGTTGTTGTTTTTTCTTGTTTAGTTTAGTTTTGTCTTGCACTTCAACCTTCTTTTCATTGTCAAATAATGTATTTTCGCCATTGCGTTTATGTATTGCTTGTTGCATATGAACGAGCACGATATAAGCTCATGCTTGTTGTTGCTCAAGTCTTATTAATTGAACGCTGTATTGTACCTTGTTTCTTGATATTAAAAATGTTTAAACCAAAAGAGCGGTTAGGTAGTAGCTTTCCATCAGAAAATCATCAGGTCACAATATCACTCAAATATGTGTCAGTGCATGTGTATAAGTGCGTGAGCGCGCATGCAGTGTGTATGTTTGCATTCGGTAATGTCCAGTATGTATATTTGTGGGTGTATCCTCGCGTGTGTGCAATGTGTGGGTGAATGCATGCATACATCGTGTGTGCATACATGTGTGTTCACGCGCGCGCATGTATCCTTGGGTAGAGTAGTGTTTTAATCGTGTGTGTGTCACGTGTGTGTGTGTGTGTGTGTGTGTTTGAGTGTATACACGCCCGAACATGCTGGCAATAACTTGAATCTATTCGCCGTTTTTTTTGTTTGTTTGTTTGTTTATTTGCGTTTTTTGTTCTTTGCCATGGACTGACAATGCACTTCACCAGACACGCACAGAACGCATGCAGCTGTTGACAGGTCCACAAAGGACACCACCACCAGTGGCAGTCGCTTACACTGTGCACAGCCATCACGTGCATTCCATACCTGATAGGGGTCCTGTGTGACCGTCAGTCTGAAAACCAGGAGCATGGATGGTTGTGCATTTTGATGGATGTCGGGGGGGAAAATGGGAGGTTCACCGTGACTTATGTATTCTACTACTTTAGTGTCATTCAAGGATTAAACGTCTGATGGATGATGAATAGTTTTTATTGTACTATTTTTCTTTCTTTTTTTCTTTTTTTTAATCCTTGACTCGTAGATACTAACGCGGCGATAGCCATGAGATGTCTTAGTGGTCCGTGAGGCTCTAAGCACCATAATTTGATTTGATTTCATTTGATGGATGAAAGAACATGAAGACATATTCACGCTGAGCAACTCTGCATACTTCTCTTTTCATTGCATCCACGGTAGCATTATTTCCGCTGACTAGCCCGAAATAAGACGTAGACCAGTCAGTTTGTTTAATTTTTCTTATGATGCCGCAAACGTTTGAGAAACTGTAGTGTGTTTTTTTTCTCTCCATATGTGTGTGTGTGTGTGTGTGTGTGTGTGTGTGTGTGTGTGTACGAGTCGTGTGTGTGAGAGAGAGAGAGAGCGAGAGAGAGAGCGCTCATGTATGTCTCACAGTTAAGAATATGCTAGAGTGTGTCAAAATCATCAAACCCAGCGGTGATAATGTAGCTTCCTGACTGACCACAGGCATGTGGTTCTGCTTCCATTTCTATATTTACAGGTCTTTTTTCGGAAATTTTTTTTTCCGAAAATACAAAGCACTGAAGGCAGTGTTAAGTTTATATTCAAGAACATAGATCAACACCTACCATAGATTAAAACTCTTAAATACGTTTTAAAATTGCATGTTGAATTTGTAACTGTGTAAACTTACTGTCACCTTTTGTATATATCCTAGTGGATGCCGGTGAAAAGATATATGAAATGATACAACTGAAAACTCCGAAAGGTGAACAGACAGCAATATGAATTGATTTGCCGGTTTGCGTCCTTCTCAGCATTTATGGGTTTTGAGCTGTAAGGCTTTCTTCTTCAGGTCGAGGAGGCAAC
The DNA here is from genome assembly GCF_041734735.1 of Babylonia areolata. Classification (NCBI taxonomy): domain Eukaryota; kingdom Metazoa; phylum Mollusca; class Gastropoda; order Neogastropoda; family Buccinidae; genus Babylonia; species Babylonia areolata. The sequence continues at coordinate 42,766,017 of NC_134881.1, read as the reverse complement.
CAGCGGGCGAAGTAATTTAATTAAATTTAAATTTATTTAAATTGGACTGAGTAGCTCTGGGCAGACTGAAAAATTAAAGAGTTGGAAATTATGTCAAGTGTTAAAAAACGTAAACTGTTGCCCCAGCTGGGTTCCTGTGATCGGAAAACTTGCTCTTTATTTGATACCAGAGGTATATATACTGTGATATGTTTCGAAATAATTTATTGTAAAACCGTCACCTGGCTTGGCCATATTCCAGACAGTTTGGAATATTTCAGTAGGATACTTTGTTTCCTGTTTATGTTTAATCTGATGTTGATATTATGAGCGGAAAGGTCTAAATCCAGTTCCATACTTCGTTTGGTTTCGACAACTGTATTTCGTTTAATTTGTCGATGCAGTCCAGAAGTACAAAAGAATCGAGAAACGCACTTTATTTCACCTTTATCTTCCGTGTTTACCCCCATGCGCAGTGGCGGGTGTTATAATCTGTTGAGATAACGAGTTGTCACACTGTTTGCCTCCATCAATGGAGAGCGGGATTTGGTCGAGAAGCCTCCTTTGTCTCACTCCCATTCTTTTCTCATTCTTTTCAACACCCACTCCCTGCCCTGTCACCCAGATCCGAAATGGCAGCTGACAAGTTGTTGATAATGGAGTTGAAAGGTCAGGTGCGTTCCTGAAAGAGCTGACGAAGGTGACTTGGCCCTTCAACCCTGTCTTTCATCTCCGCATGACACTATAACCACGATGACACCCACCCCCACCCCTATATGTAGCACAAACACTGACAGGTTTTCTTGACTTTCTTGATCTCCTTGAGTTTTGCTGGGGTGACAGTGACTGCATGACTTGCCTTTTGATTTTGAGGTAACGTTGCAGTGATGAGATTGGAGACCTCCCTTCCCTCCCTTTCCCTCACTCTCCCACGATGGTTGGACCCTGGTCGCCAGATGCCTTTGGTGGGTGTCAGCCTATAGACCCGAATGGCTGAAAGCACTGCATGCATTGCCAACGTTCGTTTTTCCCTCTGAGGTCAGAGAGCATTCCAGTACCGAATGCAATTTAACGGAATGCCAACGAAATTGTGAAGCACGTGGTTTTGCTCTCTCTCTCTCTCTCTCTCTCTCTCTCTCTCTCTCTCTCTCTCTCTCACACACACACACACACACAGAGTCACACAGAGACACAGGCCATAGACACTAATATCTCAAGGAATTCTAGTGTCTATGCACAGGCAGACACAGACACAGACATACAGAAAGACACACAGATACACACACGCACGCACACACGCACACACACACACACACATAGAGCTAGAAAAATGGAAGGGTGCTGAATCAGAAAAATAGAAAAAGAAAGAAAGGAGCCAATTTGCACTTTTGATCGAAGGACAGAATGCTAACCACTGTTACATGATGTCCAAAGTCCCTACGATCTCACTCATTTGGATACAATGCTTATCACAGCTGGGTGTCAACAGGACACAGCAGGGTGAAGATCACACATGTGTGGTCTTTCCGATAGACGAGTTGAAAGAAACAACTTACTGTCTCCGACTGAACGAGGTTGAATAAGACTAAAGCTCTGTTTAAAACAACAACTGGGATTGTTAAACAAAGGACTGAGGGTTGGAAGTCAGTGCGAAGTCAGTTCCCGGTGATTGAGCGGATTGTTCTGCTTGAAAAGTAGAAGACCTCACCGGATTACACTGGGGAAGACAGACTAAACAGGAAGATTTAAAAATCTCAGGAAACCAGTGCACCAACTCTCGCTACCCCCATTTTTTCAGAGCGTTTTTTTTGGGGGGGTGGAGCCGGAAGGGGGAGGGGAGGGGGAAGATTTGGGGGTTAATAAGAAAACAACATATATTTCGCTCTGCTGAGAGTTCGTCTGGCTTAATGGTTTTTGTTTTGAAAAATATAAACATTACTTTTAAATTCCTGACCTCCTTTGTTGAGACTCTGAGGGCATGGAACACGTTTTTTTTGTTTTGAGGGTCGCGTGCAGCATCTGTTTCTGAAGCGGTCTTGCTTTGATTTTGATAGATTATGAACCCATTTTAGCTTGTGACGATTTAACGTGAGATGTGATCTTGTGTAATAAAAGCATAAAAAACAAACAAAACAAAACAAAAAAACAAACAACAACAACAAAAAAACCAAACAAAAAAACCAAACAAACAAAAAACAACCAACCAACCAACCAACCAAACAACAACAAACAAACAAACAAACAAAAAACAACAACAACAACCAAACACTAAAAGCAAAAGCAAAACAAAAACAAAAGAAAACAAAAAAAACAACAACAACCAACCAACCAACCAACCAAACAAACAAAAACTACGGGAATAAGAAGGCACGGGGAGAACATTCATGTAAGAAATCAGATCAGATACACTTATTTTTCATTTTATTTGATAATCTTCTTGTTCGCCAAGTTATTGGTTAATTCATGAAGTTCAGAAAAAAGAAAAAAGGCTTCAGATGCAGTCCATACAAAAGTTAATGAAAAACAGTAAAGACATAAAAAGAACATGTTTGTAATGGAGACCTGTTAAAAAAAAAAAAAAAGAAAAAAAAGCAGTTAGACTTGCAGGTGTCATCCATAGGGCACTTCAAAGAAAAGAAGGATGAGACTAACACAGAGGCAGAAGGTGTGTGTGTGTGTGTGTGTGTGTGTGTGTGTGTGTGTCTGTCTGTCTGTCTGTGTCTGTCTGTCTGTGTCTGTGTGCATGTGTGTGTGTGTGTGTGACTTCATGATGGTAACAGACACACACACACACACACACACACACACACACACACACACACACACACACACACACAAAGTGAATAGCAATTGGGGCTGAAAGTGGCCAATAACAGCACGTTTTGAAAACGAAATTTCCATTTTTCTGTTTCAACTGAACATCAAATTTTCAGTCTCCAGATACCCACAGCTTTGCTATTGAAGAACGCAGTGTGCATCGTCATTGCGTGGTGTTGCCTTGAGTGCGACCACGTGAAAATGTAAATTATAATTGAATGGCCACTGCCTTGCGAATGGTACACTTTGAAAACACGAGGAATGAGGACACACAAATACCAGCCAGAAAACGTCTGTACTGAAGCATGCAATACTTCGTATCGCAAGACAATTTTGTAACGTATGGAGCACTGTTGCCCGACCCCTCAACCTGAATGATTTACAGCTTCCAGACCAGCCCCACCCTTATCGCCTACTACAAAACCCGTGTGAGGGACAATAGGAAGCGTGTATAAGATCAGCACTGCTGGGGTATTACCCGGGTATTTGATGAGCTCTCCATAACTTGTGAAGCAACACTTGTGAAGGGTTTAACCCAGTGGCGAAGACACGATATGTGAGACAAGTAAATAAAATAAGTATTGACCCTTTGTGGTCATGTTACGCTCATATTCTTCTTCCACCCACCCACCCACCCATTTCTTCCAAACACACACACACACACACACACACACACACACACACACACACACACACACACACACACACACACACACACACAAATGAAGAAGAAGAAGAAGAAAAGACATCCTCGCCCAGGTTTTATCCATGAGCACCCTCACGCCCTTTCCCTCCCATTTTTTTGGGTAATGTTTTTATATTTGTCAGTACATGTTTCTTAAATATCTTGTCATATTCGCCGTTTTAACCCATACGCTTCATCTTTATAAACAACCTAACTTCCTTCAGTCCGTCATGAAGTAAAAACCCATGGAGTAACATACTTCTCTTTAGTATGACAATAACCGGCGAGGAAGGAAAAACAGCAGCAACAACAACAAAACACACACACACACACACACACACACACACACACACACACACACACACACACACACACAAACCAAAAAAAACAACAACAACACACACTTGATAACAGCCACAGTGACAATGTGGGTATGTTATATATTAAATCTATTTTGTAAAAAACGCCCAAAGAGATTTTTGATAATCTGCAGACTGCAAGCTGTCAACGACATCGAAACAAGACTGATCCCCCCGAGGACCGGTGTGGACAGTCATTCAGCAGAACACAATTTGCAGCTTGCCCGTTCTCCAGTTTATTAAGTGGATCACAATTAAATATTAACGGCAACGCAAATGTCGATGACCAGAGAGTTCAAAGTAAGTGCTTTGATTGATATCATTTAAATATTGATAAATATGCCGACATTTTTAGCATTGATTAATATCATTTAAATATTGATAAATATTGATATGCCGACATTTTTAAAGTGGTTAATGTATATGCTTTGTTGTAAGCAAGGTATAAATTAATTTATTAACGAATGTTTAAAAGAAAAAAAAGAGAGGCGTAAAACAAGTTCATAGGAAGTTGTATCTGTCCGATTCAGTGATATATCGTTACTCCCTCCTGTTTTCTTTCTTGAGGTCTGTATATTTCGGAAGAAAAGAAGAGTTTGAGGGTTTACTTTGCCTCTGTGAACGAAACAGGGTGACCAGTTGGAGGGGGGGGGGGGTCAAGAACAGAACCGAACAGAACCTGGTTCATGAGTGAGTGGCCTTGCTAAAGATAACCACGTGCGCTGAATCGATTGCTTCCTGTAGTGGTAGAACGTGTGTGTGTGTGTGTGTGTGTGTGCGTGCTTGCGTGTGTGTGTGTGTGTGTGTGTGTTTGGGAGGGAGTGAGGAGAGAGGGGGTAGGTGTGGGGTTACTGGGTAACCAAACTATGCCGCGTCACCAGCATTTCCTGTTGTGACGTCCTTCTCACCAGTCGTGGAGGTCCAGTCCATCATCCCCATCCGGTCATGTGTCATTGTGTGTGTGTGTGTGTTCGTGAGCGCGGGGAGCGCCTTGGGAAATTAACGCTGAGTACTGTACCCATTTCAGTGCGAAACTGCTCAGTTTGTTCAACAGTAGTATACCCAATTGTTACTTCTGATGACAGTAAAAGTGAGAGTGGGTGCATGTGTGTGCAGACTTGTGCGTTCGCCGCACTCTGTAATATGTTTTGAGCGGAAATCTCTCAGGGTTAAGACAACTGATTTTCGGAAACAGGTATATGGATAAGATCGAACAACAACCAAAATAATAATGATGATGATAATAACAGTAATGATCATGATAATGATAATAATAATAAATAATGATAAAGTACAATAAAATATCAGTTGTGCTTACAGTACAGCATTCTGGCTGATAACCTACATGACACTTGATCACTTGATGACATTTGCCACGTGCTAAAATTTTTACGCCACTTGACATATTCCGCTTCCTTAATTTCTTCCTCCCTTCTGTGCCCCCACCCCCCAGACCTCCAATCTGTCATAATTATCATGTTGCAGTGTTGATCATCTGGACAGGCTCAACACTCCATTTGTATCTGCGCTTGTAGCCTTCCCCATTACCCTCCCCCAAAACCCTCCCACCCCAAGTTACCATCTCGACATCAGAATCTTAAACTTGATGGTGGGGGGTGATCATTGGAAGAAGGAGAAAATGATGGGCAAAATACAGTCTAAGACTTTACATGTTAGTTCCACAGTGAAGTGAGAACTTGGCTCACCACACAGCGATATTGATGCGAATGCCGTGGTCATGTTCGACTCCGAAGAACGAACATCAGTGTACTCTCTATCTGTCTCGCTGTCACACACACACACACACACACACACACACACACACACACACACACACACACACACACACACTCGTGGTTTCATAATTATATCCCTCTGAGTCTTTGCCACTTGTTTGCCTGCATATATTTCCGTATGTTTCCAAACAATTCTCTGCTTAAAAAACGGTTCACACCGTTTTATTATTTCTTTCATCAGCCTTTTTGTTTTCATTATTCTGCGTTCAAACACGTTCCTTTTGGGTATGCTGACTTAATTCATTTCTGTGAAGTCCGTGCCTTTACCAAGCTTCTTTGGAATTGCTAATATCCTCCCGCAGGGAAGTGTTTGGAAAATGGTAATGCACCAGTTTACTGCTGTCTGCAGTAGAACCTTCCTTCCACGATGCGGCTCTCTCTTTATAGGCTAGCTACACAGCTGCATGTAGTTGCATAGTTTTACTTACTGTTTTTGTCAGTAACAGTTGGTTTGTGTACTTTCTTTGATGGGTAAGCCGTGCCAGCAATCGTCTTTTCAAAGAGATTTGGAAGGCAGAGTTGGAAACACACATACTACTGGTTTTATTGTGTTTTCTCTATCATTGCTAAATCAAATGTAAAGAAAGTGTCAACTCCAAAGTGGCTTAATTTCATTTATTTAGGAAAGGTTTTACTTTATTTCGAAACGGAGCAGTGTGTGTGTGTGTGTGTGTGTGTGTGTGTGTGAACTGTTAACCTTCGCTTATTTCCCCACCAGCATGACAATGCTATCGTGAAAAGCCAGCAACATGCAAACACTAGCCGACAGCGCAGAAGACACTCACACACAACAACCGGGCCCCCTATCCTTCGATCGTTGATTTTTATCGAGCTGTTCACCGCTGATTGATCGACCCTGTCAGCCCCGCAGCCACAGTAGAGGCGCAAGGAAGGGGAGGGGACAGGGGTGTTTCTTGTCAGTCACTGATCCGTGTCGTATGATGGTGGGGTTGGAGTAGGCCTGCAGGGGCTTATTATCGTACGGTACCCCACCTGTTTGAGTGAAGGTCATGCGGAGTTCATCATCACATTGACAGGTGAACTTTTCCCACTGAGATCTGTTGTGACTTGTACTTTGTTGGGGTTTAGAATTAAGAGAGAGGGAAAGAGAGTAGAGTGAGAGAGCTAAAGAAGGGGAGAGGAAGAGAGAGAAGGCGGGGGGTGGGGGTTAAGAGATTGAGAGTTCATGAGAGTGCCAGAGTTTAAAAAAACTTCCACTAAACTTGTATTAGAATCATCCATCTTAATTGACCAAGCGAAAGGCTGAAGACAGTGCAAGTCAGTATTGGCTCATGGTAATGTGTTTGGGGTTTTTCAGCGCGCAACGGTAAAAGATCACACGCGAATACGAATGCACACGATTGCACACATTTTATTGTTTTTATACTTTGGTACAAAGATTTGCTTTTTGGCGCACGCGCACACACATAAACACAAACATGTGTGCACTCAACACACACGCACCCACGCACGCACGCACGCGCGCGCGCACACACACACGCACACACACACACACACACACACACACACACGATCTGTCATCTATGGCTATTGTCAAAATGGTGATTAATTTTGTGTGATTAATTTTGTGTTTTTGGAAAGTGGTGAATTATCACGTTATTTCAAGTTGTTATGGCGAATCTTTGTAGGAGGTTTATTATCACATACCCCACTCATTCGCACAGTGACAGCTTGCGGGTGATTCACGTGCCATAGGTTTAAAATTTCCACAAATTGTGTGCCCTTGCCATCACTAAAAGCCTGACTGGGCAGCGTACATTGCCAACATTACGAGTTGGCAACACGTTTATTGTTGAGGTCTATAATTTATGCTTTGATTCTGCCAACAAATGATAAACAAGTACAGTCATTTTTGCTCAAGAGCAAAGACGATGACTGATCCGATAAGTAATTGTACTGTACTGTACTGTACTGTACTGTACTGTACTGTATTGCACTTTACTGTACTGTACTATATTGCACTTTACTGTACTATATTGCACTGTACTGTACTGTATTGCACTGTACTGTATTATGTTGCACTGTACTGTACTGTACTATATTGTACTGTACTCTACTATACTGTACTGTACTATATTGCACTGTACTGTACTATATTGCACTGTACTGTACTATATTGCACTGCACTGTACTGTACTATATTGCACTGACTGTACTGTACTGTACTGTACTGTACTGTACTGTACTGTACTGTACTGGACTATGTTTCGTTGCATTTTTTCTTGTCATCAGATATTTTCTCACGGAAATCAGGCTGCTCTCCCCAGGGAAAGCGAGATTTCATAAACAGTGCAACTCACCACCTAAAACGGAAATTTCGAAGCAGTATACTGCCAAGACCCCGGCACCGAAAGAATATCGACCATAAGGACGAAAGCCAATAGTCGTTAAACTCAGCTTTATTGCAATGCCTTGTACAGCAGTCGATTACCTCGAGAACATTTTCCTTTCAAGTATGGAAACACCCCCCCCCCCACCCTCTTCCGCCACCCAACACACACACAGAGACACACAGAGACACGCACAGACACACACAGACACACACACACACACACACACGCTGACATATTAATTCACTCCTTGACCACACTTATCCCCCTCGCTTTATCATTTAATCAGTTCATTAATTCATTCATTCAACATTTTTGTTGTTGTTTATTTCCTGTCTAATATCATTTAATCGTATGGCCCAGCCCGGTGGAGCTCCAGAAGAAACTGTGGGGACCGGCGGGGTCCCTGTGGCGGTCCACGGTCTTCGCCGTCCTGACCGGACTGGAAGTCTAGTGTGGCTAGGGAACGCGGAAGAAGAAGAAGATTTTGATCAAGTTTGGAGGAAGTGAAATTTGAGAAGACGAAATTCCAGTTTTTGCTTACTCATCTTTTATTCATTTGTTTGTTTATTTTATTTCATTGTTTTATTTTATTTCACTTTATTTTGTTTTATTTCATTTTATTCCATTTTTCCTCAAGGCTCAAGCGCGTTGGATTGCGCTGCTCGTTAGACATCTGCTTAGAAGAGGTTTTGTAGCATATATGGAATTGTCCGAACGCAGTGACGCCTCCTTGAGCAGCTGAAATGAACTGAAGTGAACTCACCTGTCCAGTAACTCTCCACACGGTTATCAGCATATCGTGTCATAATAAACTGAACTGTCACCCAGTATTGTACGCAGCAGTGTCCACAGGTCTCCACAGATCGTGCAGGGAACCTCCAGAACGCGAACCACCGAGGACCACTGGCGATAGCAGTGTTTGAGGTGCGTGAGAATAGGAGTGTGTGGTCGGATTGCCGGCTTAAAAAGAAAATTCCCAGTCTCTCCTTTAGAACCACAGGACGAGGTGTATCGGATTTCGCTCCACTGTTATATATCTCTTTGTACTGCCCCGTTGAAGGAAGATGGGTATTAGATAAACAGAAATAAAGAAAATGCCACTCCCTCCTCTTAGCGCCCCCACACCGCTCCCCCACCGAAAAAAAGACACCCTGTTCATTTTATGATGGACTCTCTCTCTCTCTGTGTGTGTGTGTGTGTGTGTGTGTGTGTGTGTGTGTGTGTGTGTGTGTGTGTCTCCCTCTCTGTATGTCTGTCTCCGTCTCTCTCTCTCTCTCTCTGTCTCTCTCTCTCTCACGTAAACATGGTAACTCGCACACACGGACATACACACCTCTCTTTCTCTGTGTCTCTTTTGGTCACAATCTTTCTCGTATAAATATTTATGTGTACATACATCAGCGACTTGACTCAAGACACTGCATGGGCGGTGCTGTCCGTAGGTCTACAACGATAACGCTGCGATAGATAACACCTAGTTTTACATACAGGGACACACGACCATGGCTTATCAGCCAGATAAAATCGATTTCTTGTCACCCACCAAGGTGAGAGTTCGATAAACACCTATCATGCAAATGATATCTTTCTTAGCTTGACTACTGAAAGGGTTGATCCCCGCGGTGTCTGTCCACTGAGTTTCGGATCAGTGTTGCTAGAAGTCTCTGTGGAGGTTTTGTTTCATGTTGAAGGTACACATTCAAAGAGGTAGCAGCAACAACTTCGAGTTCACGTAAACTGGCATAGGTAAGCGTTCTGGAGGTTCCCTGGGCGCGTGCGTACGCACACACACACACACACACACACACACACACACACACACACACACACACACACAGTGTGACTGTTTCCGCCGACTCCAGGAGTTCAGATGAAGCCTGTAGTGCCACCTGCGAGTATCGTTGCACAGTGGATGTGGTCTTCGGAACACGGGGGACCACAGCTCATCACACTTAATGAATGGTAGTAAGTTTGTTGCACGTCTTGTATTACAGCTCTTCCTCTCTCCCCTTCCCCCCCTACCCCCCCACCCCCACCCCCTCAGTCACACCCTCCCACACGCATATAATACACCTAGTTTTAAGTTCAGTGTTATACAATACTCCTTTTTAAAGTTCAGTATTATATAATACTCCTCATTTTAAGTTCAGTATCAGAAAACGGAAGTCGAAAACGGAAGTGGACGGGCGCAATAGCCGAGTGGTTAAAGCGTTGGACTGTCAACCTGAGGGTCCCGGGTTCGAATCACGGTGACGGCGCCTGGTGGGTAAAGGGTGGAGATTTTTCCGATCTCCCAGGTCAACATATGTGCAGACCTGCTAGTGCTTGAACCCTCTTCGTGTGTATATGCAAGCAGAAGATCAAATACGCACGTTAAAGATCCTGTAATCCATGTCAGCGTTCGGTGGGTTATGGAAACAAGTACATACCCAGCATGCACCCCCCCCCCCCCGAAAACGGAGTATGGCTGCCTACATGGCGGGGTAAAAACGGTCATACACGTAAAAGCCCACTCGTGTGCATACGAGTGAACGTGGGAGTTGCAGCCCACGAACGCAGAAGAAGAAGAAGAAAACGGAAGTCATATATGTAGTTCAAATCTCTGGTCCCGCTGCACACCGTTTTCCCTTCCCAACCCTGTCTTCTGCCATTGTACTTCCCCATCCTCACTCCTCATTTCACGCACCTCCCATCCCCACTCATGCACCCACCACACAATTCCCCCGCACCCCCGTCCCCTGTTATTGCTTACTTGTTCGAATATCAAACTGCTTCCCCACTACCCCCTCATCCCGTTTTGATGTCTCACACATAGATAACGTTGAATGATTTGAATATAAATGTGTGTGTGTGTGTGTGTGTGTGTGTGCGCGTGCGCTTGCGTATGGATATGTGTCAGTGGAGAAAGACTATATTTTTGTATTCATCTGTTGCTGTGGAAGGTACAAATGAGATATACATTTATATAGGGTTCTGCAGGCAACAGGTGAGGGTCCTGTAAACTGCATACAGGCAGGTATCGGATGGCACACACGAGCCCTCTAATTCCATTGCTGAATGTGTGCTGCGGCGCACACACGCACGCACGCGCGTACATGCGCGCGCGCACACACTTACACACACACACACACACACACACACACACACACACACACACACACATATGTATATTCAGGTCATTACGCGTTATCTATGTGTAAGACATATAATGTGTGTACATTGGTGACACAGTGGAAACAGATATACATTAGGATAGGCTGAGATTGATAGAAAATGAAAAAAAATTGTTGTAGCCCTTCACCTCCTGCCACTATTTCCTGAACAGACACACAGACAGACAGACACACACACACACACACACACACACACACACACACACACACACACACACACACACACACACACACACACACACACACACACACACACACACACACACACACACACACACACACACACACACACACACACACACACACACACACACACACACACACACACACACAGAGTTTATACTTTTCATCTTTTTTGAAAACTTCGAAACGTCTTTTGATGCACATTTTTTCATTCAGTAGTTTGTATGTACATTTTGTGAAGCGATTGAACTAGCTAGATGGGAAAGTGCTCCATAAATGATGATGAATGTGTTGATTATTATGAAAACACTTTTTTTAAGATAAGAAGAGGAAAATATTACAATGTTTCAATGCAGATCGGTTGCTTGTGACTTCCGCGTGTGGTGTGTGAGTGTGTATGTGCGTTCGCGCCCGCGCACGCACGTGTGTGTGGCTGTGCGTACGTGTGTGTGTGTGTGTGTGTGTGTGTGTGTGTGTGTGTGTGTGTGCGCGCGTGTGTACGTGTGTGAGAGGCGTGTCCGTGGTCTAAGCATGCAAATTCATTCCCATGCCTGTCAGTGCATAGGCTGACGACATGTTATGCTGTAGAAGTAGAAGTGCAGTCAGTGTAACCTGTTGCGAGCGTTGAAGTTTTTTTTTTTTCCTGCAAGCATGCAACTGAGTACGAAACGTCCAAGTTGTGAGAAGGATTGAACAGGGGCTGAAAAAAAAAGTTATGTTGTTGATCAGGTTTCCCAGTCCTAGTTCAAGTGTATTAGTTTTAAAACGTGCTGTGAATGTTGGCTAGAAGCAAATGATCGAGGCTGAATGTCGATTCCCCCATCACCCGCCCTTCCAACCTCTGTATCTCTCTTTTATTTTTTTTTTAATATACACATGTACGTCAATGTTAACACACACTTACGTATGTATATATATGCATTCATTAAAGAAGAAACTAAGCCTTGGGGCTAAAACATTTTAAATGGGGAATTTTAAACCAGTGAGCAATCAAGCTTACGAATATAGAAAACCGTGCCACGGGACTAAACATGCAATGAATATGGTAATTTTTAAAGGCGTTGATTCTACAAGAGCCCCAACCCAAATCAACGAATGAATCGGTTATTGTAAGCATGTAATTATAACTGGTAATTTTTAAAGGGTTGATTCTACAAGAGCCCAAAGTTGTTTTTTTTAACACACCCGCAACATACACACACGCTCGCGCGCACGCACACACATACAAGAACACGATGATGATTATTGTGATGTGATGTGATGTGTGTATGTGTGTGTGTGTGTGTGTGTGTGTGTGTGTGTGTGTGTGTGACACGCACACATACATAGACCACACACACACACACACACACACACACACACACACACACACACACACACACACACACAAAATCATATGAATTAATATTGTGTTCAACCAGAGCTTCAGCTGACGCTGCCTGTATACATTATGACTCACGCAACAGCTCAATTCCAGGTGTTTGTTTCTGTTAATGATCGCATTACTTCACGTGACGCAGGTAGGAGTGTGGCAAATAATGTACACCAGACTGACCCCTTGTGCAGGCTGTTTTTACGGTTTGCTTCAGTTTTTTTTCTTCTTTCTTCTTTCTTTAAAGATCGTTGTGTGTGTGTGTGTGTGTGTGTGTGTGTGTGTGTGTGTGTGTGTGTGTGTGTGTGTGTGTGTGTGTGTGTGTGTGATGTACCACATCACGTGTTTGAAGATTTTTATTTTCACCGACGTAATTGACCACATCTTTCGTGTTTTATTTTAATTTTCCAATGAGATTATATGTGTATCAAAAGAATGTGAGTTGAGTAGTAAGCCTTGTGGTTGTCTTCAAATTTACGTCTTTCCGCTCCATGTGAAATTAGACGAACATGAGATAGAACTATACGTTTTTTCAGCATCAAAATGACATTATCAAGTTCTGCATGTCACTGACATTCTGATTGGTGTGGAAAGTCGACAAGATAGATGATCATGGGAACTGTTGAACTCTCTCCAAATGGAAATGGGGGCCACTCTGCAGATCGAACAGGCCTCAGAGAACATTTCTCCACTTTGCTCGTTTCCCGAAGAATGAATCTCCATTTGTCTGCCTGTCACCCCAGAATTCGGAGACCTTTGTGCCTTCTTGAGATATCGCATTTAAGGTTTATTTTACAATGGTGGAAGATTCTTGAAAAAAGAAAAACCATGTATGTAGATATGGCTACCATGCATCAAAATCTGGTCTTATCAGCCCAAGCTATTCTGTGGCATACAGTTTTTCAAAGTTTCATGGAAACCCATTCATCTTTCCACGACAGATCACATCCATACTTGTTGCCATATCTCCCAATGGGGAGGAATCCACTATTATAAAAAGGATATTTAGATTAGTGGGAGGAATCTTTTAAAAATTCTCAGGATTCTGATAACCGACTTCTTTCACCAGAAGAAAATTAGTGCTTGGTCTTTGGCCGATACTTTAACCAAAATTGAGGAAGGTTCGTCCACGTCTTCTCTCTCTCTCTGTCTGTCTGTCTTCCGCAGTACTGCTTACAAACTCTGTCGGAGGCGGCAGTCAAGTTGCAGTTGTGAGATGGGAGGGACAGTATAGAGGTAAAACTCCATTATACACGTCATTGGTCATACCAACTTGTTACACTGAATAAGAAGAATGCGAAAGAAGTACGTGTCACCAGGCAGCTGTCCAACTTAAGACACCAATGTCCCCTAACACAACGGCAGACGGTGCCATTATAGGCTTAGCTGGGTTAGCTGTTCTTGTGGAGTTGGAGGGATGGTACAGAAGGAAATGCTATACCATGGCGGCAGGCTTCATTTGGGCAACTGTTCAAATGAGACATAACGTACCGTAGTGCAGGTTTTTCTCGGGGCTTTGCTGTGCTGTCTGCACGAGATGTCACAACGTAGCTCATTAGCTGTCATTTCGCGTGGAAACTTACACGGGCACAGGTGGAACAATATCGTGTCATGCTGCAACATGCTCCGACAGTCAGTCACCTTGGAGTGTTTAATGGGTACCGTTGTGTTGTGTTTGTATCGGTTATTGGGGGGTGGTCGGTTCTTTAGGCCGTGCCGTTGTCAGGTTTTCTGGCTGCATGTGAGACTTGGTGTTCTTACCCTTTCTCTCTCTTTGTGTCTCTGTCTCGGTCTGTCTGTCTCTCACCCACACACAGAGGAAGAGGAGGGGGGGTTCGTGAGCAAGCACACGGGAGGGTGCGGGACGGATACAAAAATAACATTCGTCTTGTTTCACTCATCATGAAAAGACATTGACCTAAAGAAAAAACTAGAATATCCCTCTCTCTCTCTTTAGGTGTTTGTGTGTGCATTTCCAGGAGCTTGCGTTTTCTACACACACACACACACACACACACACACACACACACACACACACACACACACACACAAAAGCAATAACTTACGTGTCTTACTTTCGCGGGGCAATCATTCGCACTGTCACAGAAAACAGTCCGTGAAGTTGTACATGGTAACCGCCAAAAACCAACAGTAAAAAGGGCAACGACTTAAAAAAGAAAGAAAGAAAATAAGGACGAGAGACAGTGACTATTGTGCTGCACAATGGGGAGTTGGTGGGTAGGGTGGGAGGGTCAAGGGGGGAGGCGGTGTTTTAATAAGGGGGTTGGTCACTATGGGGGGTAAGGTGGAGGGGTGGGGGTGGGGGCTGGTGGCAGAGGGACAGAGACAGTGGACAGGCGAGGAACAATGTGTGTGTGTGTGTGTGTGTGTGTGTGTGTGTGTGCGCGCGCGTGTGTGTGTGTGTGTGTGTGTGTGTGTGTGCGTGTGTGTGTGAAGGAGAAGTAGTAGTAGTGGTAGTGGTAGTTGTAGCAGTATTATTCCATACACTGTTGTGAATTGAACGGGAGACAAACCAATGCAAACAGAACACGAAAAATGTTCAAAACAAAATCCATGGCTTGAATAGGTTAACGACATGTACATTGTTTCCAATACCAAAGAGCGGCTGGACAGAATTGTGTCTGTGCGCGCGCGCGCGTGTGTGTGTGTGCACGCGCGTGCGTGTGTTAGAGACAGACAGACAGACATAACGGGTACACGCACATGTCATGTGTGCGCGCGTGCGTGTGTGTGTCTACACGTGCACACTATCAGGAACATTGCTCCCTTTCTCCCCCGCCTTGTCCCCCCACCCCACCTCCCCCGTGCCCCCCACCCCTCTCCATCCCAGAGACCTCAGCGTGGCTCCCGGTGAATTCCTCGTGCCCCTGCCAACAAAGAACCCACCCTGTCCCTTGGCTTGCCTTGCCCATTGAAGGGGTTTTATCCCCCGAGTTTCAGATCAGGTTATATGGTTTGGGGGCTGTCCTGTCTCCCCCCTCCCTCCCTCTCTCTTTGCCGTCCCTCCCGGGCTATCGTCAGTTCCCCCTCTAGCGGCCGTTCTTTTCTTTTTTCTTGTTGTTAGTCTTCAACCTTCAACGGTATGTTTGCCCGGGTCGGGAGCAGGTCACATCGGAGATGACGCTATGAGTCAAGCTTTTTTTTTTTCTTCTTTCTCTTTTTTCTTTTTGTGTGTGTGTGTGGGAATTTCTTTCCCACACCCCCATCCCCTCTTAATGCCCCCAACCTCCTTCTGCCACTGTCCTGCCCCCTCCAGTGTCTGAGTCTTTCTCAGTGTCGGTCTTGATTGTGAAAAATGAAAAGTTTGATTCAAACGACAGGTAGGATTGGGTTGGCCTGAGTCAGCGTCCGTGTTAAGGGTTTAAGGTGTTGTGAGGGATGGATGTTTGGCGGCCCGGGGAGGGGGACATTGAAAGAAAGTGAGTGATTGAGTGATACAAAGAAAGAAAGAGAGAGGAGGAAAGGGTGTGTGTGTGAAGAAGCTGGACTTTCGCGGACGTTGCTTGGGGAAGGGTTTGGTGGTGGGTCGAGAGAGAGAGTAGAAAGAGGAACAGACATGGTCACAAAACAGAAAAAGAAAAAAAGAGAGAGAAAGAGAGGGAGAGAGAGGGAGAGAGAGCGGGAGAGTGGAAAATGGTTGGGGAAGGGGCTAGAGGTTGGATGCGTGGAGGGGTTCTATAGAAGGACAAAGAAAGGAGAAACTGTAGCAACATTGACCGAACTGGTGGAGGGAGAGGGGTGAGGCGTCAGAAAAGGGGTGAAGAGTGTGAGTAGAGAAGAGGTGGTAGGAATAGTTTGCAATTCTATCCGGAACGTGTATACTAGTCCGGGTATATCCCCAATAAACACAAACCGCCTCTCAAGCAAGATCGGATCTGTGACTGCTTGAAGAGTCTAAAACGCAAGAATAACAAACAGCACGGCAGGATTAACACAAACTCAAACAGCAGGTGTCGTTTACTGGCTCATACTGTGAACTCTTGCTTGCAGTCTCGGGCACTGAGGCGAAATTGTTGTCCAGCCAGCGTCTTTTGAAATCGCTCGTCATTTATTTTGTTTAAAAAAAAAAAAAAAAATAAGGCGGATCACATGTCACTGGAGAATGCAGGTTGCCCGCTTTACTTGCTTTCATGTTCGAGGTTCAAGGCCCATGTCTGTCTATGGTTTCAACAGTGTCGTGTACTTCTTATATTTACATACAGTTCACCTTTCGTCTTTTCTCAGCAGGGAGGGCCACGATGATGATTTATTAACATTTTTATACTGCCTGAGCCTAAAATTAAAACTAAGGGCCACGGCATTAAGATATAATACATTGACTTTGCTTTATCTGCTTCCCTTGAAAATAAACATCAGCTATTAACCAGCTTCCGTCAAACAAAGTGCATGTGAAGCTTGGACAGAATCACTCTCCGTGTCAGTAATGTGCGATTTTCTTTGTCTTTTCTCTGCCTATTTCAATGTGTGTGTGTGTGTGTGTGTGTGTGTGTGTGTGTGTGTGTGTGTGTGTGTGTGTTCGTTCTTTAGTTTAACGTCTTTTCACTGTAAGTGACATTAGACGAGGGAAGGAAAAAAATCGAGTGGGAGGAGGGGGATGAGGGGGTGGGGGGGATTACTGTGTACGCATACGAGTAAGTGAATGTGTGTGTGTGTGTGTGTGTGTGTGTGTGTGTGTGTGTGTGTGTGTGTGTGTGTGAAAATTATTGATTTAAGGTTTGTTTAAAAAATAAACAAAAAATCATAACAATATAACATATTTCTAATGAAAAACTAACAACTATAACAGCGAACCAACTGGACTATTTAACAAGGAGTTGAAAAAGTCATACATTAGCAATGGACTGCTGAAGATCGTCAACACTGAAGATGATTTCAGTTCAGGGATTTGAGACTTTAACATATCGCAAGTTGGTATATGATCGGCTCTTATGTGAGCACCACAGATGCAAGAAACATTACTGACATATTTTGTCCTAAAACAATTCATTTTCCATCTGCAGATTAGAGAAATGATTTGCCTCTTATGAAAATCATTATGGTAATATGTGTGTGTGTGTGTGTGTGTGTGTGTGTGTGTGTGTGTGTGTGTGTGTGTGTGTGTGATATGATTATATATATATGTAACATATGAATATATATAACAAATTCATCTCTTCTAGTAAAAATGAGGTTACAGGGGTGCTTTTATTTAATTAAAAAGATTCTTTAAAAAGAGAAAAAGTGTTGTAAACCTGTATGAGACAGCAACTGGAGCCATCTGAATTCTGACGGAGAGAACCAATTGTGAATACTGATATTACTGCAGTTTCTTTCCCCGCGGTGGTCACGTCAGATATTTGGGCAATGGCAGCGAATTATCATGTCTATTCACGGAAAATTGGCGGTGTTCCCAATCTTGTGGAGAGAAAAAAAATGCAAAGAATCCCTAGAACTGCTGGTGAATGATAATGTTTGAAACATGCGCAAAATATATCAGAGGAATATGTCTCTGGGAAAACCCCCCAAAAAACAGAAACTGGAGGAAATCAAAAGAGAAAATCAAGTATTCGTACCTAATAAATAGATCATCTTTGCCTCTAATGCTTGGCGATCATGAAGGATACAACGGAGGGAAAAATTAGTGTAAAGCACGAGTGGTAAGCTAAGCGTCTTAACCCAAGCAGTATCAGGCAAACGAGCATGGACACAGGTGCAGTTTAGAAGTATATGGCAACATTTACTTTGATCTACTGACGGGCGCAATAGCCGAATGGTTTATAGCGTTGGACCTTCAATCTAGGGTCCCGGGTTCGAATCACGGTGACGGCGCCTGGTGGGTAAAGGGTGGAGATTTTTACGATCTCCCAGGTCAACGTATGTGCAGACCTGCGAGTGCCTGAACCCCCTTCGTGTGTATACGCAAGCAGAAGATCAAATACGCACGTTAAAGATCCTGTAATCCATGTCAGCGTTCGGTGGGTTATGGAAACAAGAACACACCCAGCATGCACCCCCCCCCCCGAAAGCGGAGTATGGCTGCCTACATGGCGGGTTAAACACGGTCATACACGTAAAAACCCACTCGCATATATACGAGTGAACGTGGGAGTTGCAGCCTACGAACGCAGAAGAAGAAGATCTACAAAGAGATACTCACTGTCCATCATTGTTGGACCACATAATCAAATAGAATAATGTGACCGTGGAGGAAAACAAGTGCAGTTAAACTGCATCTCTTCTGTCATATTTACTTTGCAAGGATGATTATATCATTGATTTTTTTATTTTATCGATGCACACATATGTTACAAATAATCTATAACATAAAATGACTTTGCAAAGATGTTTCTATATTTCAAGGTAAATGTAAACAAATAATCTATTAGTTATTATTGCATTTTCTTTCTAGCAATATAATTATTTCTTTGTCTTTTCTTCCTGTTCTTGGTATCACTGTTCGTAGGCAGTTCTGGGAAGTCGATGGATTGTGCTTTTTTCCCACGGGATTGAGGACACCACTAAATTGCAAGTGGTGTCTCTGATTCACTTGGGTTTACCGTGTGTGTGTGTGTGTGTGTGTGTGTGTGTGTGTGTTTCGCTGCTCGTACCAAGATACTTAACGGGTCAACAGGGGACAAAATTGCTGTCAAATTAGGCGGAACAAATGGCCGTCGCCTTTGGAATTCAGCTAGCCCCAATTTGCTGTTTTTCAAAGTGTTTAAACCTTCCTTTCCACATCCTCCCTTTGAAAAAAAAAATGTGTGAAGTAATTTTCTAATTACGTAAGTTGTAACTATGATGTTGATGATGTTTTACACACACACACACACACACACACAAGGGCGGCGCGCGTATGCGTATATCATATCTATATATCTGTATCTATCTATATATCATTATCAATATATATGTACACATATAATATAGATATAATCTATATCTATCTTCATATCTATATAAGGACACTGAGCACACTCATATTGCACACACACACACACACACACACACACACACACACACACACACACACACACACACACACTGTGGTCTATGTGTGTGAGGGACAACTAAAATCCAGTACAGTTGGCTAAGTTCGTCTGGAGAACAATCATGTAGAACATTGTTAAGTGTTCCTCAGTTCTTGTACATGTTGTAACACTTGACGTCACCCCTTCTGTCAAGGCGTGGGCGTGTAATGGTATTGCTGCTGGTATGTCCGTTGGGGGTGTAAGCCTCGATCATTGTCACACACACACACACACACACACACACACACACACACACGTTTTCTCAGTGTGCCTGTCTGTCAGTCTGTCTGTCTTTCTGTATCTCCTGTGTGTGTGTGTGTGTGTGTGTGTGTGTGTGTGTGTGTGTGTGTGTCTCCCTCTCACGCACACACACACAAAGACGAAAGTGAGTAGGGTTTGGTGGGGATCGAAGAGGTGGAAGAAAGGAGAGAGAAACACGGGGAGAGAAAGAGAAAACGAGAGTAAGTTACACCCCTCCACTTCACTTTTCCTTGGCTCTACCACAGGTATCAGTTTGTTCGTTTGCGGAAAAACATGTGGAAAAAAGTGAGATGATCATCTCGCCTCTTTTCACGTTGTGTTTTGGGGAGATCACTGTCAACTCTTCGTTTATTTATTCATAGTCTGTTCATCTAAGATGATGATATTAGACTGAAACTGTCAACTCTCTCTGTCTGTCTGTCTGTCTGTCTGTCTCTCTCTCTCTCTCTCTCTCTCTCTCTCTGTGTCTCTGTCTGTCTGTCTGTCTGTCTGTCTCTCTCTCTGTGTTCTGGGGAAATCCAGTAAAACTATTCTTTGAAGAAATTTTTACCTTGGAGATATGCAGGCCTCTCCCTCTCTCTCTTTCTCTCTCTCTCTCTCTCTCTCTCTCTCTGTGTGTGTGTGTGTGTGTGTGTGTGTGTGTGTGTGTTGCTGTTGTTGTTGTTGTTGTTGTTGTTTTAATAAGAGAACAGTTTCCGTTGTCTCAACGTGTAAAGCCTTCACTGTAACTTTTCTCGGAAAGGTCATGAAAACGAAGACAAACTGTGAGACAGGCAGCTAGTTAGGCCCACGCACTTTCCGGGTATTAGTGATCCAAGAAACATTCCGCTTGTTCTGCGGACCGCACAGCGGCTGGTTTCATACAGCGTGGTAATATTTTTTGTTTTCGCAGTTTTATCCAAGCGACTGAACGACGAACGTTGTTATTAATGTCCACCCCCGACCGGTTCTTAACGTGCGTGTTAACAATTCGTCTCCGTATGTAAACGACAAAACAGCAATGTAGATAAGAATGGTCGGAATGTCAGGTAGGTAAGTCAGATAGCGTTTTTTCATTTCCTTTTCCTCCCCCCCCCCTTCCTCCTCCCCTTCTGTTCTTCCCCGTTCTCCACCCCTTTCTCCTCCCCTTCAACTCACCCACACAAAAAACGTGACTGGCCAA
This sequence comes from Babylonia areolata, assembly GCF_041734735.1. Classification (NCBI taxonomy): domain Eukaryota; kingdom Metazoa; phylum Mollusca; class Gastropoda; order Neogastropoda; family Buccinidae; genus Babylonia; species Babylonia areolata. The sequence goes on along the minus strand of NC_134881.1, from coordinate 42,744,848 downwards.
AACAGGATTTCGTTTCACACAGATTTTGTCAGTGGGAGGTGACAGGAACAGCCCCCAGGTGAACACTCACTTTGCTCAATGACGCTTTGCGTCTTGTGGTGAAAATGGGTTTCGAGGGGGTGGGGCGGGGGTGGTAGTACATTGAGCAAGCAACGAGTGTATTCTGTTTGGGGGTGAAGTGATACGTTTCATGAATGTACAACAAAGGGAGTCAGGTTCGGGGGAAATCCAGAAAAACTATTCTTTGAAGAAATTTTTACCTTGGAGAGATATGCAGGCCTCTCTCTCTCTCTCTCTCTCTCTCTCTCTCTCTCTCTCTCTCTCTCTGTGTGTGTGTGTGTGTGTGTGTGTGTGTGTGTGTGAAGTTTTTTGTTGTTGTTGTTGTTTGTTTTGTTTTGCTTTTAAGATTAACTAGCTGACAATGATAATTATTCCTTTTGTTTTACAGGTTTGTCTCTTTCTTAATACGCCCGTCCGTCTATGCACACACACGCACACACACACACACACGCGCACGCGCACACACACACACACACACACACACACACACACACACACACACAGAGATGAAAATGGGGCGACAGTCAAAACAACTCTCAGAAACGCGGGGTGGGAAGTGTATACAGACGGCCCACTGAGAAGAAAAATACCGATTCAAAAGAGATACCTGTCTCTTTTCGATGCCCTTCACAATAGGTGTCTGTTCTTTTCAGCAATGCTTGTTCAGTGGGTAAAATTACAAGGTGGAAAACGTGGGATGCTCATCTTGCCTCCTTTCACGTTTTGTTTTGGAGGGATCACTGTCAACTCGTGTGAAACATGTCATGCGCGTGCACACACACACACACACACACACACACACACGCACGCACGCACGCACGCACGCACACACACACACACACACAGCGGTTATTGTGCTCACAATTTCAGCAGAAAGTGGGACTGTCTCACGGCCGCATGACTTCCTGACTGGTATTTGGAATTTGTAACAACAAAACAAAACAAAGCAAAATAAAACGAACGAACAAGCTTTGGCGTCCGTATTTTTAATTTTATTTTTCTTTTCTTTTTGGGAAAACACCATCACCTCACTTCGGAATTACCCTCCCTCCCCGCCTTGATTCTATTTCCAAAGGCATAAAAATTGTGTGGATCAACCTGCCCGCCTCCTCGAAACTGAAATTGAAACTGTTAAAACTCGTTGGGAAGTTTATATAGCTTTCTCTCTCTCTCTCTCTCTCTCTCTCTTCTCTTATATATATATATATATATATATATATATATATATCGTGTATGTGTGTGAGAGAGAGAGAGAGAGAGAGAGAGAGAGAGAGAGAGAGTGTGTGTGTGTGTGTGTGTGTGTATTTTTTCAGGGTGTGGGAGTTGGATGAAAGTGACTGAAGACAACAACCATGTTTTTAAAACCCGACCCCCTTCACGTTTCTAACTTTCTTTTCTTTTCTCTCTCTCTCCATCCAGCGGTGGGTGACCTGAAACGGTTCAGCGCCGTACCTGAGCACCACGTGGCCCGCCATGGCTTTGACTGCTCCCTCTTCACGCCCGACGCCCGCCCCCACTGCGTCAAGTTCCGCTACTCTCTGTGCGAGGTGACGCCCGTGAGGATTCTCCGCGGGGCCGACCCCTACAGGAAGGACGGTCTGCACAGCTCCGAGCTCTTCAAGCTGTGGCCTATCGTCCTCAGGGAGCACCAGGACAAGTCTCCTGACCTCAGTCTGTACAGTAAGAGGCGGGTGAGTAGGCTGGAAGAAAAATTGTCTGGTCGCAAAAGGATGGAGGTATTTGGATGAATTAGATTTTTTGTTCTCACTATCATCGTTTGTTTTTTGGGTGTTTTTTTTGTACACTTAGGCAAGTTTCTTTTGGGGGGTTGGGGGGGGGGGGGTAATTAAAAAAAAACAAGGTTTTTTTTGTACACATAGGCAAGTTTCTTTTTGGGGGTGGGGGTGGGGGATAATTAAAAAAAAAAGAAGTTTTTTTGTACACATAGGCAAGTTTCTTTTGGGTGGGTAGGGGGGGGGGAGGGGGTAATTAAAAAAAAAAAACAAGGTTTTTTTGTACACATAGGCAAGTTTCTTTTGGGGGGTAGAGGGAGTAATAAAAACAACAACTTTTCAATGTATGGATTTCAGGCTGTGCGTGTAATGTGTCATAGCTTCTCAGTGTGGATGCTAAGAGAGAGAGAGAGAAAAGAGGGGTATGCTGGTGCTTTTTCATATCCACTCTGTATATTCATATCAATCAGTCTTTTTTCTTTCTTATTGTTATTTTCTTTTCTTTTCTTTTTCCTTTTTTTTCACCAAAGAGATGCTGATCCACCAGATAAAGCTATGGATGATTATAACGTTTCAAACAAATATTGAATTCTCTAAACCCCCCTCACTCCCCTAGCACCATTCACCCTCACTGACCACACCGGTGCCTCCTGTCCTAGGGACGAGCCATGACCTTCAACAAGAAATACAAACGGCTGAAGCCCCGCTCCAGAACTCTACCCAACGGAGACAGCGTGGCCTTGTTCCACCAGTCCCGGACCAAGGGAGACGACGGAGACAACGTTAGCGTCACATCCGGCGACAATGGCCACCTGTCCAGATCCCAGCCCTCCATCCTGGTGGCCGTGGACACCTCGGGCACGGGCTTCCACAAGATGACCTCCTTCAGGCGCTCCCTCAGAGAATCGGCCTCCCTGGACAGAAAGAGCCGGAGAAGGACCATGTCAGGGGTTCCGGACGGCATCATGCAGGAGATAGAAGTGTTCGAACGAGGCCGGAGGACGTCCAGGAACATGCCCAGGAACTACAGTTTCGACGACCTGGACTCCCGGAAGGAGCCGGACAGGGAGGCCGTCATGATGCAGTACCTGGACGAGCTGGACGCAAAGATGGAGGAGAGGGCGGAAGAGGAGCGTGCCGGTCGTGACGCCAAGCTCCTCAAGTTCCTGCCCTGCAGGAGGTCCAGGTCGCTGCCGAGGTCCGTCAAGCTGAAGGAGAGCCGCAGCGGCCAGGGGGTGATGACGTTCGAGGGAGATGGCCCCAAGGATAAACCCATCACCACGGCCAGCAGCGGCTTCACCAGCAGCTCTCTGAGCCTTGGCAGCGCCGGGGGGTCCTCCACCACCTCCAGCAAGGCCACCAGACGTTCCAGCCTTAGCAAGATCAAGTCCTTCGTCACCGGCACGCTGCGGCCCCGGCCCAAGTCTCTGGACTTTGACACCGTCGACATCCTGGGCAACGACGCCGACGTGGAAGATGACGACAACAGCAGCACCCAGAGCAGCAGTGCCAGGAACCTGGCTCGGGCGTTGTCTCCCAGCATGCCGGACAACATCTCCAGCCTGGCCAGCTCGCGGGAGTCCAAGGTTGGGCCGGGGACCTACTACTACTTCACCAGCAACACGCTGCCCCGCGCCCAGGCCAGGAAGTACGACTTCCCCTGGGAGTCGCTGCCCAAGGACTGGACCACCTCCGTCAAGCTGAGGGAGATCTCCAAGCGGCGGAAGGAGGAGCGGAATTCTTCGTCTGGTGAGTGCAGTGACTGGGTCTCTTTGTCTGTCTCTTCCAACGTCTCTCTCTCTCTCTCTCTCTCTCTCTCTCTCTCTAACTCTCTCTCTCTCTGTCTCACTGTCGCTTTGTCTTTTGTTGCTTAAAACCGAGCTGTTTTTGTCATGGCTTAGTTCTGGAAGATCCGACAAGAATATTATTGTACATAACATCACAAAGCATTATTAAAGTGTCGTCTTAAAAAATCTGTTTTATTTCATTTTGTTTTTTATATATAAGAAAATATACTTATTAATGGCCTTTCCCCACATATCCCATAAACCATCTAAAAGGAGATGTATGTATACAGCTGGTGACGTTATACTGGGTTGTGTTGTTTGAGCGATATCAGCAGCACTAAGTCTGCTTGGCATTAACAGTTTTCCTTATTCAGTGGAACTGGCGGAGTCTTTGGAAAATTTTTTAACGCAAAGCCATCGTAATGCTCATGAGATGGTCATGCAACTTAGCGCTGCTGTGCCTTATCTATGGCTTCTGCTTTGAATAATTTGTGTGTATATCTTTTAACGTGTGCTTAATTTGAAAATGACCCATTCATGTGGGATCATAATGGTCTTTAAAAAAAAAATTATTGTTTATTTTATAAAACATCATTACCCCCCCCCCCCCTCTCTCTGTCTCTGTCCCACCTTTGTAATTGATGTGGTTCTAGCCTGAATAAGATAAGATAAGAATAAGATAAGAATGTATTGGGGGTATAAATCGGCATTTGGTCTCCCCCAGCTGAGGTGGATGTCGTGATTTTGGGCCGTTTCTATGGAGTTAGAGAAGGGATTCTGGCATGCTGGGGCAGAAGACAAGAGTTTTTTCTGGCTCATTTAGGGTTAAAGAAATATCAATGCAGAATGATTTGTACCATTTTGTTTGGTTATATGATAGAGTTAGATGATCACAACCCATTGTCACTGAAATAATAACGTGCAAGTGCATGGCCCGCTGTATCTGTTTTCTTGAAAGATGTGTAAGTTAAATAGACAAGTGTAGCTGCATGTCTATGCTAGGCAGCTATATGTACACGTTTGTACTAACAAAATGTGTAACCCCTTCAAGATGCCATATTAAAGGCAAGTTAGCAATATGATGTGATCAGAGGTGACAGTGAATTCAGTGTTGGTGGTGTGATTGATTCCTGATATTCTATAAAAGCCAAGTTAGCAGCGCGATATGATCTGAAATGACAGCGCATTCGATGTTCAGTGGTGTCGCTGATTTCTGTTATCATATAAAAAGCAAGGAAGTTGGCCCACGGTACCATGTTAAATGACAGTGCATTCGGTGTCACTGAGTTGTGTGGTTGATTCCTGATGATGCGAAGGGACAGAACATTCATGTTGACGGCACGGTTGATGATGGCAGGGAACTGGAGTGGCAGCAGCAACCGCCAGTCGATGGACTCTGAACAGTCCTCGGCCCCTCCCTACACTTCTCGCACCTCCCTCGGCAGAGACTCCGGCAGAGACTCCTTTGGGGAGGACAGGTAAGTTGTGCCTTTGGTCTGCTCGTTCATTAGTTCGTTCCTTTCTTTCTTTCTCCCTTCCTATCGTCCTTTCTTCCTTCATTCTGTCCATTTTATCGCCTTGGCTATACTCAGAAATAAAAGTCAACGGGAGAGAACAGATTGATGTAAGGATGGTGAGTAATCTCGAGGTTAGTGGTATCCAGTCCTTCTTTCCTTTCTCCCTTCCTTCCTTTCTTCTTTCTCCCTTCCTTCCTTTCTTCTTTCTCCCTCCCTTTCTTCTTTCTCCCTTCCTTTCTTCTTTCCTTCCTTTCTTCTTTCTCCCTCCCTTCCTTTCTTCTTTCTCCCTCCCTCCCTTTCTTCTTTCCTTCCTTTCTTCTTTCTCCCTCCCTTCCTTTCTTCTTTCTCCCTTCCTTCCTTTCTTCTTTCTTCCTCCCTTCCTTTCTTCTTTCTCCCTTCCTTCCTTTCTTCTTTCCTTCCTTTCTTCTTTTTCCCTCCCTTTCTTCTCCCTTCCTTTCTTCTTTCTCCCTCCCTTCCTTTCTTCTTTCCTTCCTTTCTTCTTTCTCCCTTCCTTCCTTTCTTCTTTCTCCCTCCCTTTCTTTCTTCTTTCTCCCTCCCTTTCTTCTTTCCTTCCTTTCTTCTTTCTTTCCTTCCTTTCTTCTTTCTCCCTTCCTTCCTTTCTTCTTTCTTCCTCCCTTCCTTTCTTCTTTCTCCATTCCTTCCTTTCTTCTTTCTCCCTCCCTTCCTTCTTTCTTTCTCCCTCCCTTCCTTCTTCCTTCCTTCCTTCTTTCTCCCTCCCTCCCTTCCTTCTTCCTTCCTTTCTTCTTTCTCCCTTCCTTTCTTCTTCCTTCCTTTCTTTTTTCTCCCTCCCTTCCTTTCTTCTTCCTTCCTTTCTTCTTTCTCCCTCCCTTCCTTTCTTCTTTCTCCCTCCCTCCCTTCCTTCTTCCTTCCTTTCTTCTTTCTCCCTCCCTTCCTTTCTTCTTTCTCCCTCCCTTCCTTTCTTCTTCCTTCCTTTCTTCTTTCTCCCTTCCTTCCTTTCGTCTTTCTCCTCTTCCTTCCTTCCTTCTTTCTCCCTCCCTTCCTTTCTTCTTTCTCCCTCCCTTCCTTCTTTCTTCGTGCATTCCCTTCTTTCTTATCACGTTGGCTAGACTCAGAAATAAAGTCAACAGCGGATGTGTAAGGATGGTGAGTAATCTCGAGGTGAAGGGTGATAGTGTCCAATCCGAGTTGATGTCACTGACAAGACTGTTCTTCTTGTTGATGCTGATGTTGATCAGAAATAATTGTTAACCACACAGATCAACAATTAATGACAAAGAACAAAATGCATCATCATCATCGTCATCATCATTATTATTATTATTATTATCAGTAGTAGTAGTAGAAGTAGTAGTAGTAAAGATACAAGAAAACAACAGACATGGTTTCGTGATGTCCATCTGTGGGCACTGATGGACTTCTTGAAAGAATATTTTTCATCAGATTTGAATGTTTTAAACTCTTGAAGATTTTTTTAATGTAACTTTTTGAGTGAAAAGATTGAAGCGATGATTCGTTTTCATTGTACTTTTTATTTTACCCTTGACGTGACGCTAATGTGATAGTCATGAGATGGCCTTAGTGGTTGGCGAGGCTCTTAGCACTATAATTTGGTTTAAGCAAACAAAAGAAACATGTTATCTAAAGTAACTCAAGTGAACCGTCAGAGTACAATGTGTTAACGTAGCTCCCACATGGCTGTGTGACAGGGAGGACGGCCAGGCAGACACCAAGCCCCACGTGGCAGCCGACACCGGCGTGTCGTCCTTCCTCCCGGCCAGCCCCACCAGCAGCGACACGGAGCAGTGGCTGGCCTCCCTTGCTCTGCGGGCCGCCGCGCGAGAAGATGCCGTTTTTGCCGGCAGCGACGTCACCCAGTCCCTCACCCGCCTGTCCGAACTGACCAAACAGAACATCCAGGCACTGGAGGACACTTTCTCGCCTGGAAAGTCGGACTTCCTGCGACTGGACGACGAGGTGTCGTCCGTGTACTCCCTGGACCAGGATGGCTTCTACACGTCCTTCCACACCGACAGCGGGATCCGGCGCAGCACGGGGACTCTGATTGACGACGATGGTGAGCTGACTCCGTCCAAGGAGGAGCAGAGCTTTCTGAGCACAGAGAGCAGCAACACCGTGGACAGCGTCATCTTCTGCCCCATGGGGAAGGTGGCGCCAGGCAGGGCCAGCAGCAACAGCAGCGGCAAGGTGCGACCGAAGCCGCCGGTGAGGTCAGGCAGCAGGCTCAGCAGCAGAGACAGCATGTCTGATCCGGAGGTCAAGGTGAAAATTGTCAACGGTTTTCAGAATGAAGCTGCTGTCCAACCCATGTCCCCGACAGAAAGCGAGGTTTTTGGTGACCTGTCTCCATCTGATTCTGATCAGGAAACGATCTCCACACGACTGAAATCCAAAACGCAGATCTCCCCCCGCTCCATCCCCTCTTGGTGTTTATTCAGCGATGAAGACAGCCCAGACAGTTCCAATGCTTGCCTGACACATGACAGCCCTCAGGATGCACCTTCCGTTTCACTTTCGGGAAGTGCTGCACGTAAAGGAACCTCATCAGGCTCTGGTGAGGGCTGTAAAGACTTGGCTGATGACACCTGGGACTTTGACTCATTGCCTCAGCGCTACTTGGAGTCCAAAGTGTGGGAGGAAGACCTTTCCGATCAGTCCAACTCTTGGCCAAGATCTCGACGTGCTCAGCAGACACCCACTGTGGGGATACTAAAGCGGGACAAATCCCCAGCTGGGTCGTTGAAACCCAAGACTTTAAACTTTGCTCCTGTGGTCAGCATGTTCGATCCTCTCAGTCCGCAGGGCGTTGAAGTGCCTTTGAATGCTGCATCCTCCACCTCTTCCACCTCCTCCAGCAGTGACACCTCCACTGCTGGCCTGGCTTTCACTCTCTCTCACCCTCCTTCCGTGGCACACAGTCGACTCTCGCGGTCTTTGGGAGACATGAAACAAGGCCCGTGTAGCGTAACAGCCAGACACAACACGGACCGAACATTGTGCAAGAATCTTCATCAACCTTCCATCCAAGCAACGTCCACGCCGGTGTCTGAGGTGTGTAAACAATCCAAAGTGAAACGTGAGGCAGACATGTCCTCAGAGTCCTCTGTGTGCAGCAGTGAATCGTCACTGCTCTCAGAGTCGGACAGCGGGCAGAGCCGAAGAAGCAACCAGGACCGCAGCTCCCAGAGCACGCTCAGTTCCAGCAGTTCTGCGGCACTGTCTGACATCGACTCCAGTCTCACTTACGTGTCCATGTCTGGCTCCAACTCCACCCTTGTTTTGGAGCCCAGTGACCTGTCCACCCCTGCCAGTGACGATCTACCCACCCCAGTCAATTCCCCAGTCAGAGAACAAGCTCCAGGATTTCCTGGCTTTGAAAAGGAACACTCTGTAGACGAACGTCTCACATCAGAAAGTGTTGCAGTTTTTCAGAAAGCAAGCAGCACATCCTGCCAAGCATCATCCTCTGTGCTTCCCGTTGAACATCCTAAGGGTGCAGCCCATAGACAGTCGCTGGGCAGTTTTGCTGCTGATGCCAGTACGGAGGCTGCTCCGGCATCATGGGTTGGGGAACAGTCTAATGTCATGATCAGTTCAGCAGATAGTGGTTTCGGTTCTTCTTCCTCATCCACTGCCTTTGTGATGGAGCATGGTCATCCCAAACACCAGAAGGACCAACATCACCACCACCACCACCACCACCACCCACAAGGACTTTCACAAAATGTTAGTACACCCCCACGACACAGCATGCATGAAAGACAGGTTCACTGCAGAGACAGTCAGAGTGATGGTACTAAAAACAGACGGAGGAGTGGTCATATCACAGACCTACCCCCGAAATGGTCAGCAGAACAAAGACCTGAACCCCCCAGAGTGTCCCACTCCAAGGGTCCTCAGAACCCGGCACCCAGGTCAGACTCGTACCGAGCGGCTACCAGGGCCTTCGTTCCCCTCAGTCATGGCCCCAAAGACCATGCACACAGCAGTGCTGGTTCTGCACACCGATCACACTCCTCCACCCACCTCACCTCTTCCAAATCCCACAAACCCCTGCACACAACTGCTTCCTGCCCCTCCACGGCAGTGATGGCTGACCCCGAAGGAGTGACACGTGCTGATTCCTATCGACTGGCTGTACGCAACACTCAGGGGGTGGTGGGGGACATCGCCACAAGGAACACATCTTACCGACTGGCCACAGGGGACGATGACCCCGTTCCAGATGCTCGAATGGAAGCCATCAATTCCTGGGAGCGCAGACGGTCTGCAGGAAACCGCGATGTGCGACGGATGGGGATCACAGACATCGACCAGCTGAAGTCCTACGACAGTGACAACAGCTCTACCAGCCGGGGATCTTCCTCATCCCGCAGTGGGAAATCCCCCTCAAGGGGATTCGCTGGCATCCACTCCTCCCACAAGAAAATGACGACCGAGGTGGAAAACCTGCTGCGTGCAGATAAGACCCCATCACCAGACCTGAAGAGGCTGTCCAGACCTTCCTCGAAGGGCAGCAACAAAGACAAGGAAAAGACAGAGCGCCGCTCTTCCACATACATCCGCTTTGATTCCATCTTTGAGCAAGGGGACAGCATGTACTCCTCCACCAACACTCTGCGTGCGGAGTCAGTGGAAATGCTCACCTCGGAGGAAGCATTGCTGATGAGCGACAAGGTGGTAGGGCAACTGCCTCCAGGCAGGTTCAGAGCTGGGAGCAGTAGGAAAAGTGTGGATGAGAAGGCAACATCATCCATTTTCGGTAGCATCAAGACCACCATCAAATCCATATCTGGTGGTAAGAACGCTGACAAAGACACATGGAAATATGACGGAAGTAGTTAGACCAATGTCATCTCTGTGACAAGTTTTTGAAACATGTTTTTTTTTTATTGGACAAACAAAATCAAGATACTTTCTTGTTTAGTAGATTATCTAGGAATTTTAGGCATACTGTGCTTTTGTTCAGTTCTAGGTCACCCGTTTTGGGGTGATTTGATTAAATCAGTTGTCGCTCAGCTGTAGATTTGTGACTTTCTTTCTTTAGATTTTTTGAATTGTCACATACAATCCTTCAAAACACCATTCACAGTAATCATGTAATACCACCCAGTGCATATCATCACTGCAAATACATCTGAAAAAATCAGTCATGCAACTTTACAAATGCCTGTTAATATATATTATGATAAAAAAGTACAGCACCATTGGTTGTTCAAAATGCCTTAGATCTGCAGCATTACTACATAATATTTGTTTGTATATTTTAGTGTCTATGTTTGCTTTGTATTTTTGTGCAGTTTGTGTGTGTTTGTATAGTTGTATACAACACATGCAAGCATACATAGGGTAAACATACAGTGAACACACACTGCGTATATTCAAGCAGTATGTGTGTATGTGAGTGAGTGTGTGTGTGTGTGTGTGTGTGTGTGTGCGCGCGCGCGCGTGCATGCGCACATTTAAAATTGTCCACATGTAGGTGTTTAATGTGGCACTTATAAGTGTGTTTGATGCAAACAAACAAAAAGACAATAGATAAACATATATATATTTTTTTTGTTAGAAAAGTGTAAAAAAGAGTGTGAAAGGGGAGAATAAAAGACATGAATGAAATGTTGGATTTTCTACACCAAGTAAAACCGTTTTTCTCAGTTAAAAAAAAAGTCTGTATGTTGAATGGTGTCTGTGTTTGATGTTTTGAATCATTATAAAAGTTGCTTTTAAATAAACAAGGTGTATGTTTTTTAATTGAAATTTTGCAGTTGTGCTTCCTCTGTCAATCACATTAAAGCATTACTTTTTGTTTTCCTAATCCCATGAAGACTAGTCAGTGCAGCAAAAAAAAAAAGATCACCTTTTTATCTTTTGATGAAATTTAACAACAAATGTAATCAAACAATTTTATACTATTTTACAATATCTATAGTCAAGAATGACGGTGTTATTAATCATTCGAAATTTACTTACAAGTCTCACACCCACTGCTGAGAACACCGAGCTTTTATATGATTTGTACTGAATTTTATTTGAGTCCCATAACATTTTTACTGAATTTTTAAAGCAGCATACTGTTTTGTGATTGCTTTCTCTCTGTGTCCGATTCAAGAGCATAAAAAAAGAATGAATTTTTATAGTCAAGTGAAAATAATGAATATACATGAATATGAAATCTAAAAGACATCTTTGACAAAGTCATCATAAACTTTGTCAGATGAACATTCAGTTGTGGCTGGGGTTAGTAGATGGTGCCCTGATGAATCAGAACAGGGTCTGCTGGAGACTCAGCAGCAGTGCAGGGTCTCCTCTGGTGTGGGCCCACCTGTCACTGGCGCTGGAACTGCTGCACACGAAACTGGGATGTGTCTGTGTATTGGAGATGAAGGAAAAGTGACGTTCATGTAATATCATCAAACTTATGTGGATGATGAGAGAAAAAAAAAGAGAAAAAAGAAACAAAAATACAAATTATGTTTGATAACAAATAAGTGAAAAATTGATAATTTTGAATGCAAAGAATTATAACAGAATGGGAAACATTCTCCAGTTGTGCCACAAAGCTGACAAAATAACACTTCTTCAGAGAGCAGCTCCCAACTGTAACATTTTTTTTTATTGTTTTTTTTTCCCCCACAAACAAACGACACCTTTCACAAAGGAAAAAAAAAAGGAAAAAAAAAGACAAAGCAAATATCACTTAGGTGTTGATAATGTCTGTCTGGCGTTGTGTCTTCTACAGAGTCCAGTAAATCAGCTGTTTACACCATATGATACATTCTTTTGTGTGCACATTGTTTTGAAGTCATCAAACTGATGTATGATTTTTAATATTTTGGAGAAAACTTAATTTATGCAAGCATGGCTTCCACACTAGTCTTATTGAATGTTGTGTTTTCTGAGGTCTATTCTGACATTTTTCCCCCAAACTAGTTAACTAGTTCAGATTCTTGAACTCCCTGTGTGTGTGTGTGTGTGTGTGTCTTGTGTACATATGTATGTGCATGAAATACATTGTATTATTAATTGGTGTAAAACTTGAAAGGCCTTCTGAAACAAAGACAGTGTAAAAGGTTCTTTTTTTTTTCTTTTTTTTAACTTGTCGCATTCTACTATGCAATTGAAAATGTTTTATTGTGAGAAAATAATAACATAAAACATTTTTGGTTTACCACTTGTATGGTTATTTTAATTATGATGATCATGATCAATGTGCAAACTGAACTATTGGAGAAGCTATGAACCAGCCTAGGTCACAGGTTCAGTAAAGAACATTAATGAGCTGAAAACGATATTATTTAAAAAAATTTATTTTTTATCACAACAGATTTCTCTCTGTGAAATTCGGGCTGCTCTCCCCTGGGAGAGTGCATTGTTACACTACAGCACCACCCATTTTTTTGGTATTTTTTCCTGTGTGCAGTTTTATTTGTTTTTCCAATCAAAGTGGATTTTTCTACAGAATTTTGCCAGGAACAACCCTTTTGTAGCCCTGGGTTCTTTTACGTGCGCTAAGTGCATGCTGCACACAGGACCTCGGTTTATCGTCTCATCCGAATGACTAGGGTCCAGACCACCACTCAAGGTCTAGTGGAGGGGGAGAAAATATCCGCGGCTGAGCTGTGATTCGAACCAGCGCGCTCAGATTCTCTAGCTTCCTAGGTGGACACGTTACCTCTATGCCATGACTCCACTTGTATTTCTTTTTTAAATCTAAAAAAAAAAAAAATTATCACAGCTATCACTCTCCTGTGAGCTAATTAGGTGACAGGGTCAGAAAAGGATTGGGTGTTATGTTTGTGAACCAGCTTAAGATCACAGATTTAGAAACAAAATGGTGTTCTGCGAGCTGGACTGGGTGTGTTTTGTGAGCCAAGTTAGGCAGGACGTTCAGAATGATATCAATAATAACAACAGCAATAGCAGTGCCATATTTCTTAAATTTCTTCTTTCATTTTTGCAAATTATTTGACTGCTTTCAACAGAGGAAGTAATTCATATACTTATATTTTTGTGTGCACTTTAATTTCAAGGAAAGTATGTCAAAAAAATATTAAATACCAAGTGGATGACAGTTTATAAGCTGCCCAAATGACTAATACAGGTTCGGGGATTTAATGTATTTTCTTGACATATTTTTGATGCACTGAGACTATTTAGATCTTTATAGATTTAAAATTAAAAATACAGAAGTAAAAAAGTAATGTGATTATGATGAACAAATGAAATGAAACAACTGTAGCACGTCTGTGATGACAGGCAAAATAAAATGAACAGATGGATTTTTTCCTTTTCTTTCAGTGAATGTGTGCTTGTGGTCTTGCATGTGAGATATTTGCACACACACACATACACGTATAGGTGTTTGTGTATGTGTGCGTGTGGTGAGCTAAAACCATGATGAAAAATGACATAAGTGCATGTATGTGGATGTGATGTGAAGGTAAAAGGGGGATAAGCCATTTTAAGCACATAACTTGTCCCTCTTGGTTGCCTCTCCTAGTTTAGTTTGTCCCTATTCTCAAAATAATGAGCATTAAAAAAAATAATAATAAAAAAAGGAAGAAAAAGAAAAGAAGATAGGCAACTGTTGATTTTAAATGAGCTGTAAAGTGTAATACAAGACAGGAAAAGAATTGGATTTGAAATCCAAACACTGACAGTCTTTGTACACATGCAACTGTTTTGAATTTTGATATGTCTGAGTGTCTGAATGAGTGTATGGATACATGGTACCTGGATGTTCTATATCTGTGAGAGGGTATACATGCATTCTGGAGGCAAACAAATCACAAAAATGTCACAAGATAAAAAATAGATATTTTATTGCGAATTTGCCCAGAAACGAAGTGGTCCCCATAATTTAATTTAAACGCATACACAGTGAGTGCTATGAAATACATTATGGGGAACAAATCAGAAGCATTAAAAAACAAAACAAAATACCAAGCCTTTCACACATGTATTGTTCCAATTCTCTCTGAAAAATCAACTTCTTGGTATTACTGAACAGAGAGATTATCTCCCTCTGTTGCTCATGTTGCCCAAGAACAAAGGCTGTGTAATGTCTATCAAGGCCTGATCAGGAAGTTGGGGTTTATACATGGTCAGGCATCAGCTCCTTTTGTTTTTTTCAACAGCAGATGTGTAGCATACATGGATAATCTTCATGCCTTCACACCTTGAAACTGAAGCAACCCAAATGGTTCTATCAACACACCCTTCTACCCCATTACTATTGTATTAGTTGGGTTTTTTTTTTTTACACTTGCAATCAACAGATGTTTGAGTGAAATTCTGTCTGCTCTTCCTGAGGACAGCGCATCGCTGTAATATTTTGCCTCCCATTAGTTCCCTCATTTGATATTACTCTGCAGTCACTTCACAATTTTCTGTGTGAAATTCCCTACGCTCTATCACCAAGGACAGTCTGTCACAGGAACCCAGTGTCAGCCACTGTTTTCTTGACATGAGAGACGCTTCAGGTTTTCCTGATATGAGAGACGCTTCAGGTTTTCCTGAGAGACGCTTCAGGTTTTCCTGATATGAGAGACGCTTCAGGTTTTCCTGATATGAGAGACGCTTCAGGTTTTCCTGATATGAGAGACGCTTCTCAAATCCCCATTTCAGATGGAAAAGGAATATGTTTATTGAGACCAATAATGTCTTCTGTTACCTCTTTATGTTTCAGTCCCCTTCATAAGCTGTCAGGTTGTAAAACATTCCAATGTTTAAATTCATGGCAACTTTTTTTTCAGTCTTCTGATCTTAACCGTACCACCTATGCAACGAAAAAAGAAAAGTTTTGATGATGAAATGCTGTATCAAAAGCGTCCTTATCTGTTGTACTGACTGATGCATGAGGGTTTCAGTATAAAATGCATACCAGCACACACATGAACTCATATAGACATACATACAGAGCAACAAAAGCAATATGAGCTTACAAAGAAGAAACAAAACAAGGATAAAATTCTCTTACAGTGACACTCATCTTTTCTCCCCAAAACTCACTGGTTCAAACAGAATTACAAACTCTGAAATCACACAGTGTCACACACACACACATTCTAAATACTGACACATACAACACAGTTTATCATGCACAATAAGAGAGCCTGTTGATCTTGAAAGGCAGTATCTTCTGCAAGAACACCACATACATGATCATCTTCTGTTTCACATTCTCTACACACACATCAGTTTCTATGCATGCTGTCATAGACATGCTCATCATTCAGATTCAGAAACTGTTGTGTTTTTTTTAATAGTGATGAGAACGCAAATTTAAATAATGTCAGTTTTACAGACACCTCAGCAGAAGATGAGACTGTACACTCTGAAGAACTAATGGTCCTTCTGTGTACCAAGTTATGAACATCTTCACTGTAACATAAATGATGATATAACCTAAGGATATAGAATGATGATATAACTAAGGATATTATGAACATCCTCACTGTTAACATGAATGATGATCTAACCTAAGAAAATTGTGAACATCTTCACTGTTAACATGAATGATGATACAACCCATGGAAATAATGAACATCCTCAATATAACATGAATGATGATGTAACCTAAGGAAATTATGAACATCCTCAATGTAACATGAATGATGATATAACCTATGGATATAGAATGATGATATAACCTAAGGATATTATGAACATCCTCACTGTTAACATGAATGATGATCAAACCTAAGGAAATTATGAACATCCTCAAGGTAACATGAATGATACGGCCTATGGAAATAACGAACATCCTCAATGTAACATGAATGATGATACAACCTATGGAAATAATGAACATCCTCAATGTAACATAAATGATAATATAACCTGAAACTAACAGCCAATAAATCCATTTACAAGTTCATTAGTCAACAAAATGCCACAGTGTGAAAAAACAAACAAGCATGTCCTTTGCTGTACTAAATTTGCAATCGAAACACACACACACCACACGCACATACAAAACAACAAACCAACGAAGAAATGAGTCCATAGCTCTCAAAATTAAAAAATGAACCAGTCTGCAAGTCATCCAATGATGCACATTAAATGTTTCAAAATCCAATCTCATAAGTGATTTTCCTGAAACGTGATTAATCTGACATGGTAAACAATCATGAATAATACAGAAGCACAATTATCTTTTATGTGAAGCCAAGTTGAAGAGTTTAGCAAACCGATGTAAAATTAAAATAAAATAAAAAGTCACCAAGTAAAATCACCTGCAAGATACAAACTGTAAAAAAACAACAACCAACAATCATTCATTTACTGTACAACTTTATTAGATCACACAGGCTGGCATAGGAAAGAAAACAGCATTTCAGCACTCCCCAACGACAGGGCAGAAAAGCCAACAAAATTTCATCATGCCTGACAATAGTGCACTGTGGCATGCTGACAACAGAGCAATATGGTATCAGTGTGTTTCTCACCTGCTCTGAGCACAAAGAGCACACACAGCACCGACATGGAAGGCACTGGACTGGGGGCCAAGGGTAGTGACCTAAGAGTATCACACTGAAAGGACACCAAACATGACTGAAGATTGAGCTTACTGTAAGTCAACTGCATTCTGAGTGGATGGAGCCGTTAACGAGAACACTTCTTCTTCTGCGTTTACTCGTATGCACACGAGTGGGCTTTTACGTGTATGACCGTTTTTACCCCGCCATGTAGGCAGCCATACTCCGTTTTCGGGGGTGTGCATGCTGGGTATGTTCTTGTTTCCATAACCCACCGAACGCTGACATGGATTACAGGATCTTTAACATGCGTATTTGATCTTCTGCTTGCATATACACACGAAGGGGGTTCAGGCATTAGCAGGTCTGCGCATATGTTGACCTGGGAGATCGTAAAAATCTCCACCCTTTACCCACCAGACGCCGTCACTGTGATTCGAACCCGGGACCCTCAGATTGACAGTCCAACGCTTTAACCACTCGGCTATTGCGCCCATCAACGAGAACACAATTTGTAATGTGTGTGTGTGTGTGTGTATTGTGTATGTGTATATGTCGCACACTCGCTTGCATGTGTGTGCGTGTGTGTGTTAAAGAGTGGTGTATATGTGCATATGCCCAAATGGTTTGGGAATGCATGTGTACATGTGCATCAGACAACAGTTCTGTAATGGAAGATATGAACACTTTAAACATGTTTAACATTCAAGCCTGCTGGCTCATAAGCAGTAAGAGCAGACACAAGAAAGATGTTCTGTTTCTGCAACACAAATATCCTTTTACAGAACTACATGGAAAGTGGCCTCTCCTGTAATAATGCACACCAAAAAAAAAGTCTTCAGATTCAAAACTGTTTAGCGAAGACAATCTTTTCCTCACAAAATACTGAAACCCAACTTCAAATCCTCGCTGATCATCAAAAACCTGTTTATCCAGTCATTAAGCCAGTATGTTGGACAAAAACAGCAAGTATTATGAAGCTTTCCTGTCCCTCATCTGGTTGAAAATCATCAAGTTCTGTGCACCTGACAAAGATACAAGGCAATAATAAACTCCAGAATGTATATCACAACCGTAATATAAGAAAACACATACACTGCAGAGGCTCAGAGAAAATGTGTGCAAGGCACGAGCTACCTCCACTTCCAATGCAGCACCAACCTAAACGTGCTGCACAAGTGGGCAAGCTTTCTGGGTCCGGATTGGCCTCACTAGTCACTTCCAGACCCACAGCCACAGATCCTCCATCTGATGCTGAAGTCGTGGTCATCTTTGACTCCAAAGGACAAACTGCAAGTCAAGGCACTATGAACCTACAGCTGGTACACACACAACATGGACCGGACCACAGCATGGGAGAAATGTTCCCAGCTAACATCAGAACACAGAAACTCACCGAAGCCGCCAGCTCAAGTGGTGCATTTCTTGTCTTTTGCTTTTTCAAATTTAAATCCAGCGTTTAAAAGGATTCCAGATATTAAAAAAAAAAAAAAAAAAAGGCCTGGAAAGCAATCTCACTCCAAATCATTTTTCTTTGTACTGCACAACAGATACACTCTTTACGTGCTCCTTCCCCATCTTACATCTCAACATATCACCTAACTGCTGGACACATTGCAGACAAGATTTTGATAAACATTACCTGCAGCGTTAGTGCCGGTTCAGTTATACACGGGTGTCTCTTCATGTTTCCTTCCCCTCCAAACCTCTTGGATTTAGAAAAAAACCCAACTACACCTTAGTTGTCTTCTATCCAATTCCTTACCGAAACCGAAACCTTTTAAGCACCGACATGATTTGTCCATGTTTTCAGATTTTATAATTTTTTTCCAGCACTGTTTGATGTGTCTGACTGATGTTAAAATAACAGTGAACATCAGTAACTTTTCATGAAAAGGTGAATCGAAAGTGAAATTTTTGCTCTCTCACTCAGTTCTCCCGATTACTGTTATCATAGGTTTTTGTCTGCTTGTTGGTTTTTGTTTTACAGACCTAACAAAGACAATAATTACTTCATTATGGCAACTTAAACTTTTTCCCCACACATTTCTCTTGAAATTTTTCAATAAAAATGAGACACAAAGTGAAAACTCAAATAACATTTTACCAATCCTGAACTTTCCAAAAAGAAATCATGTTGTGAAAATCTGGTATTTTTGATGATTTGCTGTTTTCATGATTACACTATTTCATTCAATGGTTCATCATCAACTGTGGTTTAACATAATGACATTCCTTTTTCTAATTAAACAAAGAATAAGAACTAACAAATGGTGTGGAACATTTCCTGAATGCCATGCCACTGTCTTCAGTTTCTTTCTTTTCATACAAAACTGTCATCACGTTTGCTTACACATCTGCACACTTTTTCACATCCTTCAATAACATTATATAATATCATCAAGGAGGGGATATGGAGGAAAAAAAAAACACATTAATATGCTGGAAGCAATGTTTAAACACACATTCATTAAAGTCCACCATAAAATACATCATTTATCCAAACACTCAAACACACACACATTCACACAAGAGATATATATCAAACCACTGCCCCCAAAAGTCATCTTTGTCATGACCTGTGATAATGAAATATGAAAAAGTACAAATATAATGCTGTGAAATGTTTGTGATTTAGCAGCTACCTGTGAAAAAATACCTCATATTCATTCTCACACTTACACAGATCTATAATATTTTCAGATTATAAATGTAGGGTTAAAAAAAAAAAAAAAAAACAGAAGAAAAAAAAGGATGCATGTAAAAGAGAGTGAGAAGTAAATATAGGGGTTATAAAAAAGAGACATAGATAGACAGAAGGAAAGGAAAGCAAGAGAAAGAAAGATAACCAACAATACTGAACATACACTGCAAAATTTAAAAAAAAATCTGATGTCTTACATTATAAACACAATCGCGTTCAAATCTCAAAACTTACATTCACACAAACTTCAAAACATGCATCTGCAAATCAAACACACGCACACATTCCTTCTCAAACCTCATTTCGCTTTCATCACAAAAACAAAGTCCACATGGCTAGGATGACATTCACCCCTAAAAGTACAGTTCCAAACAGAATGGCCAGTGAGTAGATGGCAGCACGGAGCTCGGGATCGGGGACGGAAGAGCGCAGGGAAAGTTCAATGAAGGCGTGGCATATGTACTGCCCGTCCAACGCGTAACATGGGACGACGTTCAGGATAACTAGCGCCCCCGACAGAGATATCAAGTATCTGTTCTTGGTTAAGAAAAATATGTGATGAGTGACAGGCTTGCCGCGATCAAATATCTGTTCTTGGTTGACAGGCTTTCACAAATCACAAAAAAAAAGAAAAGAAAAAAAGAAAAGAAAAAAAGAAAAAATCTCTGACTTTCAACACATCTAATATTTTTCTGTGTTAACAGATATTTAAATGACTTTAAGAGATACAAACTGACCTATGTCTCTGAATACTATGATGGGTATTTCCTTTGTTTACATAAATATAAGCAATTTCTTTTTTGAATGCAACCAAATGGAACTGCTAACCAAAATGGACAAGAACATTATCAACTACAGATATACCACAGCATATCAGAATAGCCTGCACATGTGTGTGCGTACACTGCGTGAGAGTAGGGAAACATTTTCAAAACAGACGCTCAGTGTGTGTGTGTATGAGTATGAATGGGTGTGTGTGCATTCATGCATGCATATGCGCGTGCACAAAGGATACTCTCACCAGCAGTATTTCCAATGCTGAAACTCAGAATTCCCTCCAACCTGTTGGCTGTTCCTGTTCCGTTTGTTTATTTGATTATATATATATATATGTGTGTATATATATCTCTTTGTATATATATGTGTAGGGTTGGGGGTGGGGGATATGGGCGTATATGTGTGTGCTTGTACAAGGAAGTGTTCATCTGTGTGTGTGTGTGTGTGTGTGTGTGTGTGTGTGGGTGGAAGCTGTGATATGTAGCCTAGAAATGAGTGTGTGGAGGGGGGTAGAGGAGGTGCAGGGTAATGTGTGTGTGTGTGTGTGTGTGTGTGTGTGTGTTGTGGCTCATGTACGTTTATGTGTATTTGACTGTGCTTTCACATCTGTGAAACTGCACGTTTGGCGCATATCTGTTATGCATGTGTGGGTGTATGTGTGAATGTGTGTCTTCATGTTTTACATTTATTTGCTTATTTATCATCATTGTTGTCTTATTTATTTATTATTATTATTACTACCTTTTTTTTCATATTATAATTATTATTTATTTATCTATCTATTTATGTATTTATTTACTTATTTATGTACGCTTATCTATTATTTATTCACCTTTTTTTTCAAGGCCTGACTAAGCACGTTGGGCTACGCCGCTGGTCAGGCATCTGCTTGGCAGATGTGGTGTAGCGTATATGGATTTGTCCGAACGCAGTGACGCCTCCTTGAAACTGAAACTATTTGATTTTGATGGTTATCATTCATGATGCGGGTGTAAGATGTGAATCAGTGAGTGATAATTGTGTTCTTCTATGTATCTGTGTGATGTGTGTGGGTGAGGGAGAGGGGAAGGAGTGTACAGGAGGTCAGAATGTGTGTTGTAATCAACATGACATCATTGTGATTATGTATGTCAGTGTGCATGGTTTGTATATTTACGTATTTTTCATGAAAACATGAACAGGCTGAGTGTGTGTGCATGCATGCATATGTTTCAGCATATTCCAATTAATTCTCTTGTTTCTTATTAACTATTTTTTATGCTAACATACTGTATAAATACTGTAAGTATGCTGTGATATTCAAGAATGAGTGAATGAACAACAATGTGACAATTTCCCCTGCTTCTAACATTCGCAAAATGTCCTTGTCTTTTCATCTCTGCATGTGTACGTGCGTGTATGTGTGTGTTTGTGTTTGTGTGTGTGTGTGTGTGTGAATTTATTCTGTCACGCTCTTTTGCATCATCATACTTTATAGCCATTCTCTGACAAGCACCGAGGTTTAACCTACACTGGATCAGCTCATGGTATAAACGTTTCACTATTATAATCATCGTAAGATTTTAATTCATGATTTCCCCTTCTCTGGAACCTTCTGAGACATTAACACACACACCTGTCTGTGTACACATATATCTCTCATCATTTTACCAGTTGAAACGAAGAAAAAGGATACTTGCAGAATGTCTCCAAAATGTATGGCAGGTTGAGGGGAACCAAAGAACTACTCGGTAAATAGTTGCTCACTGACACTGTACAAGAGAAGAAAAAAACATCCATTACTTATACAGTTACATAACATGCACACACACACACACACACACACACACACACACAGAAAAAGGAAAATATCAAACTTTCCCCATGTTACAAACAAACAACTGACACAATGATCATCACAAACTTTGACTGGTGTTGGTAAAAACAGAGGATTATTTTCAAAACCTGTCTGCAGCTGAGCCAATGTTGCTATTTAAGTCAGTTTGATCAGCAAGAAAAGATGTGTAAACAAAGTGGGGAAATTTCTGGGTTAAAAAAAAAAAAATCTTTGTGCATTTGGTTTGTATCCGTGTGTGTGTGTGTGTGTGTAACTGGATCAAGTGTGCTGGGCAGCAGTGGCTTAAGGTTGTGTCCCTTTGTTTTGTTCAGAGCAGTAAAACTTATTGCCCTTGTTCATTGTTGACACTTGGCCTCATTCACATTCTCCTTTTAATCACTGAAATGAGAAGCTTTCAAATCTTTTTTTCCCCCCTAAACTACCAACACTGCCTTTGCTTTGTTCAAAACAGACAAAATCCTTTAATCACTCAGAAGACTTTTAAACAACAACAACAACAAAAAACCCCCCAAAACACCAAGACATTACACTGATTACCCCACCTGAAGACCTGACCCACCAGAATCTTCTTCTCCTTCGTTCGAGGGCTGCAACTCCTATGCTCACTTGTACGTACACAACCGGGCTTTTACATGCATGACCGTTTTTAACCACACCATGTATGCAGCCATACTCTGTTTTCAGGGAAGACCTACCAGAGTAATACAAATCCAGCGGATGGCCCAGGAAGAGCAGAGGGGGGCGGCGGCCATGGAAGATCCTCAGCAGTTTGGTCTCGTTGTCCACAGCAGGGTACACACAGGCCACCTCCACGCCCGGCAGGTAGCAGTCACTCTGCAGTTTGCATATGGGACGGTCCGTCGTGGTGCGGGCAGGGAGACAGGCATAGTGCTGTCAACACAAAGGGGAGAGAGGGGTGTGGGGGTGCGAAAGACCTGTACTGTGTTATATTGTATTGTATTGCACTGCATTGTACTGTATTGCATTGTACTATGTTTTGTCACAACAGATTTCTCTGTGGGAAATTCAGGCTACTCTCCCTGTGGAGAGCGCGTTGCTTCAGTGCATCACCATCCTTTTTTTTTTTTCTTTTTCTTTTTTCTGCCTGCAAGTGTGTTTTCTTATCAAAGTGGATTTCCTCTGCATAACTTTGCCAGGGATAACCCTTATTTACTGTGGATTCTTTTTTGTGTGTGCTAAGTCTCATCCAAATAACTAGCAACCAGACCACCACTCAAGGTCTAGTGTAGGGGGGGTCAGTGGGTGGGGAGTGGGGAATACTGGTGAGTGTGGGATTCAAACCTGTGCACTCTTGATTCTCTCGCTTCCCAGGCGGAACGTAACCACGGGGCCACCACTCCACTTTTAAGTACAAGGTCTCATGTCTCTGCTTTCACGTAATTTCTGGAACTGCACCTCAATATATTTCTGATGTTTATAATTACTTATGTCACCTTAAGGTATCTCTGCTCTTCTGCTGAGGATAGAATCTTTTGCGTTCCCGAATTCAACAGAGAGAAACATGGCGGTAGAGCTTTCACTTCTTAGCTGTGAAAACCTGGAATTCACAGCCTTTTTCAGTCCATCACAGTCCCTCACTCACATCCTTTAAAATAAATCACCAAAAATATTCATTTTTAAGCAGCTTACATAACTAAGGCACTCCATTCCATATCTGTCTTTGATGGATCCACAACTATTCCATGCATGCATGCATGCGTGCGTGCGTGTGTGTGTTTGTGTGTGTCTGTGTGCGTGCGTGTGTGTGGACAAAAGCTGCAGAGGTGTATGTGCTGTGAGTGATGTTAAACTTTTTTCAAATGGAATTTTTTAAAAGCCAGTTTGCATCTTTAATATTTCTGACATTCCTGTGCCTTATTTATGCCACACACACTGATAAACGCGCTCAGTGCGGCAGGGCGTGTGCCATGTAAATGCACATTACTTCTTCTTCTTCTTCTGTGTTCACTCGTATGCACACGAGTGGGCTTTTACGTGTATGACCGTTTTTACCCCGCCATGTAGGCAGCCATACTCCGTTTTCGGGGGTGTGCATGCTGGGTATGTTCTTGTTTCCATAACCCACCGAACGCTGACATGGATTACAGGATCTTTAACGTGCGTATTTGCTTGCATATACACACGAAGGGGGTTCAGGCACTAGCAGGTTTGCACATATGTTGACCTGGGAGATCGGAAAAATCTCCACCCTTTACCCACCAGGTGCCGTCACCGTGATTCGAACCCGGGACCCTCAGATTGACAGTCCAACGCTTTAACCACTCGGCTACTGCGCCCGTCAATGCACATTACATGTATCATCATCATCACTGTTCTTTTCTATTCACTTATCTTCAATATGATGGTTATTGAGGACACAAGGAACTCACAGTGCTGTGGCTGGTGCGGGTGTGGTAGAGGAAGCAGAGGTGGGTCTGGCTGGTCTGGTTACAGCAGTCGATCTCTCCCTCCGCAGGGTGGCTCCAGTCTGTGTAACACACAGCATGCACACGTTTCTCCACAGCACAAATACGCATATAAACATAATAAAAATAATGGACATTTATATAGCACGTTTCTCCAGGAATACTGCTCAAAGCACGCTTTACATTTCGTTCCTTGCTTCCCTCTCAATCCCCCCCCCCCTCCCCCAGAAGCACATGCCAGAATATACTCACGCAACTGAACATTGGAAACCACACCCACCCACCCATGATGCCCATCAGAAAATGTATCCCTGCAACATGCACTCAGACGATCACACATGAATGCATGGGTACTCGCTAGCAAACCACCACACACACATAGCTAATGGCTTCCCCACAATAAAGCATGCATTTAAAACCAGATCCTACCAAGACCAGTACTGAAAAATTACTGTTGTTGGAAAAGTTGTGTTTTCAGAGATTTAAAAGATTTCAGCGAGACAATGTCGCAAATTTTCTGGCATTTTGTTCCACAATGACGGGGCCTGAAAAGACAGAAAGATCTGACTGTTGATTCTTCTTTTCAACAGTGATTTTTAATAGACTGGTATCAGTAGCAGAACAAAGGTGAAGAGTTGGACTGTACATTTCAAGGAGGTCAGAGAGATGATGAGGACCACAGCTTAAGAGGGCAGACATACATGTCAGTGAAGTCTTAACAACATAGCAAAGTCTTCATAATGTGGCGAAGCCTAGACAATGCAGAAGAGCACTGTTCTATAGGTGACGGAAAGCACTGATGATCACTTTATTTATATGGTGTCTGTAAAAGAAGTGTGCGTGTACTGTTTCCATGCCCCTAGGGGGCATGTGAAATAAACTTCTTGCCTTGCTTTGCCTTGCCTTGCCCAGAATCCTTCCATTTTCATTTTGTGCACATAATAAGGGCACTTTCCCTGACCTGGCCCCCCACCCCCCATCCAAATCAAATATCACTCTGTCAATGTCATGTTTCACATACAACTGCAAGCATTCACACTAGGATTGTTCTTTCTTTTCATTCTGTCTTCTTACTTTAATAATTCAGACTCTCTGATGTGTTTACAAACACAAAACATTACTCATCTTTTTGGCCCCATAACATGCCTAGACATTGGGTAACCATTCATGTCATCAAGTCATGTTGCTTCTTAGAACATAGTTTAACCACTGGAACAGGTTTTCTTTGCTCTTTAATAAGCCACCTTCCACCATGGAAAGATGCCCCCCTAACCTCCCTCTAATAAAAACAAAACAACCCTAGCTCAACCACAGGAACAGGTTTTCTTTACTCTTTGATAAGCGACATTCCACCACAGAAAGATGGAAGATCAACACCCACACCCACCCCCCTCCAATCCCCTCTAAATGACAAAAAAAAACCAAAACCCAACCTTAGCTTAACCACAGGAACAGGTGTTTTTTTGCTCTTTGATAAGCGACATTCCACCATGGAAGATCAACCAACACCCCCACTAACCCCCCCTCTATAAAAAAAAAACACAGCAAAACCCTGCATTTCTTCTCTCGCCAGCGACTGACTTTTGGGCGTGGTGTTGATCTCCTTGATGAAAGCGACGGGCAGACAGTGGCCCAGCGAGGGCTGCTTCATGCTGCTGAGGATGCAGTTGTGCCAGTCCCCCACACTGCTCACCATGCATTCCCCCACCCCTGTCAGCGGCTCCCCCACCATCAGACCCCTGGGGCCAGACACCGCCGAGTTCTGTGCGTAAAGAGACATGTGACATTGTGGATTATAGTCCAGACAACTGCACACAGCCAAGTTCTGTGCGTAAAGAGACATGTGACATTGTGGATTATCATCCAGCCAACTGCACACCGCTGAGTTCTGTACGTAAAGAGACATGTGACATTGTGGATTATCATCCAGCCAACTGCACACTGCTGAGTTCTGTACGTAAAGAGACATGTGACATTGTGGATTATAGTCCAGCGCACACAGCCACATCAGAACTGACAAAAAAAACAAACAAACAAAAAAACAAAAAAAAAACAGCTATGTTACACAAAAAACCCTGGCATGTCTGATTAACAAAAAAAATCTACAAAACAATACAGCTTATACCATAAAAAGAAGAAAAAAAAAAGCAAACCCTTTCATGAATACCTTGGTCCTGTCACACAGAATAAACTTCCCAACTAACACAATCTCAACTCAAACTGACCTAAAAAAACATCTGTACAAATATGCTTTCAGGGATGTGTGTGTGTGTGTGTGTGTGTGTGTGTGTGTGTGTGTGTGTGTGTGTGTGTGTGTGTGTGTGCATGCATGTCTGTGTGCACGCGTGTGTTTGAGAGTGTGTGTGTATATGTGTGGATTAGCATTTTTGTCACTGATGTATTCTGTTTGTCTTGCTTGCAAAATCTTCATTTTGGCGCCCTGTGTTGGCATTTCTTGTAACAATTTCCCCTTTCTGATGTCGATTAACTGTTAGAGCTCCGGGCCACTGTGCTAAGGAGGCAGAGCACATTATAAATACCATTTCTATCATCATCATCATTATCACTGTCATTTATACCCCAGCTGTCAGCAACAGTGCTATGTCAGGACTCAGAACATTTCCAGTAAAGAACACCCACACATACAAAAAAGACATTTTCTGGAGAAAACTACACGTGAATGGACCAGTGAGGCAGAAAATACCAAGGAAAAGAACACAAGACGAAGAGGGAAAAACCAGAAATAAAGAGAACAAAGGAAAAGAGGCAGTGTTCAGCTCAGAATATTCAGGTGGGGATGCCATTTATGACAGAAAACCTTTTTTTTTTTCCTTTTCTCTAATCAGTTCAACAGTTTAACACTATGTGGACCTAACTTGTCGTACTTGCTTCTGAGCTGTTGAATGAACGCACAGCCTTGCTGTACTCAGTATGCTATCTTTTTTTTAGTTTTTGTTTTTTCCACATCAACATTTCCCACTTTGTCAGCACAAGCATTTGTCACGCTGGTGTTACCATTCTACTTGCTGAGTGAGTCATAAACCCAATCATAATCACTGGATTGAATTTCAGAGCATTCTTTCAATTTCTCTTAATCACTCTGAGAAAATTTATTCTGTTATAGAAAATCCCATAAGTCTCTACTAAAGTTGCACATTATTTGATACAGTTTGGAAGAATATTGATTTTTCTTGACACTTGAACTCAAGGAAATTAAAGACACCCATTACAAGGGAAATAACTGCTTTTCCACAAGAAAAAACAGCGTGCATGGAAGATGTTATGAACTACATAAATCTAACAACTGGGTGAACATAATCACTGAAAGTTTCCATAAAAATATGCTAATGATCCAGAATGAGTGAACTCTTAGCTAATGGTTTTGACAATTGCTAGGGTATTACAGTAGCTAAAAAAAAAAACAAAAAAAACTTCTTATAGGATGAAAATGTTTTACATGCATCAAATCAACCATGCCCTTACATCTCAAAACCACACATCTCAACAACGACACTGCAGTATATCAAAGTGTTGACATTTATTTGTGTACATTCCTGCTTCAAGAAGAGCTTCAATGTACTTGAGAAAGGCATGGCTGATTCTAACAACTCACTGTGCAAACATATGGCAGTTACAGGCCAGGACAGCCTCACAAACAACAGCAAACTTAGTGAAAGGACATTTTTCATTTAAATTATGTAAAATATATTATACTGTGACCTACTGATGAGGACTCCAGTTGGGGTCTGGTTCCTGTCCTGTGCAAACTACTACCCTGCAAATTCTGAGAAACCAAAAGTAGCTGTGGCTAATGACCTCCCTTAGTATATTACCTCCCTCCTGAGTGCCTGTGCAACGCCCTCTATTCCAGCAGGCATCTTCCATTCCTGCAGCCTGTGCATTCAAGCAGTGAAGTTTTTTTTTTTTTTTTTTTACATTTCCTACCTTACGTTTGGATTCTCTACTGTTGCATGTTGTCACATGCCATGACACAGCAGATAATGATAATGAAGATGACAAAGAAAATTACCTCCGCCACAGCAGTGATGGCCACAGCCTGCCCCACAGTGTAGAACGGCAGCAGAGCGACCGGCAGTGAGATGAGGACGAGCAGAGCGACGATGACGATGACAAAGTTGTGCCACACCCCTGCACAGTAGATACGTAGCTGTCGCAGTGGGGACACTGCCTGCAGGTGTTCAGAGGACAGGTCCACGAAGGCTCCAGGGTACATCAGCAGCAGGAACACGCCAAACCCGTTTACTCGCACCTGCTCCCTGGACACATGACAAGAAGATAAATATAATTCTTTTTTAACAAGGGTTTAACACAAGCCAGTACGTTTATTTTGCTTCTTTTATATATCTCTCTCTCTATATACACATATATATATATATATATATATATATATATATAGAGAGAGAGAGAGAGAGAGAGAGAGAGAGAGAGTATATAGATATATGTAGTACCAATGTTCAGGTTCAGCACTCCGCTTCTGGGTGTGTTTTGACACGGTCCACTGACCACTTTCTGATTATGTGATTTGCATTGATTGTTAATGCATCCGCACCACTCCTCATGATGCCTTACTCAAGAAGTCAAATACCTCTCTGTAAATGCACAGAATATATCTCTTTTATTGTTAAATGAAGTTTTCAGTGCAGTAGCACAACATGATCATCATCAATAGAACTGAGAACATCACTTCTCATTGGTGGACAGGAATTACCAGCAAGTTGATGTTGTTTGTGTAACAGAAACAGTGTCTGAGCAAAGATTTCACACAACGAGAGTGTGACCCATGTCCAAGCAGTCAGGATATATGATCATATTGGTAAAAAAATACCTGTCATTGCTCATTTTCAACTTACCCATAATTCAAAGTCACACTACTACTACATTTTGCTCTGTTTTCACCAGAGAGATGAACATTTCTTATGAGGGTGGACGGCACACGTGGCCAGGCCAGCAACGTCTGTCCCTACCTGACAGCAGCGATGGCATGGCCCACTTCATGCAGGATCCCACAGATCAGCAGAGTCAGCATGTAGTACCAGATCTGGCTGACCGGCAGGTTCACACCTGGCATCTGAGCACAAACACAATCCACATGCTGCATCATGTGACAGCATCTGAGCACAAACACAATTCACACATTGTATCATGTGACACCCAGCATCTGAGCGCAGACACAATCCACACATTGTATCATGTGACACGCAGCATCTGAGCACAAACACAATCCACACATTGCATCATGTGACACCCAGCATCTGAGCGCAGACACAATCCACACATTGTATCATGTGACATCCAGCATCTGAGCGCAGACACAATCCACACGTTGTATCATGTGACAACCAGCATCTGAACACAAAAACACAATCCACACATTGTATCATGTGACACCCAGCATCTGAGCACAAACACAATCCACACATTGTATCATGTGACACCCAGCATCTGAGCACAAACACAATCCACACGTTGTATCATGTGACAACCAGCATCTGAACACAAACACAATCCACACGTTGTATCATGTGACAACCAGCATCTGAGCGCAGACACAATCCACACATTGTATCATGTGACAACCAGCATCTGAGCAAAAACACAATCCACACATTGTATCATGTGACAACCAGCATCTGAGCAGAAACACAATCCACACATTATATCATGTGACAACCAGCATCTGAGCACAAACACAATCCACACGTTGTATCATGTGACAACCAGCATCTGAACACAAAAACACAATCCACACGTTGCATCATGTGACACCCAGCATCTGAGCGCAGACACAATCCACACATTATATCATGTGACAACCTGCATCTGAGCACAAACACAATCCACACGTTGTATCACGTGACAACCAGCATCTGAACACAAAAACACAATCCACACGTTGTATCATGTGACAACCAGCATCTGAGCACAAACACAATCCACACGTTGTATCATGTGACAACCAGCATCTGAGCACAAACACAATCCACACGTTGTATCATGTGACACGCAGCATCTGAACACAAAAACACAATCCACACGTTGTATCATGTGACACCCAGCATATGTGCACAGACACAATATACATGTATCATGTGACACCCAGCATTATGCGCAAACACAATCCACATGTTGTATCATGTGACACCCAGCATCTATACGCAGACACAGACATGTTGTGTCAAAAAGACAAGGAGACAGAGATTTCATTGCTTCAATGTTCAAAGACATAAGGACATTGTTGTGGTGGTGTTCATTCACTCATCCTTGCACACCACTGTGCATTACAAAAGATCGAAACACTCAGCGAATGAGTGTTTTGGTCTCTGGTGGTAATGTGCTTTAGTCATGTACATAAAAAAACAAATATTCACCCGATTATGTTAATGATTTTTTGTGTGTTCAGAAGCCAAAAACAATCAATGAAGCTATCAACACTGAGCAAAGAAAAAAAAGTAAAAGTGACAGAGTGAGAGAGAGCGAGAGGGAGACAGACAAGACAGACACAGACAGACACAAGGAGAAAGAGGGGTTTTGCGTCAGACAGAGATTCAGACTAATGAGGTGAGAGAAAATAAGACATAAATTTTTTTAGTTGAGATAAAAAGCACATAAATTTTTACAGATAACTTGATAAGATATAACATCAGAATAATTCAGAATAATGAATATCAATTACAAAATTTTCACAGATGAAATATATAGATAATCTTATTTACCATAATATCGAAATCAATCATTAAAAATCAAGTTCCCAGCACATGTGCTCCTTCACTAAAAAAAAACAACAAAAAAAAAACCCCCCAAAGGGCAATAAAGCGACTGCCATTCTCGGCACACTTACATTAAAAACTCAGCTTAACTTTAAGTTGAATGCTAGGATTCACATTCTATGTCAGGTTGGGCTCAATATTTTGTGTTCACAACACAAAAATGGACTTTCCTGCCACTGTCAATGTGTTGTCATTCAAGTGGTATCAGTGTTGTGTGTAGCTTCCATAAAATGGCCCAAGTAATACTCCCAGAAAAAAGAAAGAAAATATATGATATACAGGTGTGTGGGTTTTTTTGGTGTTTTTTTCCCTTATTTTTTAAAGGAAAATTAAAATTCACATAGTGAATTTTAATCACCCAATTCTAAGTTAACAAATCTTTGACACTGCTTTGACAAAGTAAGCAAGCTATGCTAACAAAAAAATCAAAAGAACAACCAAAAACAAACAAACAAACAAAAAAAAACAAACCCAAACCCACCCCAACCAAAATTTAAATCGAGCAAATAATTGTTGATCAACGTAAACTAAGTGACCAGATAAATGCAAAACATTGTCTTAGTCTAGTATAGAATCATCATTTCCAGTTGGTAGCAAACACAGAGAGTGTATAGTTATTATGTAACAATCTGTCTCTTCACACACACACACAAACTCTCAAACACGCACACACACATACAAACTCAAACAATCTCTATCTTCACACACACACACACATGCACTCAAACACGCACACATACAAACTCAAATAATCTACAACCATCTTCACACACACACATACACACACATTCAAACAAATGCATGTACATACAAACTCACACAGCACCCACACCCACCCACACAGCAATTCACCCATCCTCCCATCCCATGCCATGCCCAACCCACCCACCCAACCCACCCAGAAACCAAACCACCCCCTCACCACAGGCGTCAGCACTTGCTGCTCCACGGGCTTCTGCCGCAGGGTGTTGAACACCAGCAGACTGAGCAGCAGCACCGACAGCAACATGGTCACCAAGGCCACAAACACCCCACACGTGAACCACCAGCGTAGGAACCCCGGGCGCCACTGGCCCACGCGCAGGAAGCAGCGGTTGAAGATGGGCGTGTACCATCGCAGCTGGCAGACCAGCACCGACAGGCCCGTCTTGTCCAGGAAGTGGAGGTACTGTCTGGAGGAGGACTTCTTGCTCTGCAAAACCAACCGGAAAAAAAAGAAAGAAAATAAAACAAAATTAATTAAAATAATAACCAGCACCAACAGGCCAGGA
Organism: Babylonia areolata; assembly: GCF_041734735.1. Lineage (NCBI taxonomy): Eukaryota > Metazoa > Mollusca > Gastropoda > Neogastropoda > Buccinidae > Babylonia > Babylonia areolata. The sequence continues at coordinate 42,712,468 of NC_134881.1, read as the reverse complement.
AGTGGAGGTACTGTCTGGAGGAGGACTTCTTGCTCTGCAAAACCAACAGAAAAAAAAAAGAAAAAAAAAAAAGAAGTAAAAATAATAACCAGCACCAACAGGCCAGGAAGTGGAGGTACTGTCTGGAGGAGGACTTCTTGCTCTGCAAAACTAAAAACAAAAAAATGAAATAAAATAAAACAAAATAAAGTAGAAATATAACCAGCACTGACAAGCCTGTCTTGTCCAGAAGTGGAGGTACTGTCTGGAGGAGGACTTTTTGCTCTGCAAAACCAACCAAAAAAATAAATGAAATAAAATAAAACAAAATTAAGTAAAAATAGCTACCAGCACCAACAGGCCTGTCTTGTCCAGGAAGTGGAGGTACTGTCTGGAGGATGACTTCCTGCTCCGCAAAACTAACAACAACAACAAAATCAATGAAACAAAAATAAAGTAAAAACAATAACCAGCACCAACAGGCCCGTCTTGTCAAAGTTGTCCAGGAAAAGCAGATACTGTCTGGAGGAGGGATTCTTGCTCTGCAAAACCAACAAAAAAATGAAATAAGATAAAATAAAGTACATACTAAAAATAATATAAATAAGTATGAAACAAGTGAAAATAAAATAGAATAAAACAAAGTAAAATAACGTAACAAAACAAGAATGAAACAAGTGAACGAATCAATGAATCATTTTATGTGTGTTCATAAAGATCTGAAATGAATACTACACAAATCACATAACAGTCTGGATGAGGACTTCTTGCCCTGCCAAACCAAAGAAAACATGAATCAATGAATATTCTTGTGTGTGTTCACCAAACGTGATATCATGAACATCACAAAACAAAACAACAACACACACATAAAACCACTGACGAAGGCAAAACTAAACAAAACAAACAAACAAAAAAGCAACAAATACAAATTATAAATGCAGTAAGAACTGAGTTAAAAAGGCAAAGTGAACAATGTGCATACACGCCCACAATAATATATCTGTATTGTAGTTTGTACTACCCTCTTCCACAGAAATTCAGATTATAAAGTTATAGCCAAAATATTTCTTCCACATCCTGTCTGATAGTGATACTTAGATATGGAAAAAAAAAATTGTCATGTATATCATCAGACATGTACTGTGTGACAAACTGGTATCCCCATTAGCAAAGCATTTCCCTTATTTGCCAACATCTGCTCTATTCACTGCATCCTGCACAGACCTATTGTGTTGCAGATAAAGCTATTTGTGGCCATGCATCAGTGTACAAGCTTTCTCTGTGCAATGTGTGTGTGAGTGTGTACTGTGTGTTTGTGTGCGCGCATAAACATTACTGTGTGTGTGTGTGTGTGTGTGTGTGTGTGTGTGTGTTTGACTTTGAGTGTGGTGTGTATACATGTGTGTGTATGCATGTTACTCTGTGTGTTTGTATGTGTGTGTGCGAGTGTGCTGTGCTCTGTGTGTGTGTGTGTGTGTGTGTGTATGTGTGTGAGCATGCTCTGTGTGTGCGTGCGCATGTTACTGTGTGTGTGTGCATGCGTGTACAACTTGTGTGTGTTATAATTTATGTAGAATGTCATGTGCAGTTGTGTGTGTGGCCTGTGTAACATTGTGTGCTAAGGCCTAAAGCAAGTTTTTAGTTTCAAGATTTTCTTGCAATTTGCTGCTATTCTTATTTGTTGGTTTCTAAAAAGAACACAGCAGCTTCAGAGCTTTATACAACCGTGCAGTTAATGGCTTTTTATTCTTTTTCTTTAAAATCTAAATTAACATGCAGCCATACAACTTACATTACAGTTACAGACTTATTTTTCATCAAGAAAGAGAAGAAGTCATACACATTTTTCAGACATACAAAAACCAATAATAATGATACACATACTAAATCTTGATCAAGTTGATGAAAAAAAGAAAAAGAAAATTTTGGACAATTACACAGTATTCGTCATGACAATATACGTGTATTACATTCTACACAGCATATCATAAACCCCAGATATGCTTCTTAAGTTAACAATTCCATCTAGTTTATGGCTAAAGAAGCTTGTGCTGTATTTATCTGGAATTCTATTAGCTTTTGTCATTTTAATAGATTTCTCTAAGTGGAATTTGAAATGTTTTCCCTATGAAAGTCTGAATATTATGCTTTTATAGTTTAGTACACTAGTCAGTGACTCAGTTTACTAATAAACAATTAATAGCCATAATGAAAGAAACAATGGAATCATGGATTGAAAACAAAATTGAACAAAAACAAAATATAATATGCATGTGCATGCGTACACAGACATGAACATATACATGCTTGTTTATGTGTATATATTTATGTGTACATACATATGTATACGTTACTCACACACATTCAAACAAAACCGTGAACACAAAATGTTCCAGATTTAGCAGTTAGTAAGCATTGCATCAGAACAGATTTGCTGCAACACTCTGCAATGTAAAGTCCTGCATGATACATATGCCAGACTGATCCACCACCCAATGAAAATCAGTTGTAAAAATAACAACCATGTAATGATGTATATGATGTAAAAAGCAGTTTGTATACTATTAGCGACTTTTAGAGTTCATAGTTTCTTGTATATTATCTAAAGTCTGTGCCAGCTGTAATTATCACTGCAAAATTCAAAGGTTAGTTTAATACAAATTTAGTGTAAAAGCAGATCTGTCTCTCTTTCATATTCCCTTTGTGTGTGTATGTATGTATATGTGTGTGTGTGTGTGTTTGTGTGTGTATTTATAAATATATATATATATTTTGTATGTGCCAGTAACACTCAACTGGACTTGCACTACTTCTTCGACTTCTCTCAGAGAAAAGATTGTCATTCTTCTTGTTCATTCTTCAGTTGTATGAGTGAATTTACTGTCCCGATCAAACACATTTCAATGTTTCCAAACTTTTTCTACCGATTTGTCATGACTAAAAAAAAGATACTGATCGGACTAAAAATTACTTTCTCTGCTGGTAACTTGTCACTACCTGTATCAAAAAAATCGCCATTTTCTTAAAATCAGTATTCATAGTCTACCAAACTTGAAAATTAAAATTTGAAACTCATCATAATTGAAAATTTGAAACATCATAAATTGATAAGTTCTTTTTTATGTTGCTATTTTTGTTTTGTTTTGCTTTTGTGGTGAGCAGTATCCTGTTGATTTATTGTGTATGTTGTAGAATTTTGTAGTTTGTAGTAGATTCTTGGGTATTTGGGCATGTTGAAAAAAAAAGTAAACTCGGTGAAAACATTTAAGAAAAAAAAAAAAAAATCACCTTCAAAAAGGCGTCAAGCAGGTAAAGCGAGGACCAAAAGCCCAGCAAAAGAGCAATCCATGTCGTCTGCAACATGCTTCCTTTACGCTGTGATCCGCATTTATTCACCAGTTACATTTGGGTTTTTCGTCTGTTTCAGTATTTGTTTCTGCACCACAAACTGCATCACATTCGGTGAAAACATTGCAAGCACACATGTGAACTATTTATATTCGAGACATTTTCGCCGAAAAATCAAATCCATAGGTAAAAGGAAGCCCAGGTGCATCTGATGCTGACTTCCACGTCAAATCTGTAAACGTGTTACAGTTCTGTCACCATGGAGAAACTGAAATATGATGAAATAATTTTCCTTTTCTGCTTCCTCCATTTCATGTGGTCCGCGAGTGCCGTCCTGAAAGTAGCACAAGTGTAGGAACGCACCAAGCAAATTCTCAGCTTTTGATTGGATCATTTGCAATTTCCGGTACAGGAAGTGAAGGAGTTGTGGAATGGTGGGATATCCGGCTCGCTTGCATCAGAAATCATGGCTGGAGACGACGAGAAACCCGAAACGAAGAGGCAACCTCATTTGTCCAAGCAGGATCTAAGTTCGCTGGTAAGAAAATCAGCTCTAATGTTGCTCTTATTCTACATGTGATATTAAATCCAGATTGATGGTTAATCTTTGTGTACGTAGAGCTAAAATCCATGCCATGTGCTGGCCTGGTGCACCCACTTCCAGCAGGTGATTTGGCGATTTGTACACACACCAAGCTTGTTTAAAGTAACAAGATCTGGAAACAGTATATTGAAATCGTCAAACAAAATCGTATCGTGACTATAACGTTTTCTGGACACCATCAGATGGTAGCATTTCATTTGTTACTGACATTTATGAACCATTTAAACAAGAACTTAACATGGAGCAGCTGGTCGTTTTCGCAGCCACATAACCGGCCACAGACGACAGGAGATGAGTTATTATAACATTTATACGAGATATAAATTGCACAAGATAGTCACAGTCTTTAAGGAAATTGGGCGTTGAGAGAATTACTAAGCATTAGCATTAGTTGCGTTGGCCGTAATCATTCAGTTGTGCACTTGTACTTGTCAGTTAACTATGACAGAACACATCACTTTTCTCAGATGGTAATACTAACATAGTAACATAGTTAAACCAAAGAAATAAAGAAAAATTGATACAAAATAAATTCTACATGCAGTTTTTGCATTTTAAAATGGGGGTAATTTCTTTGTTTAGTATTTTGAAATCTTTCACCTTCAGATGAGTTCTCTGTATGTGTGTGTGTGTGTGTGTTTGTTTCAGGACATAAATTCCCTAACTCCATTGACACCAGAAGTAATCAGCAGACAAGCCACAATCAATATCGGTAAGGAAATTGCTCTGTGTGTGTGTGTGCATGTGTGTGTGTTAAAAGAAGCTGCTGAAATGTCAGCAACACAGACAGATCAAAGTTGTGAGGGCTGATGTGGAAACTGCATATTTAGCGTCTTTGTTGTGCCCTAAGAAAGCACAAATTGCAGAAACAGTCATTTGACTATTGCAGATTTTGAAAAAAACATTAATGTGATTGGCCTGTGGTTTGAATCACAGAACAACAGTTGTTTTTAAGTAAGCGAGTAATCGAAGTTGGTTTTGTGCACAGTCGATGTGACTTCACAATTAACCTCATTCTGTTTCCTTTCTTGAGAGCCAAGCCCAACATGGCAGTGGCTGTGTTGCACCAAGCTGATAGTTTAATTCAGCATAAATAATTGCTTTAATGTGCAGATATGTTCAGATGAAGGCAGTTTCTGTAATTATGTACCCATTTGCTAAGTTTTTTTTTAGAGAATGAAGCTATTTCACTTTGTGTCCCCTTTAAATGAAGTTTGGTGGCAGCTAGAAGAGGAAACACTTTTTCAGGAGTAAACTGACCGGATACTGTTAGGACTAATGACAAAGAGATATTTCTGCTGAGTGAAGAAGAGCCTTATATAAGACTCATTGTCTGTGAAGAAAAGACAAATGTGTTGCTTGACTTTCTACCCAGATACCAGATGGCAAGTGAAGTCATTGCCTGTCAAAGAAGGGTTCATTTGGAATAATATTTGTTAAGCAAAATGAATGAAAAACTGAAAAGGGGATGAACAAAGAGGGGGATGGGTGGGGTGTGAGTGAAGAGTGGAACGGGAAAAAATCTGTACTTTTCATTTCTTCTTGTTATTTATTTTTTATTTCTATCTTCATAATTTTTATTTTATTATTATTATTATTATTATTATTTTTATTTATTTATTTTTTTATTATAGGAGAATGTTTTCTGATTGTGAATTTATTACTTTGTCAGGTACCATTGGTCATGTGGCCCATGGCAAATCCACAGTAGTGAAAGCTATCTCTGGTGTACAGGTCAGTATGTTTGTTGTCAATATTATTTTCTTTCTTTAGAAAATTAATTTGTAGTTGTCAGTTCATGCTGAATACCAGTATGAAAATTACACAATACTTCCAGCATTGCATTTGTTTAATGTTTTGGCTACAGTGTTCATAATTCACTTGTGCAATATCAAGGTCAGAGAATGCAGCAGCCCGTATCTGGAAATTTTGATTAAGTGCTCACATGGCGGAGATTGGATAGTTTGGCCTGTTGCTGATAAGAACTTCCTGTTTCCAAGTTCAGAAAGTACATTTTGATGTACTTGTTGACAGATACCTTTAATTATTTTGTCATTTTTATTCTGTTCTTATGATAGCAGAATGGTTGTTGTGGTGCACATTTGTTATTGTGATCTTACCATTGCATAATGCTATGCTTTCTTGTTGCAGACTGTCCGGTTCAAAAATGAATTGGAAAGAAACATCACAATCAAGCTTGGATACGCCAATGCCAAGGTATGATGTTACCTTATTAATAGTGTTCCTTGATGTGTGAAATGTGTGCTTGACACCGCAGTGTTTTGTTGACTGGTAGTATGAGCTGGAAGGGAGCCCCGAAACAACTTTGCTAATAATGCAGTTATTATCACAGTCAAAATTTGGCAAGTGAGCCGTTTTTATTTATACAATTATAGGCCAAAGAATTACTCAAACCATGTTCCTGCTTTTCACACATCTGGTTATGTGTGTGCTTGCTTGTCCATTCGTCATGTCCAGCGGCTCATAGCATTCTGTACTGTCTAGAACAGTTTGAGAGGTTTCAGTGTTGCTGAACAACAATAAAACAATTTAAAAGTCTTTGACTCTAAATCATTTGAGCAGGCACTTGAAGTTTGCGAGACCTGATGAGCATATCTGTTAATGATACTGTATGAAGGGTAATTTTGTTATATGTGCACCCCAGATCTGTGAATGTTTTAGTGTTTGTGTACAGATTTACAAATGTGATAATGACTCCTGCCCACGCCCCGGCTGCTACAGATCCTGTGGCAGCTCCAAGGAAGATGCCTTTCCTTGTGACAGACAGGGTTGTGGGGGCAAATTCAGAGTCCTCAGGTGAGCACAACATTCTGTTTTGACTTTGTGTGTCAACAGATGCATATATATAAGTAAGTGCATCAGTACAATATAATTTAATTATTTGTACAACAGTTTCCCCCCAGTTCTGTCTCTGTATTCATGTATGCACGCATTTGTGTAGACTAGTTTCAGTTTGTACATTTTTAATTGTGGATTCCTTTTCCATTAGCTGAGACCTGTCATGAACCAGTTCACCACATTTGGAAGTGATGCTTTACATTCAGTGGGCAGCAAACACGCTAAGTTTGAAGTCTTCTCGCCACTTGAAATCAGACAGGCAATCTTCAGAATAGAAATCAGTATTTGCTCAGATTGATAGAGTAGATCAACCAGCCATTTGTAAATCCAGAACATTACCACAGTGAAACAACCTTGGGAATATTTTGATAACAGCAGGAGTATAATCTTTGTTCTTATTGTTGACCTTGTGACTTACATAAACTGATAAAGATATGAACTTCATAACTGGTTTCATCGTGTTGTTCCAGACACGTGTCATTTGTGGACTGCCCTGGTCACGACATTCTTATGGCAACCATGTTGAACGGCGCAGCTGTGATGGACGCTGCCCTGCTGTTGATTGGTGAGTTTTGATGCTGTGGCATGGTCATTTGTGTTATTCAGTGTGCTGTGTTGGCTTTGTTCAGTCAGTAAAGATAGTTGCAGTTAGTGTTGAACATTTTTTTAGTTCACACTTCATACTTTCACTGATTGATGCTAGTCATGGTGGCAGTTTAGCGCGCACACACACACACACACACACACACACACACACAACAAACATACAGAGGTGGACATGGTTGAGGAGAGAAAAGTGTTCATCAGAAATAAATTCTTAATACTTGATGGCCTTCAGTGTGTGTTGTTTGAAGAACACCACCACCACCATTGTAATAAAGTGTGCTTTTGTGTGCAGCGGGCAACGAATCATGTCCCCAGCCCCAGACCTCTGAGCACTTGGCAGCTGTGGAGATCATGAAGCTGAAGCACATTCTGATCCTGCAGAACAAGATCGACTTGGTCAAAGAGTCACAGGCTAAGGAACAGTATGAACAGATCCTGGCCTTTGTTAAGGGTGAGAATAAGTGCCAGTTATGGCTGATAGATGCTCAGTTTATCCCAGCTTTAGGACAGAGAAGAGTGTATGTGTGTTTGCATGCTAGAGAAAGAGAATACAAGCTCGTTTGCATGCTTGTGAGCATGATGCACAAAGACATGAACTTGATGTTGTTTGTGTGTGTGCTGTGCATGTAAGTGCAAATCCATTTTCATGTTTGTATTAATTGTTAGGCACTCTTAAAAAAAAAAAAGCTTTTGAAGTTATACATTTGGAGATCAGACTGAACCAATATTATCTAGTTAATTACTGCAGTGTCAGTTTTTTTTTTGCACCACTCTTATTACCAGACAGCATGAACAAAGACATGCATGCTTGTCACAAAGATGCACCAACCTGCAGACAGTTACAACTGTTAAAACATGTAGCAAGTTGCAGACTCTTGACACTGTCACAAACAGGTAGCAGTCTGTAGACTCTCAGCACTGTTACAAACATGAAGCAGTCTGTAGAATTTGGCATAGTCACAAACAGGTAGCAGTCTGTAGACTCTCAGCACTGTTACAAACATGAAGCAGTCTGTAGAATTTGGCATAGTCACAAACATGTAGCAGTCTGTAGACTCCAAGCATTGGCACAATCATGTTGGGATCTGTAGACTTCTCACTGTCACAAGCATATAGCAGTCTGTTGTCTCAGCACTGACACTAATCTACAGCAACCCGTAAACTTGCGGCACTGTCAAAAACCTGTAGCAGTCTGTAGACTCCCGACACTGTCACAAACATGTACCAGTTTGTAAACTCTCAACACTCAAACATTTATTTAGTATTATTAGCAGTTTGTAAACTCTCAGAACACTTAACAAGCATGTAACAATTTGTAGGCTCTCAATGTCTTACCAGAACTTGTGGTTGTAATGAGAAAATCCTGTGCATGATGCTTGCATTGTGTTTTGCAGTCATTGTTTTTCTATCTGTTTCCTCACAACAGGCACAGTGGCTGAGGGAGCCCCTGTGATCCCAGTGTCTGCCCAACTGAAGTACAACATTGACGTCATCTGTGAATATATCACCAAGCGCATCCCTGTCCCCACCAGGGACTTCACTTCAGAACCACGACTCATTGGTGAGGACACGTTTGGTGAACATACATGTTCTGTGTGTGACGAGTTTTAGCTGGTGTGATCAGTTAAAAGAAATCCATGATTGTTGTCACAGTGTTTTTTTCTGATGAGTGTGATTTCACTTCAGAACCACGACTCATTGGTGAGGACACGTTCGGTGAACATACATGTTCTATGTGTGATGAGTTTTAGCTGGTGTGATCAGTTAAAAGAAATCCATGATTGTTGTCACAGTGTTTTTTTCTGATGAGTGTGATTTCACTTCAGAACCATGACTCATTGGTGAGGACACGTTCAGTGAACATACATGTTCTGTGTGTGATGAGTTTTAGCTGGTGTGATCAGTTAAAGAAATCCATGATTGTTTTTTCTGATGTGTGTGATTTCACTTCAGAACCACATCTCATTGGTAAGGGGACATGCTTGGCTAACATACCTCTCTATGTATCATGAGTTTGTAGCTGGTGTGATCATTTAAAACTATTTATGGTTTTTGTCATAGTTTTTTTCTAATGTGTGTGTGAATGTGTGTGTGTGTGTAAAAGTGGTTTTTGGTGGATTTACAATCGAAACTACAGTAAAGTATCTACAGAGTGGTTAGGAAACTGAGGTTAGAGGATGGTTACCAACAGAGAGGTTTAGAAATATATTGAGTTGAAGGCTTTTGTTTCAGTGATCCGTTCCTTCGACGTGAACAAGCCAGGCTGCGAGGTGGATGACTTGCAGGGAGGTGTGGCTGGCGGCAGCATCCTGAGAGGTGTGCTGAAGGTAAGACACACTCTGGGCTTTTAGTGCACATGGCAGGACCAGAGTGGCCAAAGTAGTAGTGCCGTCTGGGTTTGTCCTGGGTTGAGTAAACTGAAAGTGCGTGTGTGTGGGTGTGTGTATGTGTGACTGAAAGTGTGTGTGTGTGTGTGTATGTGTGACTAAGAATGAAGAAAACGGAGAGTGTGTGTGTGTGTGAACAAGAGTTAGAAAAAGTGTGTGTGTGTGTGTGAACGGGAGGTAGACCACACAAAAAAAGGGATCAGAGTGCAGAAACAGACTAATAGGTTCACTATTTATTCGTTTGTTTGCCGTTAGGAGAGTGAAAATAGATTGACACAAAAATGTGTCCATGATCAAAAAAAAGTTCAAGGGGCGATGATGAGGGGAACAGGGGGATGGGAAAAATGGGTAAACTGTTAAGAAACTTAAAAAAGATTATCTTTGAAAAAATTTCAGACACTGATAGCGGTCAAAAATAAAAGCACTGAGGTATTGATATTCTATGGGACATGTGTCTTGCCACTGCCAGTTTCCAGCAGAATTGTCAGGAACAAATATCTGTAAATAGCAAAGAAAAGCAATAATAAAAATCTGGCACAAGATTTGACTGTGAAGGGGGACGATTCTACCTGTCATGTTTTCCAAGAAATAAAAAAAAACAAAATGTTGTTGCTTGGTTCCTCCATGAAAGGTTGGACAAGAGATCGAGGTGCGTCCTGGTATCGTGTCCCGTGATGCGGAAGGCAAGCTGTCCTGCCGTCCCATCCTGTCCAGGATAGTCTCCCTTTATGCTGAGCAGAATGACCTGCAGTATGCTGTGCCAGGGGGACTCATTGGTGAGGAGAACGAATGCTTGTACATATTTAGTTTTGTTGTTATTTTATTTTTATGTGCACGTTTGTTTACTTTCGTGATGTTTTAGGTTGTGTGTGGGTTTATCATAGATACCCATCTCTTGTGATATCGTGGATTGGGCTAACCACATTTGGAAAGAGGGGAAGGGGACCTATTTAACACTACACTAACACCGCCAGACTGATGGCATGTTAAGTTGGGTAGCAAGAATGGTGCTTTAATATTGTCAAGTTATGATTGTCTCAATTTTCCTTTTTTTTAGTCATACTTTTTGGCCTGAGTTTTTCATGAGTATTTCCATTTTCAGACAAATTAAGTTTGTGCTTTCTTGCAAAAAGTATGTTAAGAGTACCTAGTCATTGATAAAACATAAGCATTTGGATTGTTAATGGTAGTAAAATAACAACAACAAAAATGGACATTTGAACAAAGTTAATTTTTTAAGAGAAGGAAAAGTCATTCAAACTTATTTATCACATTTATCTCCATTCAGACCAGGAAACTGCTTTTTTAGGGGAGTAGATCTTGGGGTTGGAGGGGGAGACTGTACATATGACTACGTCCATGTTGATGGTGACATGTTGCTGGCTCCCATGTGTTCTACAGGTGTGGGCACCAAGATCGACCCGACCCTGTGTCGTGCGGACAGACTGGTGGGACAGGTGCTGGGAGCCGTGGGTGCTCTACCAGAGATTTACACAGAGCTTGAGATCTCCTTCTTCCTGCTCCGTCGTCTGCTGGGGGTCAAGACGGAGGGAGACAAGAAAGGCGCCAAGGTCTGTGGAAGCCAGTTTTTTGTTTTTGGGTTTTTTTTTCCTGTTTTTTGTTGTTATTTTTTTCAGTTTGTTTTGGGTTGTTTTTTTCCCCCCCCACTCACTGTCATCAAGGCATTATCTTGAGGCTGACATCTTATAAGTTTATAATGGTGGTCAAGGAGTTGCTTTGGGCAGAATTAATATGATCTGCACTGATTTTGTTAACAGTACTAGTACGTGTGAATGTTTGCAAGAAAAACCAGCCCAGGGTTTAGTGGTGGTGGATAGATCAGTTGAACATGTTTTGATCCAGTGTTTTGTGATGTTCTTGCCAGTTTGATCCTTCCGACATTATATGATCTGTATGTGTTACTTTAGCAACGGTACTTTGATGAGTGAAAGTAAGCTTGCCTCTACCCATCCTCTTCTCTGTTCAAGGAAACTTGTGAATGTTGCCAGGACCAGCACAGAGTTTAGTGGTGGTGGACAGTTAAAAGTAACATTTTGATCCACTGGTATGTAATGTTCTTGCCAGTTTAATCCTTTTTGATCTGATTTTGTATGTGTTAACTGTTACTAGTAGTAGGGATAATTTGATTTGTGAAATCAAACTCGCCCCTGCCCACCCCCCTGCTCCATTCTTGAAAAAAAAAAGAGATGCAAATGAAGCTACTAAAAACATTCTGTTGCAGTATTTGAGTGTTGTCCATTTTCTCAATGTTTGATTCGATTGACTGACTGACGGAATCATTTCTGTTCGATATATGCAGGTGCAAAAGCTGGCCAAGAACGAGGTGCTGATGGTGAACATAGGGTCCCTGTCCACTGGGGGCCGTGTGCAGGCCGTCAGGGCCGATTTGGCCAAGATTGGCCTCACCAATCCCGTGTGCACAGAGATCGGGGAGAAGATTGCTCTCAGTCGCCGTGTGGAGAAACACTGGAGGTCAGTTATTGTTGGTTTCTATCAGCATTGTAAGCATTTATAGAGTTATGTGTTTGGTTGAATCAGTAAGGAAATCCAGAATAGCTTGGAAACTTGACAAAGTATTGAGTAACTTAAAATAGACCCGTCAGTAAATACTTGTTTTACAAGACTGTACAGGAAATCATTTAGCACACACACGTTTTCTTTGTCTTACATGTTAAGTTTCTCATCACACATACACGCACATACACGGACGATTCTCTGATTACTGTGTATGGATACTATACACTCTTCTCATGACAGATAAATTTTAGAACTGATTAATGGCTACAGTGTTCCTGGAAAAATTCAAAACTAGACAACAGAGTTGATTAGATTGCAAAATTTAATCAACAGTTCAAGACAAAGATACACTTTACACTAACTGTTATGAATGCTTTCGCTTACTTCCATGTTTTTTTGTTGTTGTTTTTTATAACAAAAGTGGTCATTTTGCTACTATTTAATTGCTTTAATGTTGATTCAGCTTTGAAATTTTTGGTCTCTGAACAATGATGGCTTCTGTTTCAGATTGATCGGTTGGGGTCAAATACGACGCGGTGTCAAGGTCACTCCTGAACAGCAGAACTAAGTCAGCTTCATGAGCAGGAATTCAAAAGGGAACTCTTTTTTAAATGAACACAGCCATCTAAGTCTTGATTCGCTTTGTGTGGCACTAGTAAGCTGCTGGGAGTACAAAGCCTGCATGGAGTCGAGTGGCATATTTGTGGTGTGTGTGGACAGTTTGATGAATGGTGATGTCAGCAATGCGCATTGTAGAACATTGTTTATCCCTTCTCACAGGTGGTGTAAAATAAAGCAATGTGGTTATATCTCGTGAGTGTTGGCTGTTTTTTTATTTTTGTCATGTGCAGTCTGTTGTCTGTATGCATACAGATAATTCTGTCAGTGTCTGTCTGTCTTACCACCCCTCTTCTCATCCCCCTTCCCTTCCCATGCCACACACGTATGATGACAGTGATGTGTTGGCAACTGGTTCATGTTCACTGTGATTTTACCCCTGTCCTGATTCAGAAGCAGACTGGTCAGTAACTTTATTTCTACTGTACAGGCTTTCTCCCCCACTGTCCATATCTTTCATTGTATTCTGAGCCAGTTCTAAGGTTGAAAACCTTCGAAAAATGAGCTGTGATTGATCCATGCAAGACAATGCCATTTTCACCAGTCGTGTCGGCAGATGCCTTCAGAATTCTCCATGTTGTACAGTGCAGACTGAACATGCCCAAAGGATGTAAACAATTTCAACCATTCCAGAAGTCTGGGAGAAACCATGAAAGTTGTTTCCCTTCAACTATTAACCATGAATTGCTGATGAAAATTGGATGCAAAGATACACAGGCATATGACATTGCAACAAAAAAGGCACCAATCATTTGTCCAAAGGCAGGCAACAGCTTAGCTTTAAGAATCCAAAAGGGATTTGTAACATAAGTATACAGAAGCAGACACAACTAAATTCTCAAACATCTTTACTTTTTCTATTTCCCAATTCACTTTCCCAACAATCTGCTTCTCTACCAAGTAAAATGTACTTTATTGTCTCACATGAGGCAATTACATTTCCAATAACAAACTCCAGTCACACACACACTTAAAGAGTCCACTAAAATTTATTCTCAAATCTCCACATGCAAGAACAGCATTAACTCAAAACATTCTTTTCATGAGCAATGACATTATCAATAATGCTTCAGAAAACAGTCATACCTTTACACGAACAAAACAAAAACGAATTATGACCAAATAAATAATTTCCATGTACCGGTATATAAGAGTATGAGGAAGAGGGATGGACACGCAGGGAGAGACACTGGTACACGTCAGGTTGATGATTGATTTTAGTCCATCTTCACAGTTCATTCAAACAACAGACATGATAATAAGGTGTTCAACTTGTTTTTGCTACTTTTTTTTTCTATAAAAAAAGAGGTATCTTTCTTTGAACATGCCATTATAATTTACAACAAAAACACAGAATATTGTGAAAAAATTTAACCAAGAAAATGTTTACCTTTGAATAAAAGTATCTGTGGAAAGAGACAAAAAGAGGGGGGAAATGCAAGAAAATTATGTATGCTACATGTAGGTATGTGATAAAAACCATATACTTAAGCAGATAAGAGTAGACAAAAGCCAATAAAAATAATTATCAGTGGCAGTCAACAAATAACCAACTGTCACAAAGCAAAATAGCCATCCTCCTCTCTCTCTCTTTAAACAATTGGAAGCAGCAACATATACCAGCATTTCATGACAACAGATTAGTGCTCCCGTAAGCTGTACCATTAATGTGTTTCCTTTGAACAAATAGTGTGTGTGGTGTTCTGAGCAAGCAATTTGGGGATTCCCCCCTGATCCCCCCAAACCCAAATGAAATCCCTTTAAACATTTCCACTGCCCATAGCTATTGATCATACTTTACTATTATACCAGTTTAGTTTCAAGGTGAAATCATCTGCATAAACCCAACCCACAGGTCAGGTCACAGGAGCCTACCTAATACTACAGGAGAGAGAAATGATGGGTAAACCATTTTACAGGATGTTAACAAGAATGGGACTGTATTATGATTACAAATAATGATTAAATACAAAGACAGAGATTACTAGCTGTCATTTAATACTAGTCATTGAAATTGTTTTAGTGCTTACATTTCACAGCACAGGAGTAGAACACAGATTCAACTCTGCACATGCAGAATGTTCTGAAACTGAAGGAAAGAGGGTTTTTAGCTCACACGTTTGCAGCAAATTGAACATGTTTAGTCACGTCTGATTTCTGTCTCCAGTCAATTGGATATCCCTGTACATGAAGAGATGCAAAACTTTCAGGCTAAAGGAAAGTGTACTTAATTAAGCACACACATTTTTGACAAAATGAAGCGCTGCAAAAGTACTTAAGACATTTGCTGCACAAGAAGAATTCTGTTTAGCTGATCTTATTTGCTAACAGGAGCTTTGAAAACTTTGTGTGGAATGGAATAAGAGGTACTATTAAACTCTTAAAGTCTTAACTCCCGAGAGCAAGGTTTCGGTTGCGCCCCTTTTCTCTGCATTCAAATTTTGTATTACGTGTAGCTGACACATTTTGTACTTTCCAAAGTCAATTCAGGTCTAGATTGGAAGCTGCTAGGCAAATCTCGCTCTCTGCCATAAATGAAGCCAAACCGTAGCTTTATTAGGCTTTTATTTTGAATAAACCTTCACCGACGTCACAGTGTCAGACTCTGGTGAGAAACTGGCTTGATTCAAATCGCCCGCCATTTATAGTCCGGTTCAGGCTTTAAGAGCTCAACAGTATTATCAAAAAGAAAAGAAAAAAAGAAGCAGTCATGTTAATCACTCTTCACTGGAGGACATGATAATCTCAGACTTAAATTTTAACAGCAAAGTTTGATCACTGGGCATTAATTCTGTAAACAATAGAATCACACACACGCACAATTCATTACTGTAACTACCATCCTAGTTTGTAAAAAGAAAAAATTATTTTAATTCAACATTAACCACAAGCCACAGAAAATGATATTTTTTATAACAGTCCTGCTCAGCACTAAAAAAAAAAAAAAAAAAAGTCCAGACTGAAGTGAGTGTTCAAGTAACAAGTGAGACACGGAATGTGAAAACAAGAAGGAGCATCTACAAATGACGCTGACCTACACAAAATCTTTTACTGTCACATTTCTTAATTTAGCTCGCTGCCCTTCTAGGTGGCACTGATTCTGATGTATACATCATAAAGAGAAGGATTAGTGTCCACAGCTGCACAAACAAATCAATGAACACTTTTCTTCTTCTTCTTTACAGACAGGGCTTTCCAAAAATGGAAAGACAGAAACTGCACTACAAGTTTTCTCTTTTTGATTTACAGGCTGTGAAACTGAAAAACAATAACAAACTTACTTCTTATATGCCTTACTTAGTGAAATTGACTGACACATCTGAGTACATTCTTCGCTCGGAACGTAAACTAAAACGTCTAAATGTTAAACAGATAATATGGAAAGGAAAGGGAATTCAGTGGAGGTGATGGCTTTCAGTTCTTCAGTTCCTGAGGGCACTGAGTGTAAAATGTGAAGACATTCACTTTGGCTTTGCTTTTATCCACCACTTTCGTGACACAAGGCACTGCAAATTTATGAGCAAGAGAAGCTAGGCTTTAGACAAAATGTGTAAGAAAATATGATTGAGAAAAACCACAAAAATAGTGTTTATATTTCATAGATACATCTATACAATCATCTTGATTTATTAAATAAAAACATGTAATACCACAAGCACATCATTCAGACTAAAATAAAATAGTTTTTTGGATAAGGATTGTTTTTTTCCCTTCTTTTTAGGATAACAAAAAGATGCCAATGTATCCTAAATAATTTCCAAACATAAACACGGAAGAAGCTACTGAAACTGAATGCACAGAATCAAGGAGTATCAGCAATTAGCATGGATATATTTATATTTATGAATGAATAATAAGGCAAAGAATATTCTATTTCTGAGCCTGAATGAGTGGATAAATTTAGCACGCATTCTTTGAAACTGACTGACAGATCCTATGTCAGTAGTATTCTTAATCAATATTGGAATTGTTAGCCTTCACCTGAAGTCTGTGTTGAAAGAAACATTAATACTAATTTTTTTTTTCCTGGGCAAGAGCATCAAACACTGTATTTGAAGAAGACAATTCCACATTAATTGCACAGCAAACAATACAAAGGCAGACAACTTCAAGCAATGTGGACGCTACAGACATTCTGAAGAATGAAATAGGACCGAGACTGACGCTTGTATCCATACCAGATGCACAATCATCTTTTTAGTTTTCTGTTGTCACAATCCATATCCGTTCCATCTTCAAGCCAGCGTTGACATGCATTCTTCACCATGGTATGTTTCTCTCTCATGAATGATCACTATCAGTGATTACTAAAAGCACCACTGCAGCTTTCATTCTCCTGCCGTTCACGCACAGGTTTTCACTGGATTCATTACATCACAGCTGAGGCATGCACTGCACTGAGTGCTGGGAAGGGCCAGCAGCACACACCTAGTACTTTTCCACCAGAATGCACACACATTGCTTGGAGGAAAAACGATGGACTGACAACACTGCAGAATCAATGGACATAAAAACCATTTGCAGAGACCCAGGCTTTAACACACAACTGACAGACATGAAGGAATCTGGTGAATAGCCCTTCTGTGTGGCACCCCAATGGCTCTTCACAGAGCTGAGGGGGAGAAGATGAAGAAGAAATTGTTTATATGTAAGAAATAACTGAACTTTAGTAATAAAATGCTTCTGGAAGACTTTAAATGAGTAACATCTTTTACTGCTTGATATCTCCTTCAAGGAAAGCTTCTTCATTCATTCTTCTTTACCTCTTTATTTTGCAGCACATAAAAAAACTAAATATTTAGAGTTTTAGGGGGCACATGCAATACAATTTTCCTTTACAGGTAGTAATCATTCATCCGTATGCCCAAATCTCAGCATCACAGGTTCAGGTTTTTGTTGCTTATTATCCAGCCAACTGCACAGGGCCATATTTACTGATGTAAAAGGCGAGTTACTACATGTAAAACAAGTACCCTGATGGGCTTGTCTAAAGGCCAGCAGGCACTTGTTTAAGATGGAATGTGTCATGATCCTGGATGGGCATTAGATCTGGTTCCACACACTTTTAACAAAGCTAAACCAAATTCTATTATCATCACACTGTTGTTGTTGTCTGATCATCAAATGCTTTCAGCACAGAGTGATGATACAACAGATCTGACCGCAGGGATAAAAGCTACAAACATAGCATGCAGCTAGAACAGTAGAAGTGACATTCCTTCTTCCTTTGTTTTTTGTAAACACATGACACCACTCATAACTGGATCATCAGATATGTAGACTGCAGACAGACACTAATTACCCACAAATAGAGAAGCAGCAATAATTACACTGTCACACAAAAACAATCCAGCCTACAGTCAAAATGGAAATCTGATAGACACCCAAGTGTGCACTCATACTGACTTGATTATTGGCACACACAAAAAAGCACACACAATGACACACATGCACACTAACACTCCAGAAAACACAAGCACACGTCACCCTTCAAAGACCGAGCAAGCCACCATGAACTTCACAGCAACTGAGAAATCAAAACATACAAACTTGCAGCCTATGACCAACAGGCTCGGCATAAAGTACACACATGCAAGCGCATATATACATACAATTTTCATTCACCTCATCATGAACTGTTAAAGAAAAAGACTTAATGAATCCTGAAGTAAGCTGAATGTGGTCCCAAAATCAAATAACCTTTTTTTTTTGTTTGTTTTGTTTTTAACTGTAAAATAAACTCTGTGCGTTAGCATGCATGTCTGTGTGCACGTGTTAACACAGCACCTCCTGCAGAATAACATCCCACCTGTCCATCAGTTAAATCACAATCAGTTCTAAAAGCACAGAGGTACCAAATAAACGCAGAAATGCTATGCAGAAAACAGCAAAAAGCAGCAGCAGAAAAGTAAACTATTTACTTGGAAATAGAAATCAACAACAACAAAAACCTTAAGCAAATCAAAACAACAAATATATATCTTCCAATGCTCTTTTCCAAGCATACTTTGATATAAAAACCACAAAACTTTGAAAAAGAAAACAGAAACAAAATGGACGACAGCTAAGATGTGAACCACCCCCACAAAAAAAAAAAAAAAAAAAAAAAAAGATCCAGAAATAAATGTTCCTGCTGCTGACCTCTATTATCTGACATCTATAACTGCAACCGATTTTCAAAGCATACACTCATAACTTTCTCAAACAAACAACATTAATGTTATTCCATTTCAATGCAAGCCAGTTCAAGGCAAATGCTAGCACTTTCTGAGTGAATGCACAGTATATAACCAAGTTGTGGTGACAAATCTGTATTTGCTGTGAGTGGATTAAAATGAAAAAAAGAAAACAAACAGATGATCAGATTTTGATGCCAGATGGATGAATCTTTCATGTGCAGATCTCATTCAACGCAGGAAGAAAAGCACTTCTTCACCACGTCACTGGAAAAAAGGAAAAGAAAAAAAAAACCTGTCATGTCAGTGGAAAGAAATTTCAATATTAAGTCCTATTCACAAAGTCAGTGGAAAGAAAATATAACCAAAAGTACAATTCATTATGTCAGTGAAAAGAAAATATATACAAAGCTGTATTTTGTCATTGTCAGTGGAAAAAATATAGCCAAAATTCTATTCATCATGGCAGTGGAAAGAATATATAACCAAAAGCTCTATTCATCATGTCAGTGGAAAGAAAATTTAACAATCATCTTACTGTGCATAGGGAATGTAGGATAAGGAGAATACATTATCATTATCATCATTATCATTATATATTGCATTCACACAGAACAACCCATATCTTACTGTGCATAGGGAATACAGAATACAGAGAATACATTTATTATCATTATCATTATATCATCATTATAACGTTACTATTATTATTATCATTATATCATTGTCATCATCATTATTATTATCATCATTATTATCATTATCATTTAACACCTACATAAAAAGTTCCATCTATCCAAATACTGTGCAAAGGGAATGTAGAATAAAGAGAATACATTTCATCTTCTTCTCATTATCAAACACCTCCACATCATTCTCAAATAAGCCTGTCAAGCCACAACTGACGCTGCACCAGTTTCATCACCCAAACCAACAAACCCATAGTCTCCTTAGACAGAAGGATGTTTACTAGTCTCCCAAGACAAAAGGATGCTTTCTACTGCAAACAGTACCTGCAAGTGAAGTGATGGCCTAGAGGTAAGGCGTCCGCCTAGGAAGCGAGAGAATCTGAGCACACTGGCTCGAATCACGGCTCAACCACCGCTGATATTTTCTCCCCCTCCACTAGACCTTGAGTGGTGGTCTGGACGCTAGTCATTCGGATGAGACGATAAACCGAGGTCCCGTATGCTGCACGCACTTATCGCACATAAAAGAACCCACGGTAACGAAAGGGTTGTTCCTGGCAAAATTCTATAGAAAAGTCCACTTCGATAGGAAAAACAAATAAAACTGCACGCAGGAAAAAATACAAAAAAAAAGAAAAAAAAAAAAAAGGGTGGCGATGTAGTACAGCGATGCACTCTCTTTGGGGAGAGCAGCCCGAATTTCACAGAGAGAAATCTGTTGTGATAAAAAGAAATAACAAATACAGCTGTCATCTTACCGTGCATAGGGAATGTAGGATAAGGAGTACCAGGTGAGCGCCAGAAACTGCACCACACAGCACACTATGGACAGGGCCGTATTCCTCAGCTGCAATGAATCAATCATCACTGTGTAGTGTTAGCACATAAAATGCTGATGGCTTAGTGGAGAAATAATGCACGCAGTGAATCGATCATCACTTTGTAGTGTTTACACATACAATGCTGACGGCATAGCATATAAACAATGCATGCAGTGAATTGATCATCACTGTGTAGTGCTAGCACATAAAATGCTGATGGCTTAACACAGAAACAATGTGCGCAGTGAATCGATCATCACTGTGTAGTGTTAACACTTTCAACGCTGACCGCTTGGTGTAGAAACAATGCACGCAGTGAATCGATCATCACTTTGTAGTGTTAACACTTTCAATGCTGACCGCTTAGTGTAGAAACAATGCATGCAGTGAATCGATCATCTCTTTGTTGTGTTAACACTTTCAATGCTGACCGCCTAGCGTAGAAACGATGCACACAATGAATCGATCATCACTGTGCAGTGTTAGCACATAAAATGCCGATGCTTAGCATAGAAACAATGCGCGCAGTGAACTGATTATCACTGTGTAGTGTTAACACTTTCAATGCTGACTGCTTAGTGTAGAAACAATGCGCGCAGTGAATCGATCATCACTGTGTAGTGTTAACACTTTCAATGCTGACTGCTTAGTGTAGAAAGAAAGCATGCAATGAATCGATCATCACTGTGTAGTGTTAACACTTTCAATCCAGACTGCTTAGTGTAGAAACAATGCACACAATGAATCGATCATCACTGTGTAGTGTTAACACATACAATGCTGACGGCATAGCATAAAAACAATGCATGCAGTGAATCGATCATCACTGTGTAGTGTTAACACATACAATGCTGACGGCATAGCATAAAAACAATGCATGCAGTGAATCGATCATCACTGTGTAGTGTTAACACATACAATGCTGATTGCTTAGCACAGAAACAATGTGCGCAGTGAATCGATCATCACTGTGTAGTGTTAACACTTTCAATGCTGACTGCTTAGTGTAGAAACAATGCATGCAGTGAATCGATCATCACTGTGTAGTGTTAACACTTTCAATGCTGACTGCTTAGTGTAGAAACAATGCATGCAGTGAATCGATCATCACTGTGTAGTGTTAACACATACAATGCTGATGGCTTAGCGTACAAATAATGCGCACAGTGTCCCAGCCTCTTGCTAAAATAAAGTACAGTAATATGATTTTTACAACAGAATTCAGGTAGGGTCCCTTGCTGCACAAACTTACTATGACACCATAAAACAACATGTTTTCTGGTTCTTACTGTTCACTGCATACAGCTCTTTTCAGGCCTCTTGCCAACACAAAAGTATGGTGCTATGATTGGCAAGAGCACAAAATAAAACAGTGTCTTCACTTTCATATATTTAATATCATACTTTTTTTTTTTTACATCTGTCCCATACATTCATTCTTCAATTTAACACTATCAAAAGTCACCTACCACAACCAGTCAATATTACAATCACAACAGCCACCACTTGTAACCAGGTGAGATTACAGTTGTTTCTACACAGAATATGTTTCACTTTTTGCAGTCCTAGCCTCATACAATAATATGCTTCCACACACACACACACACACACACAAAACCAACAAAAACAAAAAAAACAACAACCCCACAACGTCTACAAAAATCAAAATACTGCCGGAAACATTGATAGACATAATGGTAATTTTTGCAGGATGCTTTCCCTGTGGAAACAATTTTTCTCTCTCTAAATTATAGAGATTCTGATTTGGTAATGACAAGTATTTTGTGGATGTGTGTGTGTGTGAGTGTGAATGCAAACATGCATGCACATGTGTGCATTTATGTCGTATGTGTATGCTTGTGCTGTGTGCACATGGGTGTGTATCTGCATGAGTGTAAATGGGAATGGATGACACTGTCAGTATGAAATCATACTTACTGCTATCGCACAAACCAGTGTCAGAACAAACATCACCTGCAACAGATAAAAAGAAAACAATAGAAATGGCTTCAGTTTTTATCACTAGTTAGTTTTACACGCAGACACAGACACACACACAAAACACAACACATAGGCATGTGCCAACATGCACACACACGATATGCATGCACACATGTGAATGCCCATTTACACATGTACATACAAACAAAAAATTTATTCTCAAGTTGTTAAAAACTCTCTATCAACGCTAACACACACACCCACACACAAAAAATACATTCATGATTCTCTCTTCACACACACACACACACACACACACATGTATGCATCCACATTCACACACCATAGAAATACATACTTGCACACACACAAAATTCACACACACACAAATTCACACCATACACACACACTGACCAGCACAAGCAGTGTTGCGATCACCCTGGTTTTGGCAAACATCTTTTTGATCTGATTGCACGGCCCCATCAGGAAGCATGTGCTGCAAAAGAAGACAATCACCATCACGCTCTGCACCTTCTGTCTTCAGGAACGGATACTAAAACCAGGTGATGAACACTGAACAATAAACAACAGACAAATACAGTAACTTATGCTCTGAAAAAGCCACACTGGCCACTACATACAGAGGGTAAATAACTGAAGACTTGATCAAAAGACACAGAAACAACAAACACACAACCATCTTCCCCTACCCTACCCACACCTCCAACCCACCTACAAGTTGTGTGTGCTTTTGTGTTCATACAAGCACAGAAAAAACAAAACATAACAAACTTATTTCATCACCAGCCAGAGGTTAAGTCATTAATTGTGTGTAAACATTAAAAAAAAATCTACAGTTTATTCCATTACAAAATCATCTAAGTTATCAGTGGCTATCTGCATTGTAAACCACAACAAAATAACTAAGATCGATGGTTGTTACTTGCAGTATAAACCATCACAAAATCACCAAAGGTTTAACTGGCTGCTCGCAGTTTAAACCATCACAAATTCACTATAGGTCTTATTAGCAACTGACAGTTTAAACCATCACAAAGTCATGAAAGGTCTTATTAGCTACGTGCAGTTTTAACCATCACAAAATCACCAAAGGTCTTACTGGCTACTTGCAGTTTAAAGCATAGCAAAATCACCACCAAAGTTGTCAGTGGTTACTAGCAGTTTAAACATTTGCAAATGACCAATGTTGTCTGTGACCATTTTGTAAAATCACAAAAAGTTGTGAGTGTCTGCTATTCGCAGTTTAAATCACTGCAAATTCACCATCAAAGTAGTCAGTGGCTATCTGCTGTTTAAAAACCACCCAAAATCACCACCAAAGTTGGCAGTACATACGACTTGCAGCATCAGGCCGCAAATCACCAAAGTTGTCAGTGGCAACCTACAGTTAAATCTGCTTAACAACACCAACACGGATGTTCAGATGGACAAAAACATTCCGCATATGCTAACCAACACATGTTCTATAAAATTAGAACAGGAAGTCTCTAGACAACAGACGTGGTATCCCGACAAAACATTGAAATAATATATGTCCATAGGTGCACGGACAACTAATGAGATTAAGCATTAGGAGTGTTTAGATGAGGCAAGGGTGGGTTGGGAGAGGGGATGAAATTTCATCTGAAATCATAACTGCTGAAGACGTTAAACAAAAGAATGAACAAATAACCAAAGAACTAACCTATATATGGCTGATTATATACATTCACATTGCTGACACATGTTAAGCCCAAAAGAACAGATTGCTTAATAAGATTAAGAGCACACGCACAAACGCCCCTCAATTCATTTCTAACCCTCCTCTTCTCTATAGTTTTAAAATGAAAACCCTGTCCACCCCTACCAAATCCATCTGGACTCCCTGTTAGTCTTACCTGGCCAGAGACAAGATGTTCCCCAGCGTGTACAGAATGGCAAAGATGGTCAGCCCATTGTGCAAGAATATCAAGCAGCTTCCCTGTCACCAATAGGAACACAATCCTGTAATAATCCTCAAATACAGAATTGAATGTACAATGAAAATGGAAAAAAAGGAGAAAAAAACCGAGAAAACAACAACAAAAACAACAATGAGAAATGAGTCAAATAAAAAATATACAATAGCAAAACACTAAGTTTCACCCCCCAAACTGGCATGTTTTGGCCCGGCTGCATCAACTGAGAGGGGTGCTTCACTTCAGACACAATGTTATTGTAACCGATCAACCTACAGCAACCGTACATCACATGATGATTGAAATACAAATTTGACACAGGCTGTTCATGTCTCAAGACAAGGGATGTAAAACTTTACTTGTTACTTTAAATCAAAAACAGAAATAGTAAAATCTCAGCTCCTGTCAATGTTGAAAGTTATGCCTTCTTATGGGCTATCTTCTTGATTCAAATGTTCACCACTCTGTCCAGACTTGTCACTAATTTCATCAATTCATGACACTTTCCCAAGTATTATCGGATGAATTATAAGTCAAATCATCATTATCTGGGTCAAATTCCTTCCATCAAAATTTCATCGACCACTTGCTGTGCAGTAAGCCTGATGTTTTACAAAAAAATTGCTGAAAACTTGATTAAAAAAACATACTAATCATTTGATTTTTAGAGCAAAACTTCCTGTGCCTGTGAGGAAGGAGGTTAAGTTCCAGTTACTTCCCTTCCCTAGCAGTTTAATGCATAAAAGCAAGCTAACTGGTTTAAGTGAATGGGTTTCTTTGCCTGACTGCTAGTCAGGCTCAGATGGAGAACATCAATCTGCATGCATGGAGTCTGGACACACATAAATGTACACACATCACATGCACATGCAAGATAGCAAGGACACACATACACTTTGAAAGAGGCTTACCAAAATGGATAATGTGGCACCCAAGATGAAACACAATGCAAACAGTTTGATACGAGTACTCCAGCTCAACGTGGATGCATCACTGATCTGAAACAAAGACACCAGGAAGCAAACTAGTCAGAATGCTGTTAAGGAGCACACCTCATTTGGAATTTTATATATTATATGTCTGCTTAGTTCTAACTTCTACATACAAACAGCAAAGAGCTGGATTTTCAATTTAAGAATCCAATACCTGAATTATATTGGTTACACATAGTGTAAAAGTTTCTTTCGAAGATTTGTGATTTTCAATAGAGGTCCACTTGTTTAAACACAAACTGAGTTTGTCATGTGTGTGTGTATGTGTATGTACGCTTTTTTGTGAGCGTGTGTGTGTGTGTGTGATCACTACATGTGTGCGCGGACCTCTGCTGCAGGGGTCTATTGTGTCTTTATATACATAAATGTGTGTGTGTGTGAACATCTGGCGTTAACGCTCAACCCCGACAACTCACTCCATGGTGGGTTCACGTTCAACCCCTACAACTTACAATTTCCATCATTACTTGGGGAACTGATAATTTTTTCCCATGCAAGATATTTTAGCGACATCTGGTATTTTTCCAACTGTTACCATGCATCTCATGAGATGTAACTTTGTGAACTGTGTGTTGTGGTTAGTTTTAAAAAGAAGAACCCTCCAGAGGTGTGTCGATTCCATAAATACAACCTGCGTTATTATTCCTCTGTCTTCGTCATCCTCATCACCGCTCAAGGCACGTTTCAGTTTATCCATAGTGAGGTGATACAAAATACTCTGAGGACAATATCTCTTTTCCACAGGAATCAGTGACAGCCGTGTCACAGAAGGCCTGAATCACTAAATGTCACACGCCTCTGACCAAGTTTGTTGTCGAAAACCTTAACTTCCGGTTTCGCCAATTATCTAAGAACGGTAACTATGAACGGTAAAACACTGTCATCAGAAGGTTAGTTGCCCTTGACCAGAACATTCCCCCCCCCCCCTCCCACCCCCTTTTTTTTCAATGTGTGCGTGTGTGTGTGTGAGGATCAGGAAAAATACGTCGCAGAGGCCAGTATGGCCATCGTCGCAACGGAACTTGGGAGAGCGCATGGAAAAACAAACAAACAAAAAAACCCAACAAAACACCACGCCCCCGCCCGCCAAAAAACAACAACAACAAAAACCAACCAACAAAACCCACCACAACTGCTACTCAGTGTTATTGTCGGGAAACAGTAGCTGGCAGGGGTCTTTTGATGGCCGCCTTGAATGCTGCGGTCGTCCCTGCACTCACAGCTCCTTCCTTCAGCTGATTTCATTCCGCTATTGTTTTTACAAATGAGTTCTTTAGCTGGTCTGTCCTGCAGAATGGAACAGTGACAAAGCCCTTGCTGTAATCGAAAGTTCTTCTTTTTACTATATTGACTATATCATGGTCTTTATAAGACGTAGGCTTGGATCTTCTGCTGGTCTTGCTTGCAGGTGTCAAGAACTTTCCTGGTGGTAAGGCCGGTATTTGATTGTCAAAGATCCTAAACGTTGTATATTGTAAGTCGTATGATTTTGCGAAGATCCTCTAAAGGTGGTAAATTTTGATTTTGTAGCATTTGCGTCACGCAGCCTGGATCCCTTGATCTGTAGTCCCTGGTAATGAATCTGGCGGCCTGGCGTTGGACTATCTTGAGGCATTGAGCTTTTCGACATACTTTTTGAGGTGCCGGGGGTCCCACACTGCTGGCTCCGTACTCCAGCGTCGAACGGGCAAGTGAGAAAGAAAAAGTCACACACACGCACGCACACACTGACATAAACACAATTGTTCACACACACACATTACACACACACACACACACACACACACACACACACACACATACACGCGCGCGGTACCCGATTGTACGGACATAGATACGCGCTATGGCATTTACATGTTTAACATCACTTTGAAAACAGAAAATAAGATTATATTCAGACAACCGCATTCATCGATCACTTTGTCTTGGTTGTTACTGTGTGCGTGTCGTTTCCGGTTGGGATTTTTTTCGTGGCGCTTCCCAGGTATTTTCTGATTCTGGAAAACACATGGCTAAAAATACAGGCCTATACGTAGCGTCCCATTCAGACCTTAAAGTATGTAACTTTTTTTTTCCGAAATCAGACTAAAGTCCAAAAGCCCAACAGTAGGGTAAAGAAGCTGTGGTGATTTTCTTTCTTTCTTTCTTTTTTTTGTTGTTGTTGCACGAACTACAAGGTGAGACACCATGTTTCCGTGAGAAGATCCGGGAAGCTACTTTCACTTTAACACGTCACACTCAAAAGTACATTTTAGTGGCACAGTGGCCTAACTGCTGACAAGGAAATACATTTTCAGAGAGTCAGAGGGATTGTCTGGCTAGCTGCTATGCAAAACATTGTACGAAAGTAGTATTACACTTTGTCCTCATCAAATGAGGAAGACAACCTCAGTAAGTATACCAGGCGTCAGGCTTCCTCGATCATAGGTTTTTATCATGCATACTTTGTGATTTTTATTTCACAAGAATTATGCTTATGTTTTTTCATCAGGCTGCCACATACTTGTCAAACTCGTAACATCGATAAACTATCAACACCTCTTTAATCTTACATACTTTGTTTTTTGTTGTTTTTTACCACTGAAATCAGGTATATGTTTTTTGATCTGGCTGCCACATGTATACTTGTCAAACTCGTAACATTGGTACACTAACATCATCTTAAGACATGTGAGAAGATCTATTGAATTTTCAAAATTTGTGCATTCTTTTTTCTAGTAAGCTTGTATATGTTCTTTAACATGAGCTCAGTACTTCATTTAATAACAGCAATGTACGCCAGGAGTGAGCAAAACTACTACTGTTACTGTTCATATTAGCAAGAAAAAAAGTAATTGAAATGCTTGTAATTAAAAAAAAAAAAAAGAAAGAAAAGAAAGGGTTGCCATTAGTTTTACTTGATGGTGAAATTTTAATGTGTAGTTTACATTTGTTGACAGACGGTACTGATGTCGTTAAGCAGCAGCAGCAGCAGCAGTAGCTGCAGTGTGGCACTGTCAGGTGTGAACTTTGTGAGCACTAGTGTCAGAGAAAGTCACCTAGAGCTGCTCATCAATATTTCCCAGTGTTCTGACAGCAAGTGTTCCGATATCACCTGTTTGAAGGTATGCCTTAGGACAGTAAGGAAACTGCATGTGTGCTGTGTCTGTCTCAAGGAACAGGATATATAACAGGATTGTTGAGCGAAAATTGTGTGGAGGAATGTAATTTTTTTTTCTACCTTCATGCACTTATAAGAAAATTTGTCTTGTGTTTATTGTTGAGTTTGCTCGTGTGTGTGTGTGTGTGTGTGTGTGTGTGTGTGTGTGTCTGTGTGTGTGTGTGTGTGTCTGTGTGTGTGTGTGTGTGTGTGTGTTGATGGTTACTGAAATTCTCTTGAGGGAAAATGCATGATATTGAGTTGATATGGAATCAACAAAAATAATCTGTAGTAAATCCATGAATGTGAAGTGGACTTGAAGAATAGTGTTATGATCATTCACCAAGGTACACACTTCTAGATAAACTTTGGCTATAGTTTATGAACTTCAAGTAGTCAGCCTTAGATGTGTATATGTCACTAGTTCAGTTGATGGTAACCCTCATCTGAGCCAATTTCATGCAAGCTGATTTATATTATATGATTATTATACAATCACATACATGTGTGTTTGTTTCTCTTAATGATATGCTATGATTTTTAGTCTGTCATTTTATTTTTCTGACTTTAGAGTCATGGTTTTGTTTACTGGAGTCTTGATTTGTTGCCATAGTGCTGGTCTTGCAATTGCAGTTTAAGGAAGATGTGCAGAAACTGGAAGCTGCCTTGAGAAAAGGGCTTAGCCATGTGGACAAGGAACATCTGGTGACCTTAAGATATCTTCATGAGCACTACACATTCCCTTGCTGTTCGCCCAACTGCCAAGTTCCTTGGTGCCGTTATATGTCTTACAGGTCAGTGGGTTTCCGTCTTCTTCTTCTTCTTCTTTGTTTGTGGGCTGCAGCTCCCACGTTCACTCGTATATACATGAGTAGGCTTTTACGTGTATGACCGTTTTTACCCCACCATGTAGGCAGCCATACTCCACTTTCAGGAGTGTGCATGCTGGGTATGTACTTGTTTCCATAACCCACCGAACGCTGACATGGATTACAGGATCTTTAACGTGCGTATTTGATCTTTTGCTTGCGTATACACACGAAGGGGGTTCAGGCACTAGCAGGTCTGCACATATGTTGACCTGGGAGATCGTAAAAATCTCCACCCTTTACCCACGAGGCGCCGTCACCGAGATTCGAACCTGGGACCCTCAGATTGAAAGTCCAACGCTTTAACCATTCGGCTATTGCGCCCGTCAGTGGGTTTCTGTGTTTGTTCTTCTGTATTTCCTTCAGGAAGTGATAGAAACACAGTTTGGAGGAACTTCTCTGAATAAGGTCTTGATGCAGTTTTCAATAGTCGATCAGCAGATACTTTAAATTTGAGTTGAGTTTTATGTGGACTGAACAAGGCGTGGGTGATTTGTTTTTTTGTTTTGTTTTTTAACAGTTTCACCACCAAGTTTCTGTGTGAAAAACACTCAGTACTCTCAGTCGCAGGCTTTGCTTGTGTCAAAGCAGCACATTGGATGCGTTCACTTTAGATTTGGTCAGGGGGGAATGGTTAGTCATTGTTCTTTTGTGCGGGAAAGTGGCTGTAGCTGTCAAGCTTTGTTACAATGTGAAAAATTGTCCTTTTGATTTGACCCTTGATGTTGACTAAAGTTGCCTGTGGCAGCGCACTATCTTGTCAACTAAAGTTGCCTGTGGTGGTAAGAGAGTTAACATCATCAATGAACCTTTTATAATTATTTTGGTTTTTCTCTTTGACTGGTTTTAAGATCTGATGGGTATTCAACCCAGAAATAGCATCTTTGTGGTCAGCCTGACAATAAACAATAAGATATGATTTGATTTCTTCTGTATCAGTCTTTTTGTTTGTTTGCTTTTGCTGCCCCATCCACTGTTGGATTTGTGATCGACGGGCGCAATAGCCGAGTGGTTAAAGTGTTGGACTGTCAATCTGAGGGTCCCTGGTTCGAATCACGGTGACGGCGCCTGGTGGGTAAAGGGTGGAGATTTTTACGATCTCCCAGGTCAACATATGTGCAGACCTGCTAGTGCCTGAACCTCCTTCGTGTGTATATGCAAGCAGAAGATCAAATACGCACGTTAAAGATCCTGTAATCCATGTCAGCGTTCGGTGGATTATGGAAACAAGAACATACCCAGCATGCACACCCCCGAAAATGGAGTATGGCTGCCTACATGGCGGGGTAAAAACGGTCATACACGTAAAAGCCCACTCGTGTGCATACGAGTGAATGCAGAAGAAGAAGAAGAAGGAATTGTGATCCAGTGTTCACCAGTGGTCAGGGTTCAAGGCCCTGTTTCGGCATGGTGTTGTGTCCTTGGGGAAAGGCACTTTACTCCGATTTTCTTCACACCACCCAGGTGTGAATGGGTACCTGTCTTCAGTCAGGGAAGGTTAAAGTGATGGAAGGAAAGATTTTGGCCCTGCCATCCTGTTCCAAGCCCTAGACACAGTGGATATGAAATCATTGCCCCAGTGTGGATGTTCATCGCTATGGAAGCAATAATGTTTTTACTTTAACCTTATTCATGCCACATGTATTATCAAATGCACTTTGAGTCACAAGTTTTAGAATTGAATAAAGGCACATTATTATTATTATTATCATCATCATCATCATCATCATCATTATTACTATTATTTTTGCTGTTGTTGCTGCTGATGTCATCATTATTATTATTATTACTATTATCATTATCATCATCATTACTATTATCATTATTATTATCATTATCATCATTATCATGTCTATTATTATGATTATCTCAATTATTATTATTTCTACTATCCTCATTACTAAGGGGTATTGGTGTGTACACATGTTTTTTGTCACGGCCAGGTGTCTGCAGAGTCAAGAACACACTCTTCAGGAGCTGATGACCGTGCTGAATGACCCCATGCTGACCCTGCTTCCTCAGGGAACACAGTTTGAGGAGGTCATCCAAGTGAGTACTGCTGTCCTGAGCACAGTAGGCAAGTGGTTAGAGCACAGGACTTTCAGTCCTAGGGTCCTTCTTCTTCTTCTTCGTTTGTGGGCTGCAACTCCCACGTTCACTCATATGTACACAAGTGGGCTTTTACATGTACAACTGCTTTTACCTCACCATGTAGGCAGCCATTCTCCACTTTCGGGGGTGGGCATGCTGGGTATGTTCTTGTTTCCTTTACCCACCGAACGCTGACATGGATTACAGGATCTTTAACGTGCCTATTTGATCTTCTACTTGCGTATACACACAAAGGGGGTTCAGGCACAAGCAGGTCTGCACATATGTTGAATAGGGAGATCGGAAAAATCTCCACGCTGACATGGATTACAGGATCTTTAACATGCGTACACATATGTTGACCTGGGAGATCAGAAAAATCTCCACCTTTTACCCACCAGGCGCCTTTACCAAGATTCGAACCTGGGAACTTCAGATTGAAAGTCCAACACTTTGACCACTCAGCTATAGCGCCTGTTGTCCTGGGGTTTAAGGTTGAAATTCTGGCTGTATGTGGTGGGTTAGGGGTGGAGGTTTTTTCCGATCTCTCCATGTCAACATATGGTGCAGTGACCTGCTAGTGCCTGAACCCCCTTCATCCATATATACATGCAGAACATCAAATATACACATTGATAATCTGGTAATCCATAACAGTGTTTGGTGGGTTATGAAAATATGAACATAGCCTGCTTGCACACCCCTGAAAACGGAGTATGGTATTTATGTGGAGTGATGGCGTAGAGGTAACGCGTCCGCCTAGGAAGCAAGAGAATCACAGCTCAGCCGCCGATATTTTCTCCCCCTCCACTAGACCTTGAGTGGTGGTCTGGACGCTAGTCATTCGGATGAGACGATAAACCGAGGTCCTGTGTGCAGCATGCACTTAGCGCACGTAAAAGAACCCATGGCAACAAAAGGGTTGTTCCTGGCAAAATTCTGTAGAGAAATCCACTGCGATAGGAAAAACAAATAAAACTGCACGCAGGAAAAAATACAAAAAAATGGGTGGCGCTGTAGTGTAGCGACGCACTCTCCCTGGGGAGAGTAGCCCGAATTTCACACAGAGAAATCTGTTGTGATAAAAAGAAATACAAATACAAATACAAAACGGCAGGGTAAAAACACACAATTGAAATTGGGAGTTATAGCCTGTAAACAGCAAAAAAACAAACAAAAGCTTTCTTTGTGATAAAACAACAACAACAACATTTCCTTGGTTTTTGTTATCTTGTGGTATTTGTTTGAAAGATAACTTTCAAGTTTTATCAAAAGAAAACCATGGAATGACATACAACATCATAATTATTAGCACTTCAGGGCTTCCAGTTTCATTTTAATTGAAAGGACCAATTCTTCTTTTGGAGTCTTTTCCAAGGGGTAATTCACTGTCAGACATTATTTGGGAAGCTTCAAGAATTGTCAGCCCATTTCAGTTTCTTGGTCTGATTCTGGGCAGACAATAAAATAGTTTTGCAATTCTGCTACTGATAGTGGTAGTGATACAGAGATACATACACATGCAATATACAGCATTATAGTTGCTCTTTCGGTGTTTGTATATGGTTTTCAGTTTATGTTCATACCTTTTTATGTACTATCCACACATTCGTATGTGTTTGTGTGCTTGTACAGTGTGCTTTTCATTTATGTACATTTACAAGCATGAATTTATCTGAACATGTTTAATTATGACATGTTCGAAAGAGTTTTCCTTTGCTTTTTAACATTGTGGTTCTGAATTGCTAATTTTTCTGGGGGGTTTTTTTTTTTTTGCATACAAATTTTTTTTTTTTAGCATTCTTGTAAATCACACATGAAAGAAAGAAAAAAAAGAAGCGAAAAGTTGTGTAAAGGTATGTCATCATTTCTTCCACCAGCTTGATCCTGGGATCTCTTGTAAGGTGGTTGAATGGGAGCACTGGCTGATGCTTTTTCCACTGTCGCTGTCACACACAGTGGCTTTGGCAGCTCCTCTCGAGCCGGATACACAGTCCATGCGTTGGGTTGTCAAAATGGTGAGATAGCTTGTTCTTCCCTCTCTCTCCATCTCTGCCTTTCGCTCTTCACCTGTGTCTGCGAGCATTCCTGGTGTCCTGCTTCTACAGTGCTGCCCCAATTCACATTGCATGTATGAGGAATGAGAGGGGGCATGGGGGGAGGGAGGAAGTGGGGGAGGGAAAGAGTGATCATGAGTGATCATGAGTGGTTTATGTTCATTTGTAACGTTTTTTTTTTTACCATGTAAAGTGCCCTGAGCTCATAAAGAGGAAGGGCTTGTATGCAAGTGTACAATTCTTCTTCTTCGTATTATTATTATTGCTGTTGTTGTTATCATCATCATTATCATTATTAGTATAAGTACTAGTATTAGTATTATGATTATGATTATGATTATTATTATTATCATTGTTATTAAGTCGAGCAGCTGTTTTCTAATTTTGGTGTTGTTTTGCAGGCAGACTGGCTTGCACCCTTGAGGTCATGTTATTCAGTGCAGGGGTCTTGCTTTTTTCTGTCTATTTTTTATAAAAAAATTTTTTATTATTATTATTTTTTTTAGGTATCCCCATTTTAAAAGAATGATTACAGTCAATGTAGGTGTGCTTGTTGCTAAAGTTTATTCATAATTTTCAGCTGATTTTTGATAGGTGTTTTGCAAAAAAACTTTTAGAAATTTTTTCTCAGAGAAAGATAGGACCATTGCCTGTAAGAAGGTTGTCTGCTTTTGATAGTTTTTTTTGTGAGGATGGGGGCGGGGAGGTGGAGGTTAGCTTTTAGATGCTGACCCTTTGTGTAGGCTCTAGTTGTAAACATCATTATTGAACAGGGAACAAAATAAAAGGATAAAGGTTAAAGATCCCATTGCCTTTTATGGCCATTGGGACAGTGAATTCTTCTTCTTCTTCTTCTGCGTTCGTGGGCTGCAACTCCCACGTTCACTCGTATGCACACGAGTGGGCTTTTACGTGTATGACCGTTTTTACCCCGCCATGTAGGCAGCCATACTCCATTTTCGGGGGTGTGCATGCTGGGTATGTTCTTGTTTCCATAACCCACCGAACGCTGACATGGATTACGGGATCTTTAACATGCGTATTTGATCTTCTGCTTGCATATACACATGAAGGGGGTTAAGGCACTAGCAGGTCTGCACATATGTTGACCTGGGAGATCGTAAAAATCTCCACCCTTCACCCACCATGCGCCGTCACCGTGATTCGAACCCGGGACCCTCAGATTGACAGTCCAACGCTTTAACCACTTGGCTATTGCGCCCATCGGACAGTGAATTCATATCCAGTGTGTCCGGGGCTAGGCATATGAAAGCAAGGCCCAATTCTCTCCTTCTGCCATTTTAACCTTCCCCAACTGAAGTCAGGTACCCATTCACACCTGGGCAGGGTGAGGCAAAGCTGAGTAAATGGTCTTTCCCAAGGACTCAAATGCTGAAATGAAGTGTATTTGTATTTGTATTTCTTTTTTTTGTCACAACAGATTTCTCTGTGTGAAATTCGGGCTGCTCTCCCCAGGGAGAGCGCGTCGCTACACTACAGCGCCACCCATTTTAAAAATATTTTTTTCCTGCATGCAGTTTTTATTTGTTTTTCCTATTGAAGTGGATTTTTCTACAGAATTTTGCCAGGAACAACCCTTTTGTTGCCATGGGTTCTTTTACGTGCGCTAAGTGCATGCTGAACACGGGACCTCGGTTTATCGTCTCATCCGAATGACTAGCATCCAGACCACCACTCAAGGTCTAGTGGATGGGGAGAAAATATTGGTGGCTGAGCCGTGATTCGAACTAGATTCTCTCACTTCCTAGGCGGACGTGTTATCTCTAGGCCATCACTCCACTGTGAGGCCTCAAACCCTGATCACTGGTGGAATACTGGATCAGAAGTAACCGATTCTGCCATCGTGGCTCGGGAACAAAATATCATGGATTAGGCCAAAGATGTGGAACAAGCTCCCTGATAACCTCCGTCATTCTGATTCCCTCGTATCTTTTAAATCTCGTCTCAAAACTCACCTTTTCCCTCAGCAATAAGTTCAATTGTGGCAGGTCCACTTCCTTTGTGTTAGCTGTGCTTGACTATGTGTGTATACATATGTATGTGTACATAACTACATGCATGTATATGAATGTGTATTGTGTGTGCGTGTGCATGTGCGTGTGTTTATGTAAGTTTGTGCCTGCCTATGTGTGCGTATGTGTAAGGGTAGCTGTTAGATACACATGTATGTTAAAATGTATGTATGCAGCGTGTGTGTGTGTGTGTGTGTGTGTAGTCACATTTTGGTGTGTGTATGTAACATAGATATGATGTTTTATGTTAACAAAAGCGTTTTTGTAAAGCACCTAGAGCACCTAAGTATCCATTATTATTATTATTATTAGGATAAACAGTCACCATCGCAGGCAGTGACTGGATTCATCTCTCATGTTGCAGGTATCTCTCCGAGATGATGACAATCAGCTGTGCATGTTGAAGAAACTGCGAGGGCTGCGACATCCACACATGGTCAGCCATATCTGGGCCGCATCAAGTGACACTCATCAGTTGTTAGCAATTTGCTCAGAATATCTGCCTGGTGAGTGGAAATTTTGGTCTATATAAGACAACTGAATGACGTCAGATTCTATGAACTGTAGGGCAACAACTTGATTCCTGTTTAAGGATTTCTTCTCCTTCTTCTTCTTCTGCGTTGGTGGGCTGCAGCTCCCACATTCACTCGTATGCACACGAGTGGGCTTTTACGTGTATGACCATTTTTACCCCGCCATGTAGGCAGTCATACTCCACTTTTGGGGGTGTGAATGCTGGGTATATTCTTGTTTCCATAACCCACCGAACGCTGACATGGATTACAGGATCTTTTACGTGCGCATTTGATTTTCTGCTTGCGTATACACATGAAGGGGGCTCAGGCACTAGCAGGTCTGCACATATGTTGACCTGGGAGATCGGAAAAATCTCCATCCTTTACCCACCAGGCGCCATCGCGATTCGAACCCGGGACCCTCAGATTGAGGGTCCAGCGCTTTAACCACTCGGCTATTGCGCCCGTCCCTGTTTAAGGACAAATCTTGTTTGTGATTAACGTGTTTACCTCTGATTGTAATCCCTCGGTAAAAATTTCCTGCAGTCTCCAACTTAAAAAATCTATCAAAGTCAAAAGAAAATCTGGCAGACATGAAACGTGAAGTATCAAAACCTCTTGACTTCCGACCTTACTAAGAGGTAACTTTTTCTCAGCCTTCTGATGTCTAAATGTGCGCACACACATGACACATGACACATGTGCACACACAGATACATGCGCATGCACACATACACACACAGCGACATGCATTCACTCTCGCACACACAGCATAGGTATTAAAATCTGCCATGCCAGAAATGCTTCAACAACAGACGTCAGTCACAGCAGTGAAAACGATTTGCTGTAAATGTTTTGCATTCAAAACAAAGTTCGGTCTAAAATTGGCAGCTTCTATGAACAGACTATGTCAGTAATAAACTAACCGTTGAAATGTGGTTCAACTCAGGTTTTGTTTGTCTTGTAACCATTCAAGATCTGACCATTTAGTCTGTAATGGATGCATACATATTCCTCTGCATGCACACACACACACACACATGCACACAGACACAAGCACACAGACACTCACATACATACACACACACATATGCACACACATTTGTATGCATGCACACACACACATGCACTCAGACACTTACACACACACACACACACACACACACACACACACACAACTCATGCTCACACACCTATTATCCCTACCCCCACACACATCCGCAGCTCTCTCCATACACACACACACAAACACACACACATACACACACACACACACACACATATGGGTGGCACTTCCTTGACAGAGCAGCCAGAATTTCACACAGAGAAATCTTTTGTGACAAAAAGTAACATGGCACAACACAACACAACACAGCACAGCACAGCACAGCACTACACAGCACAGCATGGCACAACACAACACAACACAGTATAGTACAATACAGCACAGCACAGCACAGCACAGCACATCACATCACATCACAACACAACACAACACAACACAGTATAGTATAATACAGTACAGTACAGCACAACACAGTACAATACAGTACAAAACAACGCAACGCAACACAACACAACACAACACAACACAACACAACATCACATCACATCACATCACATCACATCACATCACATCACATCACAACACAGTATAGTATAATACAGTACAGTACAGCACAACACAGTACAATACAGTACAAAACAACGCAACGCAACGCAACGCAACACAACACAGCACAGCACAGCACAGCACTACACAGCACAGCATGGCACAACACAACACAACACAGTATAGTACAATACAGTACAGTACAGCACAACACAGCACAACACAACAACACAACAACACAACACAACACAACACAGCACAGCACAGCACAGCACAGCACAGCACAGTATAATACAGTACAGTACAGCACAACACAGTACAATACAGTACAAAACAACGCAACGCAACGCAACATAACGCAACGCAACGCAACGCAACGCAACACAGCACAACACAACACAACACAACACAACACAACACAACACAGCACAGCACAGCACAGCACAACACAACACAGTATAGTACAGTACAGTACAGCACAACTTAGTACAATACAGTACAACACAACGCAACACAAAGCAACACAACACAACAAACACAACACACAACACAGCACAGCACAGCACAACACAACACAACACAGAATAGTACAATACAATACAGCACAACTTAGTACAATACAGTACAACACAACGCAACACAAAGCAACACAACACAACACAGCACAGCACAG
>NC_134881.1:42613960-42668960 GCF_041734735.1 Babylonia areolata | reverse complement strand
CCCTCCCCACTCCCTCTGTTGTTCCCCCCACCCTCCCCTCTCTTCTCACCGCGACCCCCACCCCCACACCCCCATCACCACTCACATCTCTCTCCCTCCCTGTCCCTTGTTCCTCCCCCTGCCCTCCCCCCCACACCCCCCACCACCACCACATTCCTTTCCACCTCCTACCTCCCTGCCTCCACTCCTTCTTTTATTCACTCTAAAAGTCACACATTATTGTCTGAGTTACATGTTCATGTGAACGTTTACGATGATGGAATATACCGAACTTCCATTACAGACATTATAATCTGAATTACATGTTCATGTGTATGTTTACGGTGGCAGAATAAACCCACCTTCCATCACAGACATTATAGTCTGAATTACATGTTCATGTGAATGTTTGTGATGATAGAATATACCGAACTTCCATCAAAGACATTATATTATACAGAACTTCCATCACAGACATTATAGTCTGAATTGCATGTTCATGTGAACGTTTGTGATGATAGAATAAACTGAACTTCCATTACAGACATTATAGTTTGAATGACATGTTCATGTGAATGTTTATGATGATAGAATATGCTGAACTTCCATTACAGACATTATAGTCTGAATAACATATTCTTGTCAATGTTTACGATGACAGAATATACTGAACTTCCATCACAGACATTATAGTCTGAATTACATGTTCATGTGAACGTTTGCGATGATAGAATATACTGAACTTCCTTCACAGACAATATAGTCTAAATTACATGTTCATGTGAATGTTTGCGATGATAGAATATACCGAACTTCCATCACAGACATTATAGTCTGAATTACATGTTCATGTGAATGTTTACAATGATAGAATATATTGCACTTCCATTACAGACATTATAGTCTGAATTACATGTTCATGTGAACGTTTGCTATAATAGAATATACCGAACTTCCATTACAGACATTATAGTCTGAATTACATGTTCATGTGAACGTTTACGATGATAGAATATACTGAATTTCTATTACAGACATTACAGTCTGAATTACATATTCGTGTGAACGTTTTAGATGATGAAATATACTGAACTTCCATTCTGGGGGGAAAGGGGTTGCTATTGCTCTCACACACACACACATATGAATTTCTCTTACTGAGATAACAAAGTACTCCGTATTCTGCAACATGACGCAGTAGTCATCCAAAGGTGATGTGTTCCTCCTCCCCAGCTGTGTCGAAACGAGTCGCTGAGCCTCAGAAGTGACAGCTGGGGGCTGGCGTGTCTTGTCCACGAGATGCTGACTGGCACACCGCCCTGGCACCACCTGAGGCACGACAACCAGCAGCACGTGTGGAAACAGGTGAGCTTTGTCGTCACCTTTCTGTTCACCAGGTAGGTTACAGACTAAGGAAACAGGTGAGCTCTGCCACCTTTCAGTTCACCAGGTAGGTTACAGACTAAGGAAACAGGTGAGCTCTGCCACCTTTCAGTTCACCAGGTAGGTTACAATTGAGGAAACAGGTGAGCTCTGCCACCTTTCAGTTCATAAGATAGGTGACAGACTGAGGAAACAGGTGAGCTCTGCCACCTTTCAGTTCACCGGGCAGGTTACAGACTGAGGAAACATGTGAGTTCTGCCACCTTTCCATTCACCAGGTAGGTTACAGACTGAGGAAACTGGTGAGCTTTGTCGTCACCTTTCAGTTCACCAGGTAGGTTACAGACTGAGGAAACAGGTGAGCTCTGTTGCCACCTTTCAGTTCACCAGGCAGGTTACAGACTGAGGAAACAGGTGAGCTCTGCCACCTTTCAGTTCACCAGGTAGGTTACAGACTGAGGAAACAGGTGAGCTCTGTTGCCACCTTTCAGTTCACCAGGCAGGTTACAGACTGAGGAAACAGGTGAGCTCTGGCACCTTTCAGTTCACCAGGCAGGTTACAGACTGAGGAAACAGGTGAGCTCTGCCACT
This sequence comes from Babylonia areolata, assembly GCF_041734735.1. Classification (NCBI taxonomy): domain Eukaryota; kingdom Metazoa; phylum Mollusca; class Gastropoda; order Neogastropoda; family Buccinidae; genus Babylonia; species Babylonia areolata. The sequence goes on along the minus strand of NC_134881.1, from coordinate 42,667,007 downwards.
TTTAAGTTCACCAGGTAGGTTACAGACTAAGGAAACAGGTGAGCTCTGCCACCTTTCAGTTCCTAAGATAGGTTACAGACTGAGGAAACAGGTGAGGTCTGGCACCTTTCTGTTCACGAGGTAGGTTACAGACTGAGGAAACAGGTGAGCTTTGTCGTCACCTTTCAGTTCACCAGGTAGGTTACAGACTGAGGAAACAGGTGAGCTCTGCCACCTTTCAGTTCACCAGGTAGGCTACAGACTGAGGAAACAGGTGAGCTCTGCCACTTTTAAGTTCACCAGGCAGGTTACAGACTGAGGAAACAGCTGAGCTCTGCCACCTTTCAGTTCACCAGGCAGGTTACAGACTGAGGAAACAGGTGAGCTTTGTCGTCACCTTTCAGTTCACCAGGCAGGTTACAGACTGAGGAAACAGGTGAGCTCTGCCACCTTTCAGTTCACCAGGCAGGTTACAGACTGAGGAAACAGGTGAGCTCTGCCACTTTTAAGTTCACCAGGCAGGTTACAGACTGAGGAAACAGGTGAGCTCTGCCACCTTTCAGTTCACCAGGCAGGTTACAGACTGAGGAAACAGGTGAGCTCTGCCACTTTTAAGTTCACCAGGCAGGTTACAGACTGAGGAAACAGGTGAGCTCTGCCACCTTTCAGTTCACCAGGCAGGTTACAGACTGAGGAAACAGGTGAGCTCTGCCACCTTTCAGTTCACCAGGCAGGTTACAGACTGAGGAAACAGGTGAGCTCTGCCACCTTTCAGTTCACCAGGCAGGTTACAGATTGAGGAAACAGGTGAGCTCTGCCACTTTTAAGTTCACCAGGCAGGTTACAGACTGAGGAAACAGGTGAGCTCTGCCACCTTTCAGTTCACCAGGCAGGTTACAGATTGAGGAAACAGGTGAGCTCTGCCACTTTTAAGTTCACCAGGCAGGTTACAGATTGAGGAAACAGGTGAGCTCTGCCACTTTTAAGTTCACCAGGTAGGTTACAGACTGAGGAAACAGGTGAGCTCTGCCACCTTTCAGTTCACCAGGCAGGTTACAGACTGAGGAAACAGGTGAGCTCTGCCACCTTTCAGTTCACCAGGCAGGTTACAGACTGAGGAAACAGGTGAGCTCTGCCACCTTTCAGTTCACCAGGCAGGTTACAGACTGAGGAAACAGGTGAGCTCTGCCACCTTTCTGTTCACCAGGTAGGTTACAGACTGAGGAAACAGGTGAGGTCTGTCACCTTTCAGTTCACCAGGTAGGTTACAGACTGAGGAAACAGGTGAGCTCTGCCACCTTTCAGTTCACCAGGTAGGTTACAGACTGAGGAAACAGGTGAGCTCTGCCACCTTTCAGTTCACCAGGTAGGTTACAGACTGAGGAAACAGGTGAGCTCTGCCACTTTTAAGTTCACCAGGCAGGTTACAGACTGAGGAAACAGGTGAGCTCTGGCACCTTTCAGTTCACCAGGTAGGTTACAGACTGAGGAAACAGGTGAGCTCTGCCACCTTTCAGTTCACCAGGTAGGTTACAGACTGAGGAAACAGGTGAGCTCTGGCACCTTTCAGTTCACCAGGTAGGTTACAGACTGAGGAAACAGGTGCGCTCTGGCACCTTTCAGTTCACCAGGTAGGTTACAGACTGAGGAAACTGGTAAGCTTTGTTGTCACCTCTTTTCACCAGGGGCAGTATTCAAGAGAACATTGTGCCTGAGGGTAAATGTGTACCTGCGGGTAATCTGCCTGAGGCAAGGCAAACTGACCGAGGGTAAGCAATATCCAGTATTCATGAACACAAGAGTCCACCTGCGTGTCTACAAATCTGAAGGCAATTTACCTGTACTACCTGCCAAGGGTGACTGCCCACGAAGCAAAGGTAAATATGGCAGATCCTTTTGCAGCATTTTTCTTTCTTTCTTTTAAAAGGGAAAACGGGCGTACTTTATGGATAGCACGTGTTTTGCGAACTCTCTTGACAATGTTCCAAGCTGTGGTGCGATGAGAAGTGAAACTGAGAGCATGTGCAGATGGGAATCGTCGGGATTTAAAAAAAAAAGATGATGGGTTAGCTGTCTGAGTGAACTGCGTGTGTCTTGAATAGGAAGATGACTTATCATTCAAGGTAAACTGTACCCACGGGTCCCAACCATGTCAAAGATAACTTGCCTGAAGGCAAAATGAATTTTGTCTTGAATATGGCCCCAGGTGGTTTAACTTACAGACTGAGGTACAGGTTATAAATGTCTGTGCCTTATCATATTTACAGATTTTCACTGCCGTGTTTACAGGAAGAGTAACGGTTGTGTCCATGCACTGTCATGTTTACAGATTCACTGTTATGTTTACAGATCGAGGAACAGTCATGTCTGTGCATTGTCATGTTTACAGGTTCACTGTCAAGTTTACAGTTTCAGGAAGTCATGTCTGTACACTGTCATGTTTACAGAACAGTTATATTGGTGCACTGTCATGTTTACAGATTGAGAAAGTCATGTCTGTGCACTGTCATGTTTACAGATTGAGGAACAGTTATGTCTGTGCACTGTCATGTTTGCAGAACAGCAATATCACTGCACTGTCATGCTTACAGATTCACTGTCATGTTTGCATAACAGTTGTGTTTATGCATTGTCATGTTTACAGATTGAGAAACAGTTATATGTGTGCACTGTCATGTTTACAGATTGAGGAACAGTCATGTCAGTGCACTGTCATGCTTACAGATTCACTGTCATGTTTGCATAACAGTTGTGTTTATGCATTGCCATGTTTACAGATTGAGAAACAGGTATGTTTGTGCACTGTCATGTTTACAGATTGAGGAACAGTTTTGTCTGTGCACTGTCATGTTTACAGATTGAGGAACAGTTTTGTCTGTGCACTGCCAAATTTACAGAACACTATATGACTGCACTGTCATGTTTACAGATTCACTGTCATGTTTACAGATTCAGGAACAGTTCTGTCTGTGCACTGTCATGTTTACAGATTGAGAAGCAGTTATGTGTGTGAACTGTTATGTTTACAGATTGAGGAACAGTTATATCTGTGTCATGTTTACAGATTGAGGAACAGTTATATCTGTGCACTGTCCTGTTTACAGATCGAGGAACAGTTATATCTGTGCACTGTCATGTTTACAGATTGAGAAACAGTTATGTCTGTGCACTGTCATGTTTACAGATTGAGAAACAGTTTTGTTTGTGCACTGTCATGTTTACAGATTAAGGAACAGTTTTGTCTGTGCACTGCCATATTTGCCGAACAGCTATATCTGTGCATTATCATGTTTACAGATTCACTGTCATGTTTGCATGAAAGTCATGTCTGTGCACTGTCATTTTTACAGGACAGTTATGCATGTGCACTGTCATGTTTACAGTCATTGCCATGTCATGTTTACGGATTGAGGAACAGTTATGTTTGTACACTATCATGTTTACAGAACAGTTATGCCTGTGCACTGTCATGTTTACAGAGTCACTGCCATGTCATGTTTACAGATTCACTGTCATGTTTACAGATTCAGGAACAGACTCCTCCTGATGTGTCCACACATCTACCTGACTGTGTTCATCACCTTACACACACCTGTCTCCAGGTGGGGGGATTTACTTTGTTGATGTTATTGGTGTGTGTGTGTGTGTGTGTGTGTGTGTGTGTGGATTGGGGGCATTTCCTGTCTCTGTGGCTGCCTTCACCAACACTCCATCTCGCTCCCTACGATCGGCTTTGGATCCACTCAGTTTACGCATACCCAGATTCAAACATTCGACTGTTGACCGCCGTTCTTTCTCGGTCTCTGGACCTTGCAGTTGGAATGAACTTCCTCTTTTGATTTGTCAAGTCTCTGCACTCAGCTCTTTCAAGTCTGGCCTTAAAACCCACCTCTTCCAAAAAATAGCCTCCCTTCCCTGCCTCTTCCTTGTCTTCAGTTTCTCCAGTGAATGTCTGGTGTGAAAGCGCTTTGATTTGTCTTTGTACAAGATTCAGCGCTATATAAATACCGTTATTATTATTATTATTTTCTCAGTTAGAAAATACTTTTCTTTTTTATATTAGTTGATTTTGACAAAGTGCATTCCAGAAAAGAAAAGGTCGTATGACAGACTCTTACTCGGAAGACAAATGCACATGTATTAATCTGGCAGTGTGTGAGGGATTTGGAATGAGCAGGCGTAATCCACTTAGTGGGCAAGGACTGAAGATTTAGCAGAAAAAATATAAAAAAGATGAAAAAAATGCATTCACTTTCACACGTGTGTATGTATGTACATGATTGTATGTATGTATGTGTGTGTGTATGTATGTGTGTGTGTGCATTCACATCCACACATGTGTATGCATGTATATGTATGTAAGTATGTATGTGCGTGTATGTATGTGTGTGTGTGTATGATGCATGCATACATGTCTGTCTGTCAGTATGTATGTGTGTGTGTGTGTTTGTGTGAAAGCATGTATGTCTATATGTATGTATGTATGTGTGTGTGTGTGTGTGTGTGTGTGAAAGCATGTATATCTATATGTATGTGAGTGCGTGTGCGTGTGTGTGTATAGATCAGTAAAGACATCGGTGGTGACATTTTCCAACCCACTTTTTTTTTTTTTACGAGATGACTTTGGTGGATGCTTCAGTGACTTCTCTTTGCTCTCATGGTTTCAGGAATCTCAAGAGTCACGGCTGTCAGTCATGGAAATGATGGACCACCTCCATGCTCATCTTGACTGACCGGGAGGTGTGTCGGGCAATACTGTACAATCATCGTCGATCCACAACTTTTTCAAAATGAAAGTAGAAACTTTTCCTTTCCGACAGTGTAGCTCAAGGACATGATTAGAGAAATCTTTGGTTGAAATCAAACGCCAAATCAACTTTGCTCATTTGAAATTAATCACTGCTTCTCCCCATTCTTCTCGCTCTGAAGTCCACAGTAAAATCCTCATTTGCATTTCTAAAAAAAAAAATTTATTATATCATCTCCCATGTTGCCATATTAACATCATAGTTTGTTGACTTATGTTTCTGTTTGACGTCAACATCTACCTCAGGCGATTTGTCGCATCTGGACAGCTATTCCTGGAATGTGGGGGGAGGTGGGCAGGGGGAGGGGGGGGGGTAGTGGGGGGGGTCAGTTTATTACAGACTGAATGGGTACAGAGATTGATGACATTAATTTAGAGGTTTATGACATTTTAATTGGGGACAAATTCTGACATTAACTGGTAATAGGTTCATGACATATTAATTGGGGACAGATTCATGACGTATCACTAGGGATAGATATGACATAAGTCATACATGTAAAAATGTTACATGTCTGTCTGAGAGTGTATATGTGCGTGCCAGAAATCTGTTTAAATGACACAGGAAATGAATGATGAACTCCCCATGGCTTTACCCAGGTAGGCAGCCTATTATGCAAATGGCACTGTGTTTGAAAAGCTCTTTGAGCATGGTCTCCTACTGAGGATAGGTATCCATATCTTTCAGTCATGAAGGCCTATGCGTTTGTGGGATAGGAGACCCAGTTAAGTGTTCAGAATGGATTTCTTTCCCACTTACATGTGGACATTGGATTCTTTCAGTTTGGCCAGTTTGATTCCGTTCATGTGGGCAGCTCCTTTTAGAAAAAAAATCTTCTTTAAAACATTTTTTTTATTATAGTACATTAGAAGAAAGAGAAACACCAATAGGTGCTGGGGAGGACCCAGAGAAGCACTGTCTCCACCCGCCCTTGGAACAATCCTGCACCACCCTTGGAGGCCTACACTGTGTTCACGATGGGTGCAGGCACGCACAGGACACTCCATATAGTACATTATAGATTAAGGTTGTGGCTGTGTCAAGTATGGAATTGGCTGTCTGTGAGTCTTTGGCACCAAACAATACTACCTTTGATCCAATCCCAGCTACAAACTCATCTGTTCTGTGAGGCATTTTTTGTGATTTTTTTTCTCCGCTGTTTATTTGAGCAGTTTTCTGCTCATGTGTGTGTGTGTGTGTGTGTGTGTGGTTGAGTGTGGTTACTCATTTCCAGGTGTGGCTTTGTGTGAAGGGGCGAATGCTAGTGCACTGAGTTTGAATTTACTACACAAATGCCATTATTATCATCATTATTAATATTATTATTATCAAAATTTATTATTATGTTTATTCTTATCATTACAGATTTGTCACTGAATATACGATGCTGTGATGAATGTGATGATGATCACAGCTGGTGCAGCCATAATTTTTTCAAGAATTTTGTTTTTAATTGGAACTGTTGTAGCTGTACAGCGCTTTGAGGCACTATACAAATGAACTTATTATTATTATATTATTAATGTGGAATGTTAACCTTATGTGTGGAAATGCCTTGTCTTCCAGAGTGTAAGCTTCATAGCATCTTTACTTCCAAAAGTTATCAAGACATACCTGTTTTCTTTTCCTTAGATTTGACGGGAAAATTATGACGAGCGCCATAGCCGAATGGTTAAAGCGTTGGACTTTCGATCTGAGAGTCCCGGGTTCGAATCACAGTGACGGCGCCTGGTGGGTAAAGGGTGGAGATTTTTACGATCTCCCAGGTCAACATATGTGCAGACCTGCTAGTGCCTGAACCCCCTTCGTGTGTATATGCAAGCAGAAGATCAAATACGCACGTTAAAGATCCTGTAATCCATGTCAGCATTCGGTGGGTTATGGAAACAAGAACATACCCAGCATGCACACCCCCGAAAACGGAGTATGGCTGCCTACATGGCGGGGTAAAAACGGTCATACACGTAAAAGCCCACTCGTGTGCATACGAGTGAACACAGAAGAAGAAGAAGAAGACGGGAAAATTAAAGTCACAGTGTGACTGGTGTAACTGATTGTTGAAGAGGAATGTTTCGTGTTGCTGTGTCATCTGAGCTTTTCTAAGGTGTGCATCAACAGAAGTGCATTGTTGCACTGGGCTCCAGGTTGCATGATATAAGTGGGGGAGGCGTCGGGTTGGCGTTGTTGAGAGGGCCAGAAATAGAGGGCCCAGAGTGTCCGCGAATCGATTTCGATCGCGCCTTAATTTTAGCCCGATATCCCAATCGAACCATACAATTATGTGACCTGGTTCGAGACAAAATTTGACAAAAAACAAGAACGCCAGAGAATCGACAGACAGACAGAAAATACGAAAAAAAACTTAGCCGTATGGAGAGCACAGGACAGGAGTCATAATGGCTGCCGGAAAAAGAGGGCGCTAGCCAGCGGGACAAAGGGGAGGTTACCTACTTCCGGGAGGTTATCGGCCGTAGTTTCATTTTCTCCGCATAGGCGGATAGTAGTTTGCACAGGCAGGAATGTCAGACCCCTGCTGGAGTCTGCACTAGTTGGGTCACGGTTAAGTATGTGTAATTAAAATAAATTTTATATTTGTCCGGAATCAAGTTAAACGTTTTTTTGTCAGTGCAAATTTTGTGCATACTTTCTGTATTCTGTAGTCTTTTACTCTTTTTTTTCTTTCTCCTTTCTGTTTCTCCCTTGCCATCTCTCTCTTTCTTCTGTCATTTTCTATTTCTCTCACTGGCTTGTGTGTGTGTGTGTGTGTGTGTGTGTGTGTGTGTGTGCATGTGTGCAAGCATTTCTGTAGCACTCTGAACTGATCGCAGTGATGGCTTTTGATACGTATGTACAGGTCCCAAATTTATGGGTGCAATTTCTTTTCAAAATTTGTTTGAATTGTTTGTGTTTGGTCAGTGCCTTTTCAGAATGTGTGTGTGTGTGTGTGTGTGTGTGTGTGTGTGTGTGTGTGTGTGTGTGTTTATCTACCTGTCTTTATAAGACACCTAGAGTCCTATTTAGAGAATAAGCACAATATGAAATGAGATCATTAATACTGTTATTATCATTATAATTATTAATGTTATTGTTCTTATTGTTGCTGTTGTTGTTATTGACTAACTCTTGGAGGCAGCATTTGGCAACTTCACAAATGGAACATTCTGCACTGCATCGCCTCACAGCAGTTGCCACACATGTTGGGTCAGTGCCTTTTCAGAATGCATAGGCGTTATTCTAATACCATTTAGAATCAAATTTGGTTATTTTAATGTTTCGGTTTGGTAAAGGGCACCTGGTGATAATTGTGATGTGGTCAGCCATTGCTGTGCTAAGTTTTTATTCCCATTCATTTTAAAGTCGTTACTATTGTTTTCTGTGCAGTGTGTGCAGTTCCATTGTTGATGATGCTACTTCTGTTTTCTGTGCAGTACATGTGATGCAAGATTAATTGTCTGAATGTAACTTTGGGCACTGTGAAAGAGTGAACATAGAATACACCATTCTGTGGACAAAACAAAAAGCGTTTCATCATTCTGGATTCATTATAGCGTGTGTACGTTCGTGTGATTGCTTGGGTTCACATGCACAGTGGTCTCCTCTTGAATCCTGTGTGGTGATCTTGCCTGTTTAAACATGTCTAGAACTTTTTATTCCTCTCCCAGTAGTACTATACCTTTTTTCTGACTGGAAATTCAGATGTACTAATGGCTGTTTCTCCTGTCCTTTGTGAAAAAGAGATCCAGCCACAGAGAAAATGACTGTATGAAACAGGGTCGGACGAACAACATGAACTGCTTCCCAGGAAAATATATGTAATGATGTTTGTGTCTGCTTCTGGAATGGAAAGTGAAAAAATCCTTGCAGGTATCAATCAATCAATCAATCAATAACACTTTATTAATCCACATGGAAATTAACTCGTGCAATTACAGGCTTGTTGTAAACATCCAAAAGACACTAAAAAACACGAGCCTGCAAAAAACACTGTGTTGCCACCGAGTGCAGCGCCACCCCCTTCTGTATCTGATCATAGAAACCTTGCATACACTTGCCATTAAACAGCATGAACAAAGGTGCTGATCCTAATGGGAATCATAATATATCCTCATCTTCAAATGCACACATGCATGCACACGCGTGTGTGTGTGCACACACAGAGATGCCAACACATTAAAGGAGGGAATGAAGTGAAAGAGAGAATCAGGGGGGAGAGAGAGAGTGTGTGTGTTTGTGCATGTATGTGTGTGAGTGAAATTAAAACATGAGAATTGAAACTGGCAATAAACTTCGTTAATGTTCCTTGGCTGGAATAAGCACACACACATGTACACACATAGGAACACGCACGCACACACACACACATAACCTTCCCTCCATGCTCCCCCAAACCTTCCCCCTACCCCCCCCCCCCCCCCCCGCACACACACACGCCTTCACCTCAACCCATCAACACGTTCGCCACGTAAGTTATAGGGACAAAATAAATACTGCTTGCACAGCAAAGAAGAAGAAGGAGGAGGAAAAAAAGAGAGAGATGGAAATCATCGATATATACTGCCTACTATTTGCTCATAGTAATTACATGAAATAGAAGACGTACTACCAAGGTTGCGACGGGCTGACATTTGTGTCACATTCGATCTTCTGCACTACTGCCTACAGATTACACACGTAATGCTTGCACTGCAAAAACACGTCTATTGATAGCGGTCGCAACGACAGAGGAAGGAAGGGGGTTGGAGGAGGGTGAAGGCTCACTCAGTCTGGCTCCGCGACTTAATTCAGGATGATTATCTCTCAGTATCTCTCAACCAGTTGGTATGACTGTTGTAACTGATCGTGAGCACAATGCCAATCCGTTTCATATTTGTATTTGTTACATCAAAAACCCTTGACTGCCGGGGGAAAAAAACTGTCGAAAGTGGCGCCAGTTTGAAGTCATAAATCAATAATATTCAGATCAACCAGAACAAAAACTGAGAAAACGGTCTGGAGGTATACCACTCTGGATCAAATAAATATGGGAATTTTCAGCCTTCCGGAGTCATTTCCCTTCTTTTGATGATGTCATCAGTGATGTCACTATGGAAGGGTGTACTGTGTCTCGCAGTACCCCCCCCCCCCCCCCCCCCCCCCCCGCCTCCTCCCTATCCCCTTCTCGAAAGGGTTTCTTGAAATAAACATTGTCTTTGGTCTTAACATATAGGTGGTGTCGTGCTTTAAGTGGATCAGAACGGTCACGACTGGCACATCCCAAAGTGATTCAGCCACGGTACCTACGTGCTGGGTCCCCTCTGGTGTGTGGCCTCATGGCGACCAAATATTCACAGCTAGCTCTGTGGACTGATGGTGCCATGAGACCGTATTACGGCGGAGCAGGTCAAATTCGCCTATTCCCGATTTGCCTATCCCCTATGGTGCAGTCAATCTCCATGGCTTCTTGCTAGTTTGACTCTTTGTTCTGTCTCGCTTTCCCGCGTTCATAGAGGAAGAACCGTCACGAACCTTCGCTTCGCAGACGACACCGATGGTTTGGCAGTTATACTGAGCAAGAACCCATCCAGCTTGTTAAAAGACTGAATGAAACAACATGATATGGTGCCGGCGAAAACTCAGTGCCAAAAAAGACCCAGGTTGATTGCCGCCAGCCACAACACCACCACCACTGCTGATATTAACTGTCCTGGGACAGAAGCTAAGAACTGTTCAACAGTTCAGCTACCTGGGATTCGTCATCAACAAGAATTCATTCCGTTGAAATGAGATGTTATCGCAAGATACGGAACAACAGATACACTGATCACATCACTAATGAACAATTCCAAGTGCCAGTGTGCAAAATTAGTTAACGCATTGGACCTTATTACGAAGATCTGATGGCATCAGTTTAGAAAAGAAAGCTAAGCTGGTAATCTGATGGCCTTGTTAAAACAGTCCTGCAAGGAACTGTGGAGGGAGGGAGACGGGGAGGGGAGGGGGTTGGGGCACCAAAAAAAGCAAACAAAAAATAAACCCGATGGACTGACTTCATTCGTGGGCTGCAACTCCCACGTTCGCTCATATGTACACGAGTGGGCTTTTACGTGTATGGCCGTTTGTACACTGCCATGAAGGTAGTCATACTCCGCTATCGGGGGTGTGCATGCTGGGTATATTCTTCATGTGTTTCCATAACCCACTGAACGCTGACATGGATTACAGGATCTTTAACGTGCGTATTTGATCTTCTGTAAAGGGGGTTCAGGCACAAGCAGGTCTGCACATATGTTGACCTGGGAGATCGGAAAAATCTCCACCCCTTACCCACCAGGCGCCGTTACCGAAATTCGAACCTGGGACCCTCAGATTGAAAGTCCAACTCTTTAACCACTCGGGCCTGTCAATGGACTGACAACATTGCAGATTGGACAGAAACCCACTTTCACTGGCACAGGCATTTAGTCCCAATGACTCTTCACAGAGCTGTGGAAGAAGAATAAAAAGGCAAAAATCTATACCACACCATCATCATCATCATGGCCTGGCTTCGCTGACGAAGATCTAGGAAGGGCGTTGTCCACGTCTGATGCAGGCACGCTCATGGCTGACAAGGCCAATGCGGGAAAAGCAGAGTCGGCCGCAGCGGTTGCAAGGGAAAGTCTGGTCTGGGTTCGCGGCTGCAGCGTCGTGGTTCTTCCTCCTTCTGCGTTTGTCCTCAAGGCTGGCCCTGCGGTTGTTTTCGAAGGAGGAGACAGCTTGGTGGATGGTGCGTCGCCAGGTCTCTCGATCAGCGGCTACTGCGGACCACTGGCGATGGTCAATGTGACAGGCACCGAGAGCTTTCTTCAAGGAGTCTTTGTATCTCTTCTTGGGTGCTCCTCTGTCACGGTGGCCAGTGGACAGTTCGCCATACAACGCGATCTTGGGCAGGCGGTGGTCCTCCATCCTGGACACGTGCCCTGCCCAACGTAGCTGGGTCTTTAGCAGCACTGCCTCGATGCTGATAGTCTTTGCCTTCTCCAGGACCTCGACATTTGTGATGTAGTCACTCCAGTGGATGCTGAGGATGGTGCGAAGGCAGCGCTGGTGAAAGCGATCAAGCAGTCGTATGTGGTGCCGGTAGGTGACCCAGGTTTCGGAGCCATACAACAGGGTGGGCAGTACAACAGCTCTGTACACGCTGATCTTTGTGTCTTTCTTCAGGTGTTTGTTGTTCCACACTCTCTTGTACAGCCTGCCGAATGCGCTGTTTGCCTTTGCAAGTCTGTTGTCGATCTCCTTGTCGATCTTGACGTCAGACGAGATGGTGCAGCCTAGGTAGCTGAACTGGTGGACCGACTTCAGCTCTGTCTCACCGATGTTGATGTGAGGAGCGTGGAATTCTTCCCGTGGGGCAGGCTGGTGGAGAACTTCCGTCTTTTTCATACTGACTTCTAGGCCGAAGAGCTGCGCAGCCTCTGCGAAGCAGGACGTTATACGCTGCAGGGCCGCTTCTGTATGGGCGACGAGGGCAGCATCGTCGGCAAACAGAAGCTCTCTGATGAGTTGCTCCAGTGTCTTGGTATACCACACCACCAACGAAGAATTTGGCTCGTATGATTTTTCTCCGGGGTAAATTTTAAGAACGGCAATTTTAGCCTCTGTCCAAGCTACCCATGACAGATTAAGCACGCACACGTTTCATACACGCGTACGTGTACACATACAAAAATGCACAAGCTCACACACACACAACGAAATGGGTGTATAGAAATGAACGTACACTCTTTTGCACACACGCGCACGAACAAGTGAAGTTCTGTTTACGTTGTGGGAGGGAGTGAATTTGTAAACCAGAATCTGATGATAGATTTTTTAATTACCGTTCGTGTGTCTGAAGAGATTTCAAGTATCAGGGGTCTTGTGTCAATCGATGGTGCTTGGGTTGTCGCCCCTGACACATGCGGTTTGAATGAGAACAGATGTTCTACTGTGTTCGTGAACTAGAGATACTCGATCGTTTGATTTCATTTCCAGGATCGGGTTGCTTACACATTAACGTGCTCCGATAGCGGTCACTAGTAATATAATTTATTACACCAGGCATATTAGAAAAAGAACAAGCATTAGCAAGTCCACTCCATTTTTTTTCTCCCAATATATACATATTTGCACATTGCATGGTGTCAGTGTGCGCATTTTATTTTAAAATTCATTTTTCAGTCTTTTTTAAAATGTCATTTCCTATGTTGATGTTTTACACAAACCTGTCGTGGGTTTTCAGGACTCTCTCCCTTTCTCAGGCTGTTGGGTTTATACTAAGATCAGACATCTGCTATTTTTCTCAGCAAATGTAGTGTCGCGTACTATTCCGATGGATCAGTCCGCACGCTTTGACATCCTGAAACCTACACTGCGCAGGGAAAGTCGATTCCCCAAGATCGTTTGACGTGTCAGAAATCACGAACGTTTCCGGCGTGAGAACTACACTGAACGGCCGGGAAAAAAAGAAGAAAAAAAAGGAAGAAGTTTGTCACATGGAAGAAAGCGTGCGTTGTGAGGGTATGCTAATACGAAAATAACACTGAAAAAAATGTCGCAACTTTTCTATTTTCATTTGAAAAATCAGTGCGGCCATTACAATTGAGGAATACAAACTTGTGAGTGATTCATTATAGTTTTGTCACTGTTGTTTGATAAAACTGTATTACTCTCCTTTTGTTTTGGACAACATTTTGAGCATGAGCGCCGAAATCAGCGTGGCTTTAACCAGTGCATTCTTTTTCACACACACAAAAAAAGTACCACCATCTTTGACTGATGTGGTAGATTACAATGTGCATGCCATTCAGTTTTATTGTTTGCTTTACGACTGTCTGAATTTTGGACTCTTTGCATGTGTTCTGGCCTTTTTTCTTTCTTTTTTAAATCCTGCTAAATCGTTGTGTTGTTTTCGGTGGTCAGATTTCGTCAAAATATGCATGATTGCGTTAAAAAAAAATCGACCTGCGAAATCGTTGTTTTCGATGCTCAAGATTCCTCAATGAATGCATGATTGCGTTTAAAAAAAAATCGACATAATGTTTCAGCATGCAAACGACGTGCTGACAGTCACAGGCATAGTTTCCTTTCATACGAGAAGCGCGGGGAGGTGTGATCTTTGTCGCTAAAATTAATGGGGAACGAGCGATGACGTCATGAAACTAGGATTGTCAGAGTTATTTCCCTTCGTTCCGGTCAGATTCAACAGCACTTTTGTTGGTTCGACGGCCCGACTTGCTCGAACATCTCGTGCTCTTGATCGATTAACAAGTGTAAAATAGAAAAGCAAAGGACAATAGGAAGAACGTAGACAAGCTTGATCTTGCGGCAAGATGTCCATACATGATGAACTTAGCTTTGTGAATGGCTTCGACCAGTACGATTCAGTTGAGTCCGTGTGGTTGTGTCTGCGTGTGTCACTTTCGCTATTGTGTGTGTGTGTGTGTTTCTTCTTCGATTTTACGCCTGTCTACTAAGACGGAAAAAAAGTACGCGCGCACGCACATTCTGTTAGTCAGTGTTCTGTCAGTGTGTGTGCTTGTATGCACTGATCTCAACAAAATTTAGATCAGTGGCTTGTGAGCGTGTGCTTGTTTCTGAGTGGTGTGTCAATGTGTCTAGTGTGTTTGTGCTTTGAAAGCAGTGTTTACACCAGGAATACTGACGAGGTTGAACTCACTGATCTAATTTTTTAAATTTTTTTATTAGTGGTTTGAACCGAACTGCGTCTTGATGTCAACGAAGAATGCGTATGGTGACTAAAATGCTTACCGAATCGCTGTCGACACGAAGTGAGCAACCATCAATGTGTTTTGAACCAATCCAAACCCACGACGTAAGAGCAGACGACCAGATGCGCGCGCAGCCCCGCAACAATTTTCCGTAGTTTTTCAGTCGAAATGCCTGGATCTACTACCCGTGAATAAAGTATTGGCACATATTTTTTTCTTGCACACAAGTCACCACTTTGGCATTTTCCCCTTGGCACAGTTATCAATCACCGGAGGACAAAAATACTGACTCGGACATCTAGGCTACTGTCACCGAGAGAGACGCAACAGTTGTGACCCATGATGTGTGTGGCTGATCTCTTAAATTTCAGCACTCATATCCATGCAGTATTTACGGTGTGTGTGTGTGTGTGTGTGTGTGTGTGTGTGTGTGTGTGTGTGTGTGTGTGTGTGTGTGTGTGCGTGTATGCGTGTATGCGTGTGTGTGTGTGTGTGTGATGGGAAGCGCACAGGGAGATGCACGGTTGACAGTGGTTGATCGCAGACACTGAGCAGGTGACAAGCTTACTTGTGTCAGATATGGCTGCAGCCTTCCCTTGCAACGTTGGAAAAAGCTACGTGTTTCTCTGTCTGCCCCACTGTGCTGTATGTGGTCTGTCCACAGCAGTGCTTTCCTTGGTATTTTGATCTTTTTTTTTCTTTTTTTTTGTATTCTGCCTTGTCTGTCTGTCTCTTTCTCTCTTTCTGTATCTTCTTCCCGTCTAATTCTCAGCTTCTCTGTCTGTCTGTCTGTCAGTCTGTTTCTCTCTCTCTCTCTCTCTCTCTCTCTCTCTCTCTTCCTCTCTCTCTCTCTCCCTCTCTCTCTCTCCCTCTCTCTCAATGCCTATGTCTCACAGTCTCTGTCTCTCTCGTGTCTGTATCTGTCTCTCTCTCTGAACTCAGATGGCACCAGCTGATGGCGTTATTATACACAGTCTGCTGTAGTATCTATATATAACATAGAGAGACAGGATTGCATTAATTTCTCTAATTAGGTTTCTATAAAGTTTAAAAGAAGAAGAGAGGGACATGGATATTAAAATAAATGGCTTGTATGCAATATGTAATAAATAACTAGTCAGTTTCAAACAACTAGAGAAAAGTCTTGAATAAAAAGAAAAAAAAAGAAAAAAACCAAAATTATATGAACGTCTTGAACGGGAAACACGTTTTTCAGTAACTTCCCAAGGTAAATAATGCCCAGTCTGTACAAAGCATAGTCACGTTGAACACGTTCAGCTGATATGAGGAATGGAAAGTAGAGAAATCTGAGCGCAAAGACACTATTTACAAAAGAAGGGGAAAAAAACGATCACTGCAATCAGATAGGCGTACACTTCAACAGACGAACACCTCAACAGCTGGTGCATAAACTCACTTACTCGACGAAACACATACACTCTGGTTCTGCTGGCAACAAGGACTCCGATTCCATTTGGACAGATAAGGTAGCAAACTAAGGGAAAACCCATACGAAATCCTGCTTCGGACCGAACCGAGAAAAGTATGATTTCGGAAAAAAAGCAAACAAACAACAATCCCTAAAAATGATCCAATGGTTAAGGAGTTGAACAACCCAATCTTGCAGGACTACTTTGAAAGTAAACAACAGGCCGAAATGTGATCATCATTGGATTGTTCAGTGGGCGAAGCTGGTCCGGGCTGAACAAGCGATTTGAGCAGGGCTAAGTTTGATAAGCGTTGAAGATTTTCCTGTGTCAACGCTAGTTCCATAGACTTGGAAACATTTTCTAAACGCTACGCAAACTAGGCGCTCAGCTAAGTTCATTTGTACAACCAACCCCATGGTGTAGTCCTCCTATTGCCCAGCGGTATATTTACCAGTAAAGCTGTAACCATATCTGACATATTAAGCTTGTCAGGTGCTGCCTGCGACCTGTGCTACCAACTACTGCCAACCGTGCAATACCACCACCACCCCACCCCCTTCCCCTATCCGACCGCTTCTCTCTCTCTCTCTCTCTCTCTCTCACGAAAGCTCTCATCAGCACACAAAGTCGAGAGGTCGAACTAAATTTAGTTCTCTCCTTCTTGTCTCAAGCTCTACCTCCTTCCCGCCCTCCTTCCCCCCATCTCTCTCTCTCTTTCCCTTGCACTTACACGCACAAACACACACACACACACACGCATGCATGCATGCATGCACACGGAAACACGCACAAATACACACACAAACATACTCGCGTGCGGTAAGATAGTTTGTATCATTTGGTCATACTTTTTTGAAATGCAAACCTGGGTAAGGAAAGAGGTGGATTTTCGCCTAAATCACGATTGTAGACAGACCTTAAACAAAAGAACGAATGATCGAAACGTACTCACTCCCTCACTCACATGAACACGCGCATAGGTATATTCACTCACGCGCTCGCGCAGACACACACACACACACACACACACACGTCAGTGTGGGAGATTCGAAATTGAATACTTACGCCATTTTTTCCTTGTCTACTGAAGATATGAATCCTTGAGTATGAAATATATTCCCCTCTGTTATTATAGATTCCCTTCAAATTTTAAGGTCCAGTATCTGTGCTCAAATTTGTCGGATAGTAGAATTATTGAATCAGGAGTTTGATTACGTAATGCTTAAAGATCGTATCTGTATAATTGCAGTGTTACCTCCAGCAATTTCGTAAAACAAAAACAACAACACACATACACACACAAGCACACACACACACACACACACACACACACACACACACACACACACACACACACACACACATATATATATATATATATTGTGCGTACTTGAATACCAGATCACCTTGAATGCCCCATGGTTGCCATATTGTTCACATGGGTCTATGGCCTGTAAAAACTGAATAAATATTTTTGTTTTTTGTATTATGTATTTTTGTACACACACACACACACACACACACACACACACACACACACACACTGGCACACACAGAGTTCAATACTTTCTGATAAACGACATGTTTAACATGTATTGAACTGTTGTTCACCCAGGCAGGGCATGTGTGGGTGAAAGGTGTGTGCATGCACGTGATGGTGCCATTTCAGTCATACGCGTACTTGTGCATGAGCGAATGTGTGCATGAGTGAAAACAACAACAACAAAACCCAACATAACACACACACACACACACACACACACACACACATATATATATATATATATATATATATATATATATATATATGTGTGTGTGTGTGTGTGTGTGTGTGTGTGTGTGTTGTTCAATTTTAAACGGCGACAACATTAAAAAGACCGTCCGCCACCCAAACGAGACCATCCTCGAAAAGAAGAAGAAATACGAAGGTGTTACCGGAGATTAGAAAAGAGAGATAAACCACTCGCGGCAGGCCCCTTCTTACTGTCTATAACAGTGCTGAAGCCGTTTTGGGGCACACACGCAGTGCGGAAGGGTGGGGGTAAATCACCCTCTCCTTCCCCACCTGAAGGAAACTGGTCGGTTTTGACGGTTCAGCTGCAGTAAAGCGAAAGTTAAGTTACGCCTGGAATTTCCCACGTGTAGTAAGATTCGCTGTATACAATGAAAACGGATTCATTTTTGCTTTTTGCTTTGGTTTTTAGCACGTTTGCATCTGCTTGAATATAGATAATATAAAAAGAAAATAAAGCAGCTCCCCCCACCACCAACTCCCCCCCATCCCCCCCCCCAGCGCAATGTTGCACATGAGAGAGACAGTTATAAATTATTGAACTGCGTTTTCGTAACGCTACTTTTTCTTCACACTTTCTGGTTTACATCACCATTTCTTCAACAACAACAAAAATATATATATATATCAAAACATAAAACACATATTCAGCTCTGTCTCTCTTCTAACATCTGTCTATACATACATACATACATGAATACATATATACATAATTTCATATAGATCTATCAGTATGTAAATCTAAATCTATCTATATGTACATAATCATATATATAATTCATATATATACGAACGCTTCATGTTGCCCGAGCAGACCGTTGTATTGTGCTCTATCTCTCTCTCTAAGTCTCTGTCTCTGTCTCTCTCTCTCGGGAGTTTTACATGGCTGTTAAAAGCATCTACGATTCTGTACTTGTATGTGTTCGTGACAAAGGTATTTATTCAGACTTTTTTCAGTGTCCAAGAGGGGTTAAACAATGTTGTATGCCAAGCACACAGCTGTTTTCCTTTTTCATCGGTGAATTGGCAGTGGAGTTATCAAAGAAGGGGAGACATGGAATACAAATGATACCTGGCGCAACAGATTTGCTCTTAATGCTATTTGCTGATGATGTTGTTCTCTTGTCTGACACACCCATAGGGTTACAAAATTAATTAAATGCCCTTAAGCAAGAAACAGACAGACTACAACAAACAGTGAATCTCGATAAGACCAATATTATAGTTTTCCGCAATGGAGGTCATCTTTCGACTCGTGAAAAATGGTGCTGTGGTGATAGGGAAATAAAAGTAACCAATACATATAAATATTTAGGAATGTTATTCACAACAAAATTGAGTTTGACATCTGCGTGGGATGAAGCAAACAGAAAAGGGAAAAAAGGTGTAATCCAAATTATAAAATCACTCAGGAGACTGCGTTCGACTGACGCTTTCCTTTCGTTTGGGCGGGGCAAAGGCAGCTCATGAATAATGAATGCGTGTCGCGGCGCAGGCTGCCTGGCTTCAGCAATTTCTGCAAGTGGTTTATCTCTCTTTTCTAATCTCCGGTGTTACCTAGTGAGTAATGGGCGTAAGGCAGCAATTCAAAACCACTGCTGGGGTCGCTTCAGCCACAGACACCTGCGCAGTGTGAACAGGTGCATTGTCCTGCTCCAGAGAAATACGCCCCTGCCCAAAACGGTCTTCCCAGGCACTTTTCCTTTGATGCTTTCTTTTGGTTGGGGTATTTCTGAGGGGTGGGTAGTGTTCATCTATGATGGTGTGGCTCTTTTTGAGGTACTATGCTGCATTGTATTGTATCGTATCGTATCGTATTGTATTGTATATCGTATCGTATCGTATCGTATCGTATTGTATTGTATTGCGTTACCTTTTGTCACAAGAGGTTTTTCTGTGTGAAAATCGGGTTGCTTTTCTTGGAGAGCGCGTCGCCACAATACAGCACAACCCCCCCCCCACCCCACCCCCACACATATATGTATATATATATATATTTTTTTTTTTTTAAATTAAAAAAAAGATTTTTAATATTTTTTTTAATTATGATTATTATCATTTTTAAATTAGATCTCTCTTTTTTTTTTACATTATATTTTGTTCTGTCTGCAAGTGTATTTCACTTGCAGTCCAAAAGGGGTTTCTACACAATTCTGCCAGGAGCAACCCTTCTGCTGCAGTGTGTTCTTTAACGTGCCCTAAGTGCATGTTGCACACGGGACCTCGGTTTTGTCGTCTCATCCGAAAGAGTAGGAGCCAGGCCACCACTCAACGTCTATCGGAGTGAGTAAGTAAAACTCCTGTCCGTATATGGGAACCGAACGAAAGGACACTGAACTCCTACTCGGGCGCATTGTCATTGGCCACCGCTCCACTGTTTGAGGGGGAGTCATTAGCCCCACAGTGGACAGTCTTTATTTATTTTGGAGGAGAGTCGGGGGTTCCATTAGCCCCACAGACAGTCTTTATTTATTTTGGAGGAGAGTGGGGGGTTCCATTAGCCCCACAGACAGTCTTTATTTATTTTGGAGGAGAGTGGGGGTTCCATTAGCCCCACAGAAAGTCTTTATTTATTTTGGAGGAGAGTGGGGGCGGGGGGGTGTTGTTCCATTAACCCCACAGACAGTCTTTATTTATTTTGGAGGAGAGTGGGGGCGGGGGGGTGTTGTTCCATTAACCCCACAGACAGTCTTTATTTATTTTGGAGGAGAGTGGGGGGTTCATTAGCTCCACAGACAGTCTTTATTTATTTTGGAGGAGAGTGGGGGGTTCCATTAGCCCCACAGAAAGTCTTTATTCATTTTGGAGGAGAGTGGGGGGTTCCATTAGCTCCACAGACAGTCTTTATTTATTTTGGAGGAGAGTGGGGGGTTCCATTAGCCCTACAGACAGTCTTTATTTTGGAGGAGAGTGGGGGGTTCCATTAACCCCACAGAAAGTCTTTCTTTATTTTGGAGGAGAGTGGGGGGTTCCATTAGCCCCACAGACAGCCTTTCTTTATTTTGGAGGAGAGTGGGGGTTCCATTAGCCCCACAGACAGTCTTTCTTTATTTTGGAGGAGAGTGGGAGGTTCATTAGCCCCACAGACAGTCTTTATTTATTTTGGAGGAGAGTGGGGGGTTCCATTAACCCCACAGAAAGTCTTTATTTATTTTGGAGGAGAGTGGGGGGTTCCATTAACCCCACAGACAGTCTTTCTTTATTTTGGAGGAGAGTGGGGGGTTCATTAGCTCCACAGACAGTCTTTATTTATTTTGGAGGAGAGTGGGGGCTTCCATTAACCCCACAGACAGTCTTTATTTATTTTGGAGGAGAGTGGGGGGTTCATTAGCTCCACAGACAGTCTTTATTTATTTTGGAGGAGAGTGGGGGCTTCCATTAACCCCTCAGAAAGTCTGATTATTTTGGAGGAGAGTGGGGGTTCCATTAACCCCACAGACAGTCTTTATTCATTTTGGAGGAGAGTGGGGGGTTCCATTAGCCCCACAGAAAGTCTTTATTCATTTTGGAGGAGAGTGGGGGGTTCCATTAGCCCCACAGACAGTCTTTATTTATTTTGGATAAGAGTGGGGGGTTCCAACCTATTTCCCCACTTTCCTTATTTCTGTTTCCTTTTTTTTTGTTTTTGTTACCTTTAGTTATAGATGGGGTCTCCAGCCTAATATTCAAAAGCCACTGTTATTTTTGTTGTTTTTTGTGTTTTTTCCTCTCTCATATTAATACGTGTATGCGTCTTTCTCCCTCTTCTCCACCCCCCCCCCCCCCCCCCCCCCCCCCCCCCCCAACATAATTAAATTCCCATTCACGCACCATCTTTGTGTGCACGAGTTTAGTGTTGATCGAAAAAAAAATTTTTTTTTCACCCTTGCTCTGGTGTTGTTTTTTTGTTTATTCTCCACAGATAGTCATCATTACCCCCCTCCCAACCCGACCCAAAAGACAACAAAACAAAAACAAACACGGAAAACAGACGTCATGACTTTGCCAGCTGATGCCACATGTTTGATTTTTTGGGGATGAAGGGAAGGGACGTTGCGTCCTTTGTTTTCTTTGTTTCGATTCAAAATTGAAGTGGGGGCAGTGGGGGGAAGGGGGGTGGGGGGCGAGGGGGGGGGGGTAGGGGTGGGGGTGGGGATGGGACCATGTTTTGTCTTGGAATGCAGCTTTTTGTTTTCCTTCCGAAATTTGCTGGATTTTGACTGACAACAAGCCGAAAGTTTCCCTGAGAACATTTCGAGTCTGGCCGGCCTTCCTAGTATCTGTCTGGGGAGTGTTGTATTTTTTTATCTTTTGCAGTATGAACTGATCCCACCCCATACCCCCGTCTCTCTCTCTATTCCACATAAAAAAAAATGAAAATTTTAATTCAAAATCTGGCATTGTACTCGTACTAGTCCTTCAAAAGAAGGTATAATTGTTGTGAAATGACTGTGTTTTGAAATATGCATGCATGTATGGGACTGTGATCTTTTCTTAAATAAATAATCGTATCTCGTATCTCCCTCTCACTCTCTCGCTCTCTCTGAGTGTGTGTGTGTGTGTGTGTGTGTGTGATTGATTCACAATAGACAATTCTACTTAATGAAGAAATGTTGCAGTTTGATTTTACTGCAAGAGACGCAGCCTGTCGCATGTGATGAGATAAAATTGAATATAAAAAAAAAGAAAAAAAAGATGAATAGAAATTAAAAAATGGATTAAAATCCCGCGGATTGCATGTTTTATGAGAATGGGTGGAGGGGATATTCTCAAACGAGAGATTCGAGCAAAATCCTGCAAGCTTGAGTTATCGTGGGCGAAGTAGTTTTTGCTGGCGGGGGAAGAAATATCGAAGGTAGATTTAAAAAAAAATTCTTATACTTTTGTATTTCTTTTCTCTCTCTCTCTCTCTTTTACGCATTTTTTTTTTTTTTTTTCTTTTTTTTATGTTACTCCGTAATAAAAATGCGCGTATGACAACAAATCAATGTCTGGAGAAAAATTCCGATATTGAGTACTTACCTTTCTGTCAGAACTTTACAGTAAAGTTGTCGGGAAATAACATTCTCGTTTTCACACACCGGCGCGACCAAGATCCTGTACAAGGGTGCAGGCAAAAGAAAAAGTTGGTTGTTGTCGGGGGTAGTCGGTCGAGGGTGGAGGGAAGGGAAGGGTAGGGTGTGGGGATGGGGGGCGGGGGGGCGTGGTGGGGGAGTGAGTGGGGTAGGGGGGGAGGGAGGAGGATGGAGGTGAGAGGTGGGGGTGGGGCCGGCGTCAGGCACAGCTGCGACCAGTTATGTAAAAAGCCATCTCGATCATTTGGCTCAGAAGACATGTTGCTTTGTCCGTGGAAAGCATGGGCGTCTGGGCTTACGTTTTCTGCTGGTGTTTGTTGGTGATATCGGTGTGGCGGACACACGGTATTGTAGGAAAATATTTTTGTTTCTGTGTTTTGCTCTTGGTTAATTTATTTAGCTAGTTAGTTCGTTGGTTTTATTGGTGTGTGTGTGTGTGTGTGTGTGTGTGTGTGTGTGTGTGTGTGTGTGTGTGAAAGTTTAACATATCCTTTTTCTCTGAAAATATTTAGTATGGTTACACCAACTTTGGCTAAAGAAACAGTTAAAATCAGTTCTTTCCACACATTCTGTTTTTAATGACAATGCACTTCTGTAAGGGAACAAAAATGACAAAGAAGCTAAGAAATATTTCCAAGGTCATTTTACTGTTGCATTTTTAATCCTTATTAAGAAAACTTAGCTGACACACTGATTAACTAACTAATAGCAGTCGTCTTGTCATTTTACTTTGATTGATTGATTGATATGGATACTTATATAGCGCCTATTCTCGGTCGGAGACCAAGCTCTAAGCGCTTTACATACAAGTGGTCATTTGCACAACAGGCTGCCTACCTGGGTAGAGCCGACTGACGGCTGCCACTGGGCACTCATCATTCGTTTCCTGTGTCATTCTGTCAGATATGAGGCACGCACACATACACACTCATACAGACATGTAACATTTTACGTGTATGACCGGTTTTTTTGTTTTTTGTTTTTTTTTAAACCCGCCATGTTGGCAAACATACTCCGTTTTCGGGGGGGGGTGCATACTGGGTATGTTCTTGTATCCATAACTCACCAAACGCTGACATGGATTACAGGATCTTTAACGGGCGTATTTGATCTGCGTGCGTATACACACGAATTGGGAACTTCTTCCAATTAATATGGAAGTTTAGTTGGTACACATATCTGTAGTATCCAGCCAGGAAATGGGAAGTCTTTTTTTTATTTGTAGGGCCTCATCTTCCTCCTTTCACCCACTTTTTGGAAACGGAAAGTCAGTCTGAATATTATGGGAATTTTTTTGTGTGGATAACGGGTCTCGCTGGTCTAAAACATTACATTTAAAACTATGTCTCAAAGCACAGAGAGAATGTGGTGTTTTACACTCACTACTTTGAGTAATTTCAGGGCATGCCATTTCATGTAGCCTTATCCACATAAGGTCCAATATTGACTTCATACCTTTTTTTTCCATTGGAATACCATTATTAAACACACACAACAAAACAACAACAACAAAAACATTTGTTATAACAA
This sequence comes from Babylonia areolata, assembly GCF_041734735.1. NCBI lineage: Eukaryota > Metazoa > Mollusca > Gastropoda > Neogastropoda > Buccinidae > Babylonia > Babylonia areolata. Next base: position 42,642,683 of record NC_134881.1, on the reverse strand, counting down.
GTATATTTCAGACATTCAAGACAGATCTTGAGGGTGTCATTTTGGGGCAGAACTCGACTGACACCATCCCATGTCCCGTATAGAGTCTACGGCCACGTTCGCATTAAATCAAGCCCAGCCAGTTGCTGACAGCGGTTGACAGGAGCTGGCCGAGAATTGTTCGCGTTCGCACGCCATTTTGCGCTTTCCTGCCATGTATTCCAGCGGTAAAGTGTTCACACTGGCCACCAAGCGTCTCCGGTTTGATTCGTGGCCAGCACACAGATGAGCATAAGGTACGTGTTTGTTTGTTGTTGTTTTTTCGGGCCAGTAGTACTGCCCCCAAATGACTCCCCATGGAGTTATTTTGGGCGGGCCCTAGATGCACACCACTCGTGTTCTGGGGTGGAGTTAACTCACTCAGTACGGCCAGTCCTCTCTTCTCCTCTACACAGACCCTTCGGATGTCCAGTGGGTGTCTCAATGACCCAACCTTTAGCTTCCGTCGTCAGAATTGTGGTATTCTTTGTCAACATTCACCTCTTCACTATAAGAGCCTTCCGCTTGCAATATTTTGATGACGGTAATTGGGGTGAAACGCTGTTAACGTCGTCTCTTTCGCCGTTCGTATGGAGAGAGTTAATCTGGTATTGTCCCTGAATGACTGAGTCGAACAGATACTGCCCAAATTGATTCATCATGGAATGCTGTTGTGACCAGGACTGGAATGTATTGAGAGTTACCCAAAATTAACTCCACTTTTTTTTTTTTACCAGTAATATACTGATTAGCTTTTTTTAGCGTTTTTTTTGGACAAAAATAATAAAATGTTTATTTCAGGATACGGAGTAATTCCAGGACGACTGGAGTCTTCCAGGGCTGACTCCTTATGGGACTCATTCAGAGCCCTCCCCAGAATACCTCTGTGGAGTTTACTTAGTTATGGGGTCATTCTGGGGCATCGCACCGGTTCTCAAACTCCTTCATCTGTGCTGTGGGGATAGAAAACACTCTGTGTCAGCTGTTGTGACTTTAGCCATAGATCTGATTCTCTTTTGCGTCGAAAATCGAATACAATTTATACGAATGCATCTCTATGTGAGGAAGAATATCACTGAATCCCATTAGCTGTTATTGACTCCATGGATGTCTTTATGTGGTCTCACTTACACAGATGCATCTCTCTCTCTCTCTCTCTCTCTCTCTCTCTTTCTCTGTCTCTCCTTCTCTCTCCCTCCCTCTCCCTCTCTCTCGTTCTGTCTGTCTGTATTGTAAACTTTAAAAACTTAAAAAAAAAAATCAAAAAAAAAAAAAAAAAATCAATAGGAACACATGAAACCAAGAAACGAGAATGATAATATGATTATTATACCAACGGAATATTACAAGAAAAGCAAATGCAAACATAAGCTATTAAAGATAGTAAAGAGGCAAGGAGACAGGTACACAGCGAATCCAGCGACAATTACAGAACACATGACATACTGCCGTTCTTCGATCAGAAGCGTCTCGAAGCAAGAACAGGGGTACTGAAATCTTCGTCAGTTACACTCGGGTTTTCAATGCCGATATCCACTAACTTAGGTGGTGTGACCCGACAGATAAAACAAAGTCACAAAGTCTTCTTATTCAAACACACACACACACACACACACACACACACACACACACACACACACACAAGTGTGTGTGTGTGTGTGTGTGTGTTTAGGTTTTTATGATAAAATTTCGGCATAAAAATTATAATCTTTCATGCATTCCTGAAAATATTGACAAACAAACAAATAATGAAGTTCATCCCCTTAAGTCTTGACTCAAACTTTTCTGGCACAATCTCTCTCTCTCTCTTTCTCTCTGTGTGTCTCTTTCTCTCTCTCTTATAGTTTTTTTGACACGCCCTGAATTTTTCCTTTTTGTGTTGGTAACTTATGATTGAGAGTTCTAACTTGCATTACTGCAAGAGACAGGAAAATGGCGTAAGGGTGAGTGTGTGTGTGTGTGTGTGTGTGTGTGTGTGTGTAGGGGGGTTCTTAATGCCTTTGTGAAGACATTTTATTATGTACATGTACTCGCAACCAGCTCTGAATTAGACCGGTCAATAGATACCCCCTCGTTAGCTTCACATTCCATTTATTTGGTCTTACTGCTGTCGGCATGCAAACGACAGGGTCACGTGATAGGTAATTCCTGCACCCTTCTCTCCCTCTGTGTGTGTGTGTGTGTGTGTGTGTGTGTGTGTGTGTACTTACGTACATACGTACTTGTGTATGTGTTTGTGTTGGTTGTTTGTGAGCATCTGTGCAAGCGCGTGTGTGTGTACATGTGCGTGCGTGCATGCATGTGTGTGTTCGTGTGTGCATGCATGCATGCGCGCGCGCGCGTGTGTGTGTGTGTGTCCTGACCTGTCTTGCACAGAGGCAGAAGTAACAAGTTATTTTATTCTTACCCTCTCTTGTACAGAGACAGAAGCGACAGGCCAAGTTAAGTCATTCATGTTATCTCGTGCAGTTTTGTACAGACACAGAAACGACAACTTAATTAAAAATTCCTTGTCTTGTCTTCTACAGATTCAGTTCCAGTATCAGTTTCTCAAGGAGGCGTCACTGCGTTAGGACAAATGCATATACCTTACACCACATAGGCAGATACCTGACCTGCAGCATTACACAACTCGCTAGTCGGGCCTTGAGTACATGCATATATTATATTTGTGTACCTATTAGAGGTTATAGATACGGTATGGATTTCGTCTACAGGATTTTGCCAGAGGAAAGCGCTTACGTTGCCATGAGTTCTTTTTCAGTGCGCCAAGTGCGTGCTTGGCTGTAAACGGCGCCTCGGTTTATCGTCTGATCTGGATGAGTAGACGCTCGGTTTCATTTTCCCGTCAAGCTTAAGACAAAAGGGTGGAGCGGGATTCGAACCTAGACCCTGTATTGGCAGATAAGCGTCTTAACCGTTGTGCCACCTTTCTCCTTGTACAGAGGCAGAAGCGACCGATTGTCTGGATTGTCCGGCGACCATCAGCCCGGTATGCGATGTGAATGGGACAACCTTCGTCAATGAGTGTCTGCTGCAGTGCCAGTGAGTCCGCTTGTCTGTCTGCCTACCTGGCCTAACTGTCTGTCTGGTTGCCTGGTTGCCTTTTTGTCTGACTGCTGTCTGTCTATCTTCCTGTCTGTTTGTTTGTCTGTTCGTTAGTCTGCCTGTTTGCTAGCCAGCCTGTCTTTCGTTCGGTCTGTCTGTCTGTCTGTGAAAGGTTGATGAACAGTATAAGAAGTGTTTAGATTATGCAGTCATTTGTCCTAATCTGTCCAATGTTTTTGGAAAATTTAGTGGTTGTGGACACACACACACACACACACACACACACACACACACACAGATGATTCATGATCGCCCATTGGTGATGAAAAAGTGGCAGACAGAGATTGACAGGTAGAAACAGACAGACATGAACAGAGAAAACACCGCGCAAACTGGTGACTGGCGTGTACGGCCTTTACCAGACAGACCAACTGTCTTGACGTACAGACATTGACTTTGCTGCCCACTTGTGGGTGCGACGGGCGCAATGGTCGAGTGGTTATAGTGTTGGACTTTCAATGTGAGGGTCCCGGGTTCGAATCTCCGTAACGGCGCCAGGTGGGTAAAGGGTGGAGATTTTTCCGATCTCCCAGGTCAACGTATGTGCAGACCTGCTAGTGCCTTAACCCCCTTTCGTGTGTATACGCACGCAGAAGATCAAATGCGCATGTTAAATTTCCTGAAATCCATGTCAGAATTCGGTGGGTTATGGAAACAAGAACATACCCAGCATGCACATCCCGAAAACGGAGTATGGCTACCTATATGGCGGGGTAAATAAACAAAGCGGTCATACACGTAAAATGTTACATGTCAGTCTGAGTGTATATGTGTACGTGCCTGAAATTTGATCGAATGACACAGGAAACGAATGTTGAGCGCCTAATGGCAGCCGTCAGTCGGTTCTGCCCAGGTAGCTAGGCAGCCTGTTGTGCAAATGACCCCCAGTTTGTAAAGCGCTTAGAGCTTGGTCTCCACATCATCATCATTTATTCAGAAGGGGATCGCGACAATTTTGCCTGATGTCAAAAGACTACAGAGAGAGAGAGAGAGAGAGAGAGAGAGAGAGAGGGGAAACTGACTCGGACACAGCGACCATGTCCATTATTCTGCCTCGCGATTACAGTCGCATGCAGCCTTTTTTGTGTGCTTTACGCATCGAGACCAGATCACACAACACGCGCACGCACGGGCGCTTGCACACATGCACGCACGCACTCAGACACACACACATGCACGCGCTAACCAACACACACGCGCACGCACACATAATATAAACCTACTCACACGCGCACTGCACACGCACGCACGAAGGCACATGCATACACGCAAGTACGCACACACGAACGCACCCCCCTCCCTCCCCCGCCGCGCGCACACACAAACACACACACTCGCACACACACACACACACACACACCACCACCACCACCACCACACCACAAACACCTCCAACAACAAATTACACCTTCACGCTGAAACCTATAAACTTCATATCATATGTTTGTGAATAGACGTTCAGTCAACTTCTGTTGCCCATAAATGTCAAATGTTGACAGGAAAACAAATACACTTGCAGGCAGAAAATAAAAAGAAAAGGGGGGGAAAGAAAGAAAAAAAGAAAGAAAAAAAAAGGAGGGTGCTGCACTGCACCGACGCGTTCTCCCTGAGGAGAGCAACCCGAATTTCACACACACAAATCTGTTGTGACAAAAATGTAATATGATGCAAAGACAATACAAATACAAATACAATACAATACAACCCAAACAATACAATTCATCCCATAAACTTGAATGAATCACAGCAACCTATAACCCCATGTTCACGCACACACACACACACACACACACACACATCCGCATACACCCACCCACCCACCTACCTACACAAACATACAGAGCTTTCCAAATAAGTCTCCCCCTCTCCCTATCAATGACCACTCAGAAGTAGCCCTACAAAGTTTTCCAAATAAGTCTCCTCCTCTCCCTGTTATTCATCACTCAAACGTAGCCCCAAAAAGCTTTCCAAATAAGTCTCCTCCTTTCCCTATCAATGACCACTCAGAAGTAGCCCCAGAAAGCTTTCCAAATAAGTCTCCTCCTCTCCCTATCAATGACCACTCAGAAGTAGCCGTGTAAAGCTTTCCAAATAAGTCTCCCCCTCTCTCTATCAATGACCACTCAGAAGTAGCCGTGTAAAGCTTTCCAAATAAGTCTCCCCCTCTGTCTATCAGTGACCACTCAGAAGTAGCCCTAGAAAGCTTTCCAAATAAGTCTCCCCCTCTCCCTATCAATGACCACTCAGAAGTAGCCCTAGAAAGCTTTCCAAATAAGTCTCCCCCTCTCCCTATCAATGACCACTCAGAAGTAGCCCTAGAAAGCTTTCCAAATAAGTCTCCTCCTCTCCCTGTCAATAACCACTCAGAATTAGCCATAGAAAGCTTTCTAAATAAGTCTCCCCAAAGAATGCTTTCCAAATGAGTCTAATCTTCTCCCTATTAATGACCACAGAGAATTAGTCCTGCAAAGCTTTCCAAATACGTCTCCTCCTCTCCCTGTCAGTGACCACCCAGCCCCAGACAGCTTTCCAAATACGTCTCCTCCTCTCCTTATTAATGACCACTCTGAAGTAGCCCCTGCAAACAAATCGTGATGAAAACCTATCAAATTATACAGCAGGATGTGTTCTTCTGTTGCAGCGGGTTTCAGAAAGCCCATGATGGAGTCTGTATTCACGAGAACTGTGACGACTGTCCTCTCGTGTGGGTACCCGTGTGCGGGGCGGATAAGAAGACCTACAAGAACGCCTGCATGCTCCACTGCGCGTGAGTGAAACACATTATCATGCTCATCAGTTGTGTCACACCAAATAAAGGCATCAGCCGCCACAGCAAACTGGTTAGCATCACGCTGTGAGGATCTTTTATTTTTCGGGGGTGGGTGGAGTCTGGGGGTGGGTTGGGGCGTGTGGAGGGGACAACTGATGGGCTTGAACCCAGAGGTCTGTTGAAATGTTTATCATCATTATCATTATTGTTGTTGTTGTTGTTGTTATCACTATTATTACTATTATTTAATTTTCCGTGCCGTGGATTGCTTCTACTCGGGACTGAGCAAACTATGTGTTGAAATGGGAAGAATGCCGTCAATGAAATTTAATGGATTCGCATTTCGGAATGTTGCTTTAAAGTGTCTGGACCAGCAGTACAAGTGACTGCGTCGCTCAGGCCTGGTTGACGCCGGGACATATGAAAGAAAGCGTAAAGACTGCCCCTGTCACGTACTCCCAAACCTTGCACAAATACATACATCATGGCATGGATTTTCCATCATCCTCATCCAGCATCATAAAAAGTACCGACACGTTGTCTCGTGTTTTATGGCCTATGGTGCTCCCGTGTTGACGCAGTTTTCGATTCCAACCCCCCACTTTTCAAGTCACGTATCCAAGTTTATGATGTCGGCATGTCCATGGGGACTGTCGATGGAGGGATGTGGTGGCGGTTTCCACTCGGGAAGAAAGGCTTTCCACCCATCTCGCTTCGTGACTGAGCGGTTGTTGTCAGTAGGGGGCCTAGTATATAGGCAGTGTTTTCAGTATGTTGATTGTGAACAGTCACTGCTGAGCGACACCTAAGTTACTCAGCGTAATTATAGGGTCTCCGCTGGTGTGTGGCCGATCTATAAGTACATTGATAGTTTTGTAACCACTTGCATATATTTCCTTTTTTTTTCACTGCTACATCTTGACTACTTTCTGCAAACAGACATCTTGAATTCGTGAATGAGTATATGCATTTACTTCGCCTATTTCCTATTGAAAACAACAACAACAAATTTGTTACCAAACGCATGCGTGTGCTGATTTGATTTCTGAAACAAACTGACTCTGTAAGTAAATGTTTACATTCATGCTCTGACTCGATTTCTGTATGAAAGTGAATTTGTTAGTAAGTACCTGTCTATACCAACGCCAACTGTCCCAACGAATTTGTCAGTAAGTGTCTGTACCAACGCCGACTGTCCCAAAGACCTCTTTGCCGGGAGAGTGGGATGTAACTCCCCCACTATAATAACAAACACTAGCCCAGATAATCGGGACAGCATTTGCCTCACTGATTTTCTGATGGTCAAAGTCAGACACGACTGACAATACACCTGTCTGTACTTGCTTAATCTTTGCAAGACCTGCATTAATGTGGAGTGATGGCCTAAAGGTAACGCGTCCGCGTAAGAAGCGAGAGAATCTGAGCGCACTGGTTCGAATCTCGACACAGTCGCCAGTATTTTCTCCCCCTCAACTAGACCTAGACCTTGAGTGGTGTTCTGGATGCTAGTTATTCGGATGAGACGATAAATCGAGGTCCCGCGTGCAGCATGCACTTGACGCACGTAAAAGAACCCACGGCAACAAAAGGGTTGTCCCTGGCAAAATTCTGTAGAAAAACTCACTTTGATAGGAAAACAAAAAACAAACAAAAAACAAAACAAAAACAACAACAACAAAAACTGCAGGCAGGAACACACACACACACACACACACACACACACACACACACACACACACACACACAAAGGGTGGCGCTCTCAGTGTAGCGACGCGCTCTTCCTGAGGAGAGCAGCCCGAATTTCACACAGAGAAATCTGTGTGACAAAACAGAATAACACAACACAACACAATACGATACAATACAGTGCAATACAATACAATGCAATACAATATAATACAATACAATAATCAGTAGCTGCACGTGCGCCCAACGTGGTGACTCAACGTGTGCAGGGGGGTGGCCCTGCTCAGTGAAGGGCACTGCCCGTGTCGGTGCCCGCTCCAGCACAGCTGGGTGTGTGGCAAAGACGGCCAGTCGTACAGGAATGAGTGTCTGCTCAATTGTGCGTGAGTATTGATACAACTGTTATAGGTGTGTTGTGCTGTGTTCCGCTCTGAACACACACACACACACACACACACACACACACACACACACACACACAGATATATAAACGCATACACCAGACTTGGCATCAGACATGTCACGACATATATTCTGTTTTGCCAATCTTCATATATCTTTGGAACCTACCGACTTAAGCATATGTATGTATGTATGTATGTATGTATATATATATATATATATATATATATATATATATATATATATATATATATATATATATGTGTGTGTGTGTGTGTGTGTGTGTGTGTGTGTGTGTGTGTGTCGAACGCACCAAATTAAGCATCAGTGAATCAGTCCGTTGGTCAACCAACTAACCGATTAATCAATTTATGGACAATGGGGACATCAGTCAACCATCCCACAACCAGCCAGTCATTAACCCACTAACAAGCAACAAACAAACAACCATCCAGCAACCAGACAACAACCAACCATCAACCAGTCAACCAACCAACCAAATGACCAACAACCCAACAACCATCAGCCAGGCAACCAACTCACGAACCCACTCACCAATCAATCCAACAACCAACCAACTCACCATTCCACCCACTGACCAACCAACCCACCAACTCACCAACCAACCAACCAACCCTCCAAGGACCACCCAACCAGCCACCAACCTATCAAACGATCACCTGACAATCAACACACTAATCAACGACCACCGAACAAAACACCAACAACCCACCCCACCAAGCAACACCCACCAACCTACCAACCAACCCACCAACCAGTCAACCCACTAACCAACGACCATCCAACAAAACACCGACAACCCAACAACCAACCCCACCAAGGAATACCCCACCAACCAATCAACCCACCCACCCAACAACCAACCAACCTACCCACCAACCCACCCACCCATCCACCAATCCACCCACCCAACAACCAACCCACCCACCCACCTACCCACCAACCCATCTACCCACCCACCCAACAACCAACCCACCCATCCACCAATCCACCCAACCAACAACCAACCAACCTATCCACCAACCCACCCACCCACCCAACAACCAACCATCCCACCCACCCACCCACCCAACAACCAACCCACCCACCTACCTACCCACCAACCCATCCACCACCCAACAACCAACCACCAACCCACCCACTAACACACCACAACACACCACCCACCAACAACCAATTAACCCACCACCCACCACCACCCACCAACCAACCCACCCACCACCAAACCACCCACCCACCCACCATCCACCCACCAAACCCCCAACCAACCCCTCACAACCAACCAACCAACCCATCAACCAACCAACCACTTACCAACGACCATCCAACAAAACACCAACAACCCAACAACCAACCCCACCAAGGAATACCCCCCAACCAATCAACCACCCACCCAACAACTAACCAACCTACCCACCAACCCACCCACCCATACACCAATCCACCACCCAACAACCAACCCACCCACCCACCTACCCGCCAACCCATCTACCCACCCACCCAACAACCCACCCACCCACCCAACAACCAACCCACCCACCTACCTACCCACCAACCCATCCACCCACCCAACAACCAACCAACCAACTAACCCACCCATCCACCAACCCACCAACCCACCCACTAACACACCCACCCACCCACCCCCCAACCCACCCACCCACCACCCACCAACCAACCCACCCACCCAGCCCACCAACCAACCCATCAACCAACCAACCCACTAACCAACGACCATCCAACAAAACACCAACAACCCAACAACCAACCCCACCAAGGAATACCCCACCAACCAGTCAGCCCACCCACCCAATAACCAACCAACCTACCCACCAACCCACCCACCCAACAACCAACCAACCCATCCACCAACCAACCCACCCACCCATCCACCAACCCACCCACCAACCCACTCCCCACGCCCCCCCACCCCAATCCCCCTAAAAAAACCCAAAAAAAACCAACTGTGTCGGTGACTGCCGGTGTGCAGCGGGGTGGCCAAAGACCACGCGGGGAACTGCACGAGCTCGGAGTGTCGCTGTCCCGCCGTGCGGAGCTACGTGTGTGGCCAGGACAACAGGACCTACACCAACGAGTGCGTGCTGAACTGCACGTGAGTCTCTCTGTCTGTCTGTTTCTATGTCTGTCTGTGTCTTCTCTCTGTACGGTCTCGGTCTTTGTGCCCTCTCCCACTCTCTCTCTCTCTCTCTCTCTCTTATCTTAAAAACTGATAAGTTACAGTTACGGGTTGATCAGAATAAAAGTAGTAGTTTTGTGTTTAGGAAAAAGGGGTGTTTGGAAGGAAGGGAAAATGGTTCTTTTAATGAACTGTTTTGTCTGTTGTAAACACATAAGAATATCTTCTTCTTTTTTTTTCTCTACCCGTCTGGGTTTTGTGGCTGCATGTAAAGATCAATGTAGTAGAGCAAAAAACAAAAACAAACAAAAAACAAAAACAAAAAAACAAACCACAAAAAACACACTGATACTTGTTATGAAGAAATTATTTGTTATGAATAACAGCTCTTTGGGCTTTTCTGTCATTAAAAAAACCCCAACCCAAATACAGCCTGTTGTGCAATATGGTTCTGAATTATAGGGTTTAGTTTGGAAAGCGATTGTTCATTGTGAATCAGTGCATTTTGTTCGGGCTAAAGAAGTTTTGTGGGGTTGACACAAGAATACCGAATGACCTAGGTTACAGAGAGACAAACAGATGTCTCATTCGTATAATTCCGCAGTGATATGTATGAGCTGTTGGCTGACACTACTGAAACTGCATAATGGTGATGATGATGGAGTCTCCCGTCGGACCGACGGATGAGTAGGCAGACAGGCTTATCTGTCGGTGTGTGTCATATTATGGGAGAAGAGGCCGATTCTGGATGCGCATAATGGTAGGCTTTCTCGAAAGGCTTATAATATGATGCAGGATTTAGACGTGTTTAGTAAAATTAACTGGGTATCTGACATAAGAGCATATCTGTTTGAACTTGGGTTTGGGAATGTGTGGGTTTATCAAAGGGTAGGAGAAGGGAATACTTTCGTGCGTATGTTTCGCAAAAGCCTTAAAAGACAGCAAATGGCAAATTTCGGAAACCCATATCAAATCGAGTGACAGATTTGATATGGTTCACAGTTCAACACATTTTGTGAAGAAGCATCTTTCTCTAAACATTGACAGACAATTGCGATTAATGTAAAACAGTTTCAGATTTGGTATATCCGAAACTTATGTGCATGGTTGTTGCTATAAACGTGTTTATGATACAGCATTTTTAGGTCCATTGTGCACAGATTAAGTTGAGGATGAAGTCGGTTTTGTTTTGAAATGTCCTGGTCTGAGCACTCTGAGAATTTAGTCTGATTCACAGACCAGTTTTAAGTTTAAAATTTTAACACATCTAATTCATTGTGGACTAAATATTGCCCTAATATCAAGTGTATAAGTTTCAGTGATATGACTGTTAAGCATATTATAATTTTTGACTATGATTTGATGAAACCTTATTTGCACGAAAGTTTGTCATCACATACCACTGGGACCGTTGATGTTTTTGACTTTTTACATTCAATAACAGTTGTTTCTCCTGTTAAATTAACTACTTCTCTTTTACAAAGTCCATCAAGTAATTGTCTTTATTGTACTTAAATATTTATTTCAAATATTCATCTTTGCTTCCATCCCCCCGGTTCCCCCCAACTCACCGTTCATCCCCCTTTTCTCTCGTGCCATTTAAAGCATAACATTCAAATGTGAAAATTGATACTTTAACGAAATATACACAGTCACCGTACCTTTTAAAGGATAACATTCAAATATGAAAATTAATACTTTAACAAAATGTATACAGTTACCAGTATGTGTGACCAGACAGTAAACACAATTCCACTCCGCTTCCTGTTCTGAGTTATTTCCGAGTTGAGTTTATACCGCAGGAATATTACAGAGAGCCGCGTTTATTTCGACTGAGTTTGTTGATGGCATATAGGGTATAACTGGAAAACAATTAAAACAATTAGGGAAGGACCTGTTATACCTGACAATAGTTTTGGTTCATTCGTCTTATTGTCTTGAAATGAATAAAATATCTTCAGCCTTCAATCTCTCTCTGTCTCTCTCTGTAAGTACTACAAGCATCCCTCTCTGTTCAAGTTGAATTTGTTAATGTCGTCAAGCAATACCAATGACGTACATAATTTTTCGGTATTCTTATATAAGGCATTCAAATTAAGAGAAATTGTTACTTCGTAAAACAGTTATAATGTATTTTTTGTTGTCTATATATTTACACGGATACAATGCACGGTTTGTTGTCTATATTAAAGCTTATTTGCTTATGTGTTTTCGTTGAGTTGTATTACGTGTACGTATACCCCCTTCACTAGGGGCTGTGGCCTGATTGTGAATAAACCATTCCAAATCTCTGCCTCTCTCAGTGTCTCTCTCTCTCTCTCTGGCTGTCTTTTTCTCCTTCGTTAATTAAATTAATTTGATGATATAGTTAGAAATAACAACACCTCTTCATGACGCGACATAGGATTAGCCATAACAATAATAATCAACAACATTCCCAACCAAAGCTGCATCTCCAGTAGTTGCTAGGAATGAATGAATAACAAACATCACGACAACCTCTCCCTTGGTGCCCCTCTGTCACAGCAGCCAATGAACAGTTCCCTGTGCAGTCCTTCTTATTCCTCAGTGGGGATGCCGGGGGTCTTTCAGTACAAACAGCAGCCCCGCCTTCTGGAAATTCTGTGCTAGGAATTTCCTCTTTCCTGTCACTCTCTTTGTTTCTGCCCTTTTTTTTTCCTATCTTCACTGTTGTCTCCTATTTCTTCCTTCCCAGTCCATCCCCCTGTCTTTTTTTTCAAGCAAGCCTTGACACTTTTTTTTTCTCTTTTCCGCGGTCTGTGATGTATTATCTGTTCTGTTTTGCTCTGGCGATTAGGTAGTGAGATGTAAACACTGGGATGGGCACTAGCTGCCCATTATGCATTGTTATTTGTCTATATGGCCTTTTTAATGTAGTTTTTTGTTTGGCTTTGAAGTATTGTTTTGTTGTTGTTTTTTCCTTTTTTACGCTTTTTTTTTGTAATCTGGGGATGATAAATTAAGTGGAATGGCTGGCGTTCTCAGCATGGCCTAGTCTTATTTGCCATAAGGAGCTAAATGGTTGGGATACTTTGTCATGAACTGTGTTTTGTGGGTTTGTTTTAGTGGTGGTTTTTTGTTTGTTTGTTTGTTTGTTTTTTGTTTGTTTTTGTAGATGTGACAGTTTTGTGTTGACGCGGTTGAGCATTTGTATGGTTTGACAGTCCTGATATGGCCCTGCGCAGTCGGCTGGACTATAAGCAACAAGAATAAGAATAATAAATCCTCCTTCTTCGTTCGTGAGCTGCAACTTCGCGTTCACTCGTATATTACACGAGTGGGCTTTTACGTGTAAGACCGTTTTTACCCCGCCATGTAGGCAGCCATACTCCATTTTCGGAGGTGTGCATCCTGGGTATGTTCTTGTTTCCATAACCCACCGAACACTGACATGGATTACAGGATTTTTAACGTGCGTATTTGATCTTCTGCGTGCGTATACACACGAAGGGGGTTCAGGCACTAGCAGCTCTGCACGTATGTTGACCTGGGAGATCGGAAAAATATCCACCCTTTACCCATCACTAGGCGCCGTTACCGAGATTCGAACCCGGAACCCTCCGAAAGTCCAACGCTTTAACCACTCGGCTATTGCGCCCGTCATGCAGTCCGACCAATGACAGAAGTTGTGCCGCCAATGGACACTGACGACCCTCACTATATAATATTAGTGTCCATGGTCCGCCTCTCTCCTGCACATGTGCACTGCCCAGCCTAGTTCAGCTGGAGAAGATGTGTCTCAATGCATCACTATTGTTAGATACACGTGTATGTAGATTAGGGAATGCCGACTGGTGTTGCCTGCTTCACGTAGGTGGAATTATTCGGTTTCCAGCACACAACTTTCGGTTCGAGAAACACTCGTTTCCGATGATGAGCGAGAAGTATGATTTGGATTGATAATCCAAGCTATGTATGATGTAAGTACTGGTAAGACCCGTTTGCAGTGCAACGACAATGATGATGACGATTCGGCTGTGATAACGGTGATGACCACCTTGATGATGGTGATGGTGATGATGAAGATGTGATGATGATGATGATGATGATGATGATGACGATGATGATGATGACGATGTCATGATGGTGCTGGTGCTGATGATGACAATGTGATGATCATGTGATGATGATGAAGATTCAATTCATGTTGTTTAGAGCCCAGCCGACCGTTTAGGCCATCTCAGGGCTGTTACCACGTTTCAACAGAAAAATCTTCTCAAAACTGTAAATAAAATATCTTATTTAAAATTTTTATGTTTACAGCCCAGCCAGCCACTTAGGCCATCTCAGGGCTGTGACCACAACAAATCTTTACAGTATGCCTTTTTTTAAAAAAACATGCAATTAAAAATATCTAAATCTTGTTAAAAATATTTGTTTCTCTTAAAAAGTCCATTACTGCCCAGGGAGGCACATCCCTGAACAGTGTTCTCAAGGACTCAGCTGTGTAGTGTTTATGTCGGACCTCGTTCAAATCCCAGCAGTCAATTAATAAGTGTTTCACAGTAAGAGGTTCATGACAAGGGATACACCAAGGAGCTTCTTCATTTTTTAGCAGATAGGAGTGTGTGAGGAGTGTGTGGCCAGTATGTAATCGGCACATCACCGTTTCCTCTCTGCGGTTACCAGAAAAAGATGGAAGGTATTCTTTCAAATTTGGTCTAATTTGGAACAGTTTGTTGTTGGTATTGTTGTTCCATTCTTTTTGCCAGAGATTGTTTGTGTAACTTTGAACTTTTGGTTTCAGGTCAGAAAACGGAATTGTGGAATTGGATTTGGTCTGCTTTGTTGCACTTTTGGCTAGTTGGTCAGCCATCTCATTTCCAAAAATGCCCGAATGACCCGGTATCCAAACAAAGACAATATTGACAATGTGATGATCATGTGATGGTGATGAAGATGACAATGTGATGATCATGTGATGGTGATGATGATGATGATGATGATGATGATGATAACGATGTATTGAGGATGATGTGAATGACGATGATGGCGACACTTGATGTGTGTGCGTGTCCCACCAGAGGGGTGGGGAAGAGGAAGGAAGGGCCCTGTCAGTGTATATGTCCTGTTGCCATGGACCCTGTCTGTGGCAGTGACGGTGTCACCTACATCAACGACTGTCAGCGTGGGTGTCGGTGAGTGTGTGTGTGTGTGTGTGTGTGTGTGTGAGTGAGAGAGAGAGAGTGTGTGTGTGTGTGTGTGCGTGTATGCGTATGTGTATGTGCGAGAGAGAGAGAGTGTGTGTGTGTTTGTCGGTGAGTGTTGCCTCTGTGACTCTGTGTGTGTTATATTGTGTGTGTGTATGTGAGTCCGTGTATGAGCGCGCGTGCATGCATATGCTTGCGTGTGCGTGTTTGTGTGTATGTGTGTGTACTGGTGTGTATGTGTGTGTATTGTGTATGTGCGTGCGTTCATTTACAGATTTGTCTTTTGTGAAGGACAGTGATTTTCAAACTAGGAGGTACCCCCGAAAATGGAGAATGGCTGCCTACATGGCGGGGTAAAAACGGTAATACACATGAAAGCCCGCTCGTATACATACGAGTGAACGTGAGAGTCGCAGCCCACGAATGCAGAAGAAGAAGAAGAAACTAGGAGATTGCACTCGACGCTCTCCAGTATAACCAAATTCTAGCCCAAATAGTCCGGACAGCAGTTGCCTCCTCTGCTGTTCTGATGGTCATAGTCGGACACGACTGACTGTCATACTTCGTCATTTGAATCTGGTACTTACTTACTTACTTACTGACCATTATGCCATCTTGCACGAAAGGCAGCAACGACGAACCGCCACTCTTGACTGTTTTGGGTCAGTCTCTGAATGGTACCCCAGGTGTGCTTCAGGGCTTTGAGTTTTTCCTTCGACTGTTCTGCGCCAGGTGTTCTTTTGGCCTTCCTCTCTTGCATCTACCTTCTTGGTGTCCAGTGAAGGGCTGTTTGGCTGTTGTGACTTTGCTCTCTTTGCATGACGTGCCCGATCCATTCAGTCTACCGCCTTCCTGTTCTCTTAATTGCACTGGGCGAGTCATTATTGATTGGATATCACATTGGGCCAGAACATTCGCAGGAATCTTCGGAGTTTTTGTGTGTGTGTGTGTGTGTGTGGAGTGATGGCCTAGAGGTAACGCATCCGCGTAGGAAGCGAGAGAATCTGAGCGCGCTGGTTCGAATCACGGCTCAGCCGCCGATATATTCCCCCCCTCCACTAGACCTTGAGTGGTGGTCTGGACGCTAGTCATTCGGATGAGATGATAAACCGAGGTCCCGTGTGCAGCATGCACTTAGCGCACGTAAAAGAACCCACGGCAACAAAAGGATTGTTCCTTGCAAAATTCTGTAGAAAAATCCACTTCTATAGGAAAAACAAATAAAACTGCACGCAGGGGGAGGGGGGGGGGGGAGGGTGGCGCTGTTGTGTAGCGACGTGCTCTCCCTGGGGAGAGCAGATCGAATTTCTTACAGAGAAATCTGTTGTGATAAAAAGAAAATACAAATACAAATACAACGGAAAAAACATTGATAATACAGATCTCACTTTGTTGTTGGCCCAACTAAAGTAAGTAAGGCGCAACTGTGCACCTGTGCACTCCCACCCATCTGCTGATCAGGTGGGCGCAATAGCCGAATGGTTAAAGCGTTGGACTTTCAGTCTGAGGGTCCCGGGTTCGAATCTCGGTGACGCCTGGTGGGTAAAAGGTGGAGATTTTTCCGATCTCCCAGGTCAACATATGTGCAGACCTGCTAGTGCCTGAACCCCCTTCGTGTGTATACGCACGCAGAAACTCAAATACGCACGTTAAAGATCCTGTAATCCATGTCAGCGTTCGGTGGGTTATGGCAACAAGAACATACACAGCATGCATACCCCCGAAAACGGAGTATGGCTGCCTACATGGCGGGGTAAATAAACAAAACGGTCATACACGTTAAATCTTAAATGTTACATGTTTGTCTGAGTGTGTAGGTGTGCGTGCCTGACATCTGATTGAATGACACAGGAAACGAATGATGAACGCCCAATGGCAGCCGTCAGTCGGCTGTACCAGCCTGTTGTGTAAATGACTCCGTGTTTGTAAAGCGCTTAGAGCTTGGCCTCCGACCGAGGATAGGCGCTATACAAATATCCATATCAATCAATCTATCAATCAATCTGATCTCACCGACTCCCTGACCCTCCCTCCTCCTGACCCCCACCTCTCCAACACCCCACCCTGTTCCCCTGTATCCCTGTGTTCCAGAGGAGTGGAGTTTCTCCACAAGGGAAAATGTCGGCCAGTCACGGGAACAGAGTTTGGGAACTGTATGCAGCGCTGCAACTGCTTCCAGTTCGAGGTGTGTGGCAGTGATGGAAACACGTACAACAACCCCTGCGAACTACATTGTGGGTACGTATGTTACAGTTGTTACTGTTGCTGTTGTTATTATTATCATTAATGATAATAATAATGATATTATCATCATGAGTAGTAGTAGTAGTAGTAGTAGTAGTAGTAAAAGTAGTTGTTGTAGTAGTAGTAAAAGTAGTAGTAATTTCAGAATTAATATGCGTGTATGTGGGATGGGGGGATTGTGCGTGTGTGTGTGTGTGTGTGTGAACCTAACGTAACTGAATTGTGGTATAGAAGAGTTTAAAGTGCAATTTCATATCTTCCCAGCACCACTTAATGGCTTTTATTTGGCGGAAAATATAAGCCTTGCCTTACCAGCATGTACGAGACATCGTGTGTGGTGCGGCCCTTAGGCGTGTAAGATTAGTATCGGACCTTAACTGCTCCTCGATAATGAGCACTCCCCTTCAAAAACCAATGACAAGCTTGACCACGCCCCCCTCTCACCAGCACGCCCACAGGGTGGGCGTTGACAGGTGATTGACATGTCAAGAGGCTTTGATGACAGAAGTGATGAAGACGCCCACATTGAGCACTGAGCTGGTGCGAACAAGTTCTCAGCGCCAGCTCATGTTTATTTAATAGCTGCGGTTGCTGTGGTGCTGTGTTGTTGCGTTGTATCAGTGTTGTACCGTGTTGTTATGAATTGTATTGTGGGCCTTCTGTCTTGTATTCGAAAGCATGAATTACACTGCATAATTATCGTTTTTTTAAAAATAATTATTCTACTGCATTGTGCTGCACTGAGTCGTCTAAAAGAGTATTATAATACACTATACTGCATTGAATTGCCTCACGGTGTATTGTATTATAACACATTGCACTGTATTGAATTGTCTCACGGTGTATTGTATTATAACACATTGCACTGTATTGAATTGTCTCACGGTGTATTGTATTATAACACATTGCACTGTATTGAATTGTCTCACGGTGTATTGTATTATAACACATTGCACTGTATTGAATTGTCTCACGGTGTATTGTATTATAACACATTGCACTGTATTGAATTGTCTCACGGTGTATTGTATTATAACACATTGCACTGCATTGAATTGTCTCACGGTGCATTGGATAATGATACATTGTGCTGCACTGGATTATCTCATTGTGTAGTATTGTACAGTTGTGCTGTTTTGAATTGTCTCACAGTGTGTTGCATCGATTGCACTGTAATGTGCTCCGTTGAATGATATGGCCGTGTACTGTATTGTATTGCATTGTGTTGAACTGAATTATATTGCACTGTATTATGTATTGTGTTGTAATGGACTGGATTCAGAACATTTTATTGCGCTGCCACGGATTACAAGGACTCGCATTGAATCAGATTGTATGGCATGGCGTTGACTTAATTGTATTGCACTGCGTAAACAACGTTGCACTGCATTGCATTGCACGATATCTCTCGTCACATGCCAATTTTCAATGCGGTGTGCGGCGACGTGCATGTGCACGCACGCGCATATGTAGATGTGTTGTGGTCTCATTTGCACATGTCATACTTAATTTCTTTCCTCTTAGTTTGATGGTAAGATACAATGGTAGTGTATTTTCTCTTCTCTCTTTTTTTTTTTATACTTTATTTGATGGTTTTGTTGTTGTTGCTGTTTTCTTTTTTTCATTTCAGTTGATAGTATGATACAGTGGTGTTTATACACAGAGAGATACAGTGGCAGTTTGTTTTACCCATTTCACAGTGAGACAAAAGGTAGATTTACCATTATTTTTTTCACAGTGCAGTGAGATACAATGGTAGATTTGCCTTATTTGACAGTAACACATAATGGTAGATTTACCTTATTTGACAGTGACACACAGTGATAGATTTACCTTATTTCACAATGACACACACTGGTAGATTTACCTTATTTGACAATGAAATACAATGGTGGATTTACCTTATTTGACAGTCAGATACACGGGTAGACTTACCTTATTTCACAGTAAGATACAAACGTAGATTTACCTTATTTCACTGTGAGACACAAAGGTAGATTTACCTTATTTCACAGTGAACCACAAAGGTAGATGTACCTTATTTGACAGTGAAATACAAAGGTAGATGTACCTTATTTCACAGTGGTATTCGATGATAATTTGTTTATTTCACAGCGACATACAGTGGTAGTTTGTGTATTCTCCACAGTAATGTACAGCTGTCTTACTATGGACCATGCCAGCCATCATCCACAGCGGGTACCGCGTAGAGGCTGCTGCTCTGGCTCCCCGTCACTCACAGCATCAAGGACAACGCACCCCTGACAGCTCACCTACTTCCAGTCAACGCTGACAGGCAAAGAAAAGTGAAGTTTGGAGACTGTGGCGAGCACAACAAAAGAAACCTGCGTGAGGGAAAAGATTGGAGAGGGCGGGTTCTTTGGAGGGAGACGAAGTCAAGGGAAGAGTGATGGGGGGGAGCAGGTGAAGGCAGGCCACGTCTTTCCTACAGTGTTGCTGAAACACGATGATTTATTTATTTATTTTTATTACTATAATAGGTTGTGGAAATAGTGGTTGTTATCCTCTATGCACAGAACACGTGGGGGGGATGTTTCGTTCTCCGGTATTTACGTTCATTTCAAAGCCTTTTGTTTCGTTCCGGTATTGTAACACTGTTGAAATCTAATGTTCATGATGAATTATTTTGCATGGTGAGTAGAATTGCGACGACAGAGGTCGGGATATATCGGGGTGGGAATAAAGAAAGGACAGATCTGTGCGTTGGTAGGTTACTACTACTACTACCCATCGAGGCAGAGCGAAGGTCGTTTTCCGTCACGGAAACAAAATTTGAGAAAATCGTGTCTAATTTACTATGAAATATCACGATTTTCGTATTGTATAGTCAACGATTGGCTATATTTCCTATATTTTATGACGCTTCAACTGGCCATAAAGAACTGATAATGTCAATGACAATCATGTATTTATTTAGAGTGACTTTAAAACATATCAGCTGCATGCAGAATATGTATTGGCATATTCATTTAAAGCCATATTCGTGGTTTCCAGTTTTGACAAAAGGATTAAAAGCGTGAAAGAGCATCTCCCAACGGCTATGACAAATGGAAGACCATAGCTAACGGCGCGTTACTGACGTCTATTCCTGTTTCAAAGTCCTTCATATTCTTTCGGTGGATTCTTGATAAATCATAGGCTATTACGATTGGAGAGAGAGAGAGAGAGAGCCTCCAAATCTGACTTCCAGACAGTTTCACTTGGAAAGAAAACAAAATATAAATCAAATGATACCAGACCGCGCACTTGCATGAAATCTGTTTAGAAGCGCACAGTCATGTGCCAGAGGCGTTAAATATGAAATTTCACATACACGGAACTTTCGTGTGTGTGTTTTTTTTTCCCCACAGAGCAAAGACACACACCTTTAATTAGGCCAGTGCTGTTTAGTGCTTCCCGTCAGCTAACACACAGATACATAAAATATAATGATGAATGCTGCCCTCCTGACCAGGACACATAAACCATACCCATACACAGGGCAAGACCACAGCCCCCAACAAAGGGCGTCAGCCACTAGGTGACTAAGTCCACCACTCAGTTTCAGGTTTCAATTTCTCAAGAAGGCGTCCTTGCGTTCGCACAAATCCATATACGCCACACCACGTCTGCTAAGGCAGATACCTGACCTACAGCAGCATCCCAGCGCGCTTAGTCAGGCCTTGAGTGCTTGCAGATATATTTGTGTACCAATCAGAATGGATTTCTTCGAAAGAATTTTGCCAGACAACACTCGTCGCCATGGGTTCTTTTTCAGTGCGCCAACTGCGTGCTGCACACGTGACCTCGGTTTATCGTCTCATCCGAATGACTGGATGCTCAGTTTGATTTTCCAGTCAAACTTGGGAGAAAGGGCGAGAGCGGGATTCGAACCCACACGGACTCATTATATTACCACCTTCCTCCGTCTATCCACCAGACAGATGCTCTTCTGAGGGAGTAAGCGGGCAAAAAAGCAAGAACTTCAGTAGCTAACTAAATCTTGACCAATACCACCACGGACTTGTATCTATATACATGTAGGTCACGGACTTGTATCTATATACATGTAGGTCACGGACTTGTATCTATATACATGTAGGTCACGGACTTGTGTCCATTTGTAAGACAAGCATCAAACAGCCGTGATCAAGGGAAGTAACTTTTCCTTCAGGTTGACAAAGGCAGCGCATTTGGTATCAGCATGCCATGTGCAAAAATGGAAAAGAACACCCAGTAACAAACCAGAATATATTTTTTTAAAATAATTTTTTGGGGTGGGGTGTGGGGGGTGATCGTCTTTTTAATGTTGTTGTCGTTGTTGTCACTCTGCATTATTTGCCTCATGTAAACTGACGCATGGGAAGTACAAAATAACGCTGACTTTAAAAGTGGCGTGGCTGTTTCAAGTTGTTTTTCCCCACGCAGATGTGGTGTGCGGATATTTTGTCACATAAAGATACCTTAACAGAGATGTTCTGTCCCTAGATATTTTGTTTTGAATTTTAAGGTTTGGATATAAAGAATCACTAACACACTGATTTTTTATTCCTTTCTCCTCATAAAAAAAAATGATAGTGTAAAACCCAAACCCAACTTTTCATTGATTCTCTTTTCAGTTGTTTTAAGAGAGTGGGCGAAGACATGGTTCTTTAAGGTATTTACTTTGACGTCATTGATTTCATGGTGTCGCTTCCGCAAGTGTAGGTAAATGTGTATTTTGTACAGATTTTGTAGTATTACTTACTTTCTGGTTCGCTAACAGCAAATAATACATTTTTTTTAAATCAATAATTTTGAACAAAGTTATATCACTGATCAGTATGCTGAACTTTTTTTTTTTCTTAATCAGAGAGAAGACAGGTGGATTGTCAGAGAAAGGAGGAGTTTGTATTATACTCCATGTTTGGTGTTTACATATACTTACCATGTCAAACTGATGCAAACTAGGCCTATGGTTTGCTCTGTTTGGCCAAATTTCGCGCGGCTAACAGTGAAAAGACGCCCCTCTTAGTCTGGCCCGCTCTTAGCCAATCAAACGCCTCTAACAGCTATAAGCGCTGAATCATTCCTTTGGCCAAGGCTCTCCACGCCATCTTGTCAGGTTTTCGCTCTGTCTCGTCTAACGCTTTTTTTGGCTATTAAGCGTTTTCATTTGGCCTTATTTTGTTGTATGCGGCTTGCATGTGTATTGTGCTTACATTCTGTGTACTCGTTTCGACTCGGCCCCCTCGATTTCTTCGTATTTTTCTACCTCTGAGTCGATCCTGTCTTTCCTTTCTCTGTTGGGGATCGTATTGTTCGCTGGGTGCTTACGCGCGGTACCATGCCTCGTTTGCCATCCTACGAAGGCAGGGATCATGATGCTGGCAGAGATACTCGCCAAGAGACTCTCCCAGGCCCGGAGCTCATGATTTCTCCCGATAGGGACCGCGGCGATGCGTCTGCAGACGCTGATCGCGGAGGGGACGCTCGTCCCGATAAAACGGTCATGAAGGGGACCGGGGGGAAAGGGACTCGAGCGTCACCTCCCGAAGTGTCCCAGCGCGAGGCGGGTGGAAGGGGGAGTAGCACGTCTGTTTACAGTAGTTCTGAGCTGAGGAAAAAGAACATTTTGTTCAGAAAAAAAACCCACTCCAAAACAAAGCTACACAATTTCTCAAGAAAAGTGTTGTGCTGAAAAATCAAAATTACTGCTGTGCTCTGTAAACAGTGAAACGAGATAAAACACTGTAATAATAAAGACAAACAAAACAAGACCCCAAAAAACCCATAACGGCCACTGTGATGTGTATAGTTTTGTTCATGTTTTGTTCCCCTCTGCCCCCCCTCCTCTCTCTCTCCCCCTAACACACACTCAAGGACTGAAAAGTATGTAAGCACAGATCTTTGAACTCTTGTTCCTTTTTGATGGAAGGAACAAAGTTATGACGCCAGACGGCCTCTGTGTGTGTGTGTGTGTGTGTGTGTGTGTGTGACTTAGCAGGAATGGAATCATTGAAATAATATTGTCTTCGTTTACTCAACACTAAGCAGAACAATCGTTAAATGTACACGTTCTTACGCATGACATAAACGATGATACCCCTAATACACAGAAGGTGAATATATATATATATATATATGGGCAAGAACTCAAATTCACCTGTCTCTAGTTGTCATTTGAAAGGGAATGTCACCATGTACTTCATGCGTGCGAGCGCGCGTTCGTGTGTGCGTGCGTGCATGTACGCACGCTTGTCGTGATGGCACGCACGTGTCTACTTGTGTATGCACACAGTGCAGTTGTCTTTATTAACATTTAAAGTTCTTGGTAATTTATGTATGGCAACACACGCGTACATGGCCGGCGCTACCACACATACACGCTTTGAAAAGCCATGTGAGCTATGTTCGAAACGCGTAACAAGGACAAGCTACTCAAAACAATAACCT
Source organism: Babylonia areolata (assembly GCF_041734735.1). NCBI lineage: Eukaryota > Metazoa > Mollusca > Gastropoda > Neogastropoda > Buccinidae > Babylonia > Babylonia areolata. Next base: position 42,618,691 of record NC_134881.1, on the reverse strand, counting down.
TCTTCTTCTTCGTTTGTGGGCGATAACTCCCACCTTCACAGGAGTGGGCTTTTACGTGTATGACCGTTTTAACCTCGCCATGTAGGCAGCCATACTCCGTTTTCGGGGGTATACATGCTAGGTATGTTCTTGTTTCCACAACCCACCGAACGCTGACATGGATTACAGGATCTTTAACGTGCGTATTTGCTCTTCTGCTTGTGTTTACACACGATGGGGGTTCAGGCACAAGCAGGTCTGCACATATGTTGACCTGGGAAATCGGAAAACTCTCCACCCTTTACCCACTAGGCGCTGTTACCGAGATTCGAACCCGGGACCCTCAGATTGAAAGTCCAACGCTTTAACCACTCGGTTATTGCGCCCGTCAATGACATTTAAATTTCTCGGTAATTTATACATTGCAACATACACGTATATGGCCAGCGCTGCCACACATAACACACACTGAATGAGCTAACTCTTTGTTAGTAACATGTAACATGAACAAGCTGCTCTTTCATTTTGCACACTTGGTCATAAAAAGTAACGAAAATCTCCTTCTCTTTATTGAAAAACAACAACAACAAAACTTTCATTTTATTTACATGCGGTAGTGAAAAAAATGACAGCACCTCTTCTATGTTAAATCAAAAAACTTTTCCTTTCATTTACATGCGGCACTGAAGTAATCTTTCGTTAAAAAAAAAGAAAAGAAAAAAGATTTGTATTCACTGCAAGGGATGGTCTCCATATACGCTGTTTCATTCATACTGAAATGATCTGGAGTAATCAACAAAAGAGGTGGGGGAGGAGGAGGTGGGGGTAAATTGCGTTCATACTAATTTCGACTACAGATGTTTAAAAGCAAGTAATTCAACAACATAAAATACATTACCTGGTGGAATTTTCATCACTCTACAAGTAGTATGTCCAATTTGGGGTTTTAGCTACCAGTACAGAACAAAGGGGGTGGGTCTGGCAATGGATACATACAGTAAAGTTAACATAGAGACATTTTTTTTTTCTAATTCAGCAATGCTGACATTTTGTTCTTTTGTTCAAAACTCACATGAAGTCAAGACAAATTTTCACGTTACACCTCGCACAACAGAATCCTTCCACACAGATTCAACAGCCAAGCTGGCACACTCACAAGACATTTCCGTGTTGAGCAAAAAGGGCTAAACAACGTTCTGCATTCAATATTATGCGACATCAGTTTGTTCTTATCTCGAACAAAACGTATCTTTTTCGACGAGAATAATTCCAAAACACAATTTGTAACACTTTCCTCTAAAGCCCTTGACACACGAAGGCGTTGACGCGTCGGGTAAACCTATCGAACGGCGCGTCGGCCCCAGGTTAAGCAAGATTTGAATGCAAACATAAAGAGGAGAAAATCTTTTCTTTCTTTTTTCAAGATTAAAAAAACACATTAAAACCCCTCCACAAAATGTTTCAGCGCCTGGTCTGGGATGCATTATTAGCGATCCCTGCAACGCTGAGTTTGCTTAGCGTCAAGATTTTTTTTTCTATGTCTATGCCATAAGATTTAACGAAAATTCTAAAAACTAAGCTAACTTTGCGCTGCTAAAACCGCTTATATAACCCAGCTCTGGTCTCGGGGAGGTCTTGGATATTCACGGTTGGTTGCTCAAAATCATGAGCTGAATGGGGGATAGTATGAGAGCATCAGTGAATACACTACATGCATACCCCCTGTATAAACTGTGGTCTTCGGCATCAGCCGCAGATCCCTGAATCTCAAGTGGAGATTTCAAGTTTGTGTGTTTTGTGTGTGTGTGTGTGTGTGTGTGTGTGTGTGTGTGTGGTCTATTTTGTTGTGGCTTGTTTGTCGACGGGGACTTTGGACGCCTGTATGGTGACGGTAGGATTCTCGATGTCCGCTTTGCTCTGCACTAGTTGCAGTTCCATCGCTGCCATGCCTGGCTTTTCCCCTGGTTCTGTGTTTTCTGCAACGATGAGAGGAGAGGGGGGAATCGTTAGTATGCATGCGTGCATGCGCGTGGACACAAAAGTAGATACATGCACGCGCGCGCGTGTTTGTTTGTGTGTCCACAAGAGTGCGCGCGCGCGACTGTGCACAATTACAGAGGAAGCAGACAAAGAGAGAGAGAGTCATGCAGTGAAGAATTCGTGATTCTGAATGTGTGTATGAGAAAGAGTGAGAGTGTGTGCGTGAACGCACACACACACACACACATCCTACCCCCTCCACACACACACACACACGACACAAATGTGCGAACACACGGGCGCTCTCGCGTATTCACACACAGACACACAAACTTACACACACACACACACATGACACAAATGTACGAACACACGGGCACTCTCGCGTATTCACACACAGACACACACACTTACACACACACACATGACACAACTGTACGAACACACGGGCACTCTCGCGTATTCACACACAGACACACACACTTACACACACACACACACACATGACACAAATGTACGAACACACAGGCGCTCTCGCATATTCACACACACACACATGACACAAATATTCGAACACACGGGCGCTCTCGCACACACACACACAGACACACACACACACGACACAAATATACGAACACACGGGCGCTCTCGCATATTGACACACAGACTTACACACACACACACATGACACAAATGTACGAACACACGGGCACTCTCGCATATTGACACACAGACACACAGATTTACACACACACACACACACGACAAATGTATGAACACACGGGCGCTCTCGCATATTGACACACACACACACATGACACAAATGTTCGAACACACGGGCGCTCTCGCATATTCACACACACACACACACACACACACACACATGACACAAATGTACGAACACACGGGCGCTCTCGCATATTCACACACACACACATACTTACCCTTCGCAAAGGCAAGCGTCCTGGCCATCACCGCCTGTACTGTGGCCACAGTCTTCTCAAGGGCTGACTGAAACATAAAACTTGTTTGTTTTTTTTGTTTGTTTTTTTGTGCTGACTGATTAAACTTCTTCTTCTTCTGCGTTCACTCGTATGCACACGAGTGGGCTTTTACGTGTATGACCGTTTTTACCCCGCCATGTAAGCAGCCATACTCCGTTTTCGGGGGTGTGCATGCTGGGTATGTTTTTGTTTCCATAACCCACCGAACGCTGACATGGATTACAGGATCTTTAACGTGCGTATTTGATCTTCTGCTTGCATATACACACGAAGGGGGTTCAGGCACTAGCTGGTCTGCACATATGTTGACCTGGGAGATCGTAAAAAATCTCCACCCTTTACCCACCAGGCGCCGTCACCGTGATTCGAACCCGGGACCCTCAGATTGACAGTCCAACGCTTTAACCACTCGGCTATTGCGCCCGTCACTGATTAAACATTTGGCTGGTTCTGAATCTTATTCACAACCCTGCAGCACCATAGCAGGGTTGAAAAATTCTGCTCAAATACTAAAACAAAGACACAAAACATTCTGGTCAAATACTAAAACAAAGACACAAAACATTCTGGTCAAATACTAAAACAAAGACACAAAACATTCTGGTCAAATACTAAAACAAACACATAAAACAAAACATTCTGCTCAAATACTAAAACAAACACACAAAATATTCTGCTCAAATACTAAAACAAACATACAAAACATTCTGCTCAAATATTAAAACAAACACACAAAACATTCTGCTCAAATACTAAAACACAGAAGTCGTCGGAAAACAAGAACCAGTCGAGAACCCGAAGAAAATTTGGCACAAATGCTCTCGTGTTCATGCAGATAAACCTGGGACATGTTTCTGGTGTTAATCTCTCCTATCAACTGTATTAAAATAAAAAAAAGGATCCTATATATAACAATAATTACACACAATCCAAATCTTAAACAATATATATATATATATATATATATATAACCATACAGGCATATGTTACCTTTTTTTGTTACTGCCCCCCCCCCCTCGTTATTTATAACAAAAAGAGCCTTCAACTATTCATAACTGAAAGAGCTTCCGACTATTCAAATATAACTGAAAGAGCCTCCAATTACGCACAATTGAAAGAGGCCCCACCAACTAAAAGAATCACCATTTATCCATAGCTGAAAAAATCCCAAAGAATCAATAACTGACAGACTCCGAACTATCTATGACTGAAATACTCAAGTATTCAGAACTGAAATATTCCTGAACCATTCGAACAGAGCTGGTCTGTTGATATTTATTTACAAAATTTTAAATACAAAACTCATTTACATATTTATTGATTTTTTCAAGCATTGCACACTCAATTTTGAAAAATACACCAGATATATGTGGGGACTCTCTTTTTCTTCCCCACTTCAAGCGGGCAAAAGGCCTTGTCAGGCCTGCACGCCTTGATATTGATATATGATATGATACGATATGAACTGAAAGAACATCAATCTATTCACGCTTGAAAGAGCCCCAAATTACTCGAATAGAACTGAAAGTGCTCTTAACTCTCTGTGACTGAAAGCCCCCAACTTCAGGATACAGAAGGAAAAGGGGCGTGTGGATGGACATGAAGGCGGTGGAAGGAGCGGAAAAAGAGGGCAAGGTCTATTCATTTTTCGACCCTTTCTATTGTATAGATCTACTGCTGCTATTTCTACAGGGCTACTTCCTGAAGGCCAAATCCATGTGTAACTGAAAGGTTAACCTATACTTAACATGTAAGGTGAAAGTTTATC
>NC_134881.1:42603960-42608960 GCF_041734735.1 Babylonia areolata | reverse complement strand
ACACACACACACACACAGAGGGAGAAAGAGAAACAGACAGACAGAGAAACAGATACGGACAACGGACGATTCATTCATCAAGGCCAAGGCCCCTAATGAAAGGGTATGCGAACAGTTCGTAACACATGCAACATACAGCGCGAAGGAATATAATTAATAACTAAACCCAAAATTCCTTCACTGATTCTTGCCCTATCTTTCAGACCTACTTTCTGTCTATTCATCATCCAGACAACTCCGTTCTTCAAATAATAATAATAATAATAATAATGGTATTTATATAGCGCTGAATATTGTGCACAGACAAATCTAAACGCTTTCGCACCAGTCATTCTCACGCACGCATAACTCTAAAACTGGAGAAACTAAAGACAAGGAAGAGGCAGGGAAGGGAGGCTATTTTGGGAAGAGGTGGGTTTTAAGGCCAGACTTGAAAGAGAGTGTGCAGACTTGACGAAGCGAAAGAGGAAGTTCATTCCAACTGCAAGGTCCAGAGACAGAGAAAGAACGGCGGCCAACAGTCGAGACAAGCGCACACTGTCCATTCCAAAAGATTCGTACTAAAACTTATGGTGAACGTTCCTTTTCTTTTGTTGCACCTAAACAATGGAATTCACTGCCCTCACACCTCCGTTACACCCCCAACACCTGCATTCAAGAGAGCACTCAAAACATATCTTTTCAAACTGTACTTTTCTCACTGAAAATGTTCCATCTGTATATTGCTTGCTGTGATTTTTATTGCTGGGTGTGTGCTTTTTTGCGTTGGTGATACCTGGTTCCCTGGTGTTGATTTTTGACAGAGGTGAATATAGCGTGCTTTGTTTTGCTGTGATTTGCACCTGTGGGATTTGAGACTGTGATGGCGCCTGTGTCAATGTACACATATATAATTATGTGTGTATATGTGTATATGTATGTGTGTATATGTATGTATATGCATGTATGTATGTATGTATGTATGTATATATATATATATATATATATATATATATATATATATATATATATATAAATATATATTTTATCATGTCAGTTAGTCTTACATATGCATACTTTATTCATTGTCATGTGAAACTTTGTAGACTTTGTACATATTTTACGACACTTAGTCTTAAATTTCTATATATATTTTTTTTAATTGTGAAGCGCGGTGAGCCCCATTTGAGATGGGGGGTACTGCGCTATATAAGCCTACGTTTTATTATTTATTAAAAACACACAAAAAAAATGCAATGCGTATAGAAACAATAGAACAGTTTATAAAGCAGCTATTTCTCTAAACTTTAAAGCCACATACAAGCACATAGAAAGACAGAGAACTAAAGAGTATGAGTCCAAAGTCTGGAAGCTTTACTGCATAATCATTAGACCTCAAGCCAGTTTTTAACTCACTCAGTACGGCCAATCCTCTCTTCTCCTCTACACAGACCCCTCGGATGTTCAGTGGGTGTCTGAATGACCCAACCTTTAGCTTCCATCGTCAGATTTGTGGTATTCTTTGTCAACATTCACCTCTTCAGTATAAGAGCCTTCCGCTTGCAATATTTTGATGGTGGTAACTGTGGTGAAACGCTGTTAACGTCGTCTCTTTCGCCGTTCGTATGGAGAGAGTTAACAGGTGAGCGAAAAGGCCCAACATGAAACTTCCACTAAACAGACACCATAACACACCCAGACATAATCGTGAGGTATTCGAAGAGAGAAGAAGACAAAGCAAACGACAGAGCAACAGAATCAAACCAACGAGAGACACAGAAAGAAAGAAGGAAAAACAGGCAGAAAAAAGGGGAATTAGATAGAAGGAAAGAAAGAAAGAAAAAATGGAAGGAAGGAAGAAAGGAAAGAAGACAGAAAACGTTTGACGAGCACAATAGCCGAGTGGTTAAAGCGTTGGACTGTCAATCTGAGGGTCCCGGGTTCGAATCACGGTGACGGCGCCTGGTGGGTAAAGGGTGGAGATTTTTACGATCTCCCAGGTCAACATATGTGCAGACCTGCTTAGTGCCTGAACCCCCTTCGTGTGTATATGCAAGCAGAAGATCAAATACGCACGTCAAAGATCCTGTAATCCATGTCAGCGTTCGGTGGGTTATGGAAACAAGAACATACCCAGCATGCACACCCCCGAAAACGGAGTATGGCTGCCTACATGGCAGGGTAAAAACGGTCGTACACGTAAAAGCCCACTCGTGTGCATACGAGTGAACGCAGAAGAAGAAGAAGAGTTTGAAAAGGAGTAGCCTATATTTATCATGCACCCAAACATGAATTATATACTTATTGACTTACCATATGTCCATCATCTCCCATCACCGGGTCGCACACTGCACACACATACACAGGGACAGTCGTCAGCCCTTGGACAAATAAGAGAAATGAAGTGGAGTGATGGCCTAGAGGTAACACGTCCGCCTTGGAAGCGAGAGAATCTGAGCGCGCTGGTTCGAATCACTGACGGCTCAGCCGCCGATATTTTCTCCCCCTCCACTACACCTTGAGTGGTGGTCTGGACGCTAGTCATTCGGACGAGACGATAAACCGAGATCCCGTGTGCAGCATGCACTTAGCGCACGTAAAAGATCCCACGGCAACGAAAGGGTTGTTCTGGCAAAATTATGTAAAAAAAAAAAAATCCATTGCGATAGGAAAAAAACAAAACAAATAAAACTGCACGCAGGGGAAAAAAAAGAAAAAAAAAAAAAAAGGTGGCGCTGTGATGTAGCGACACGCTCTCCCCTGGAGAGAACAGTCCGAATTTCACACAAAAGGAATCTGTTGTGATAAAAAGAGAAATACAAATACAAATACAAGTGGGAGAGAGAGAGAGAGACAGAGCGGAGAGGAGTAAAGACAGAGGAAAAGACAGACGATTGGAGAACGATACTTATTCATAGATAACAAGATTCAAGATTCAAAAACTTTATTAATAACTCAAGGATAAAGATTTTAGGCATCGCCTGGTCTTCTAATCTGTCCTTGTGACAACGATAGCAATAACAACATTACCGGTGGTATATCTACTGCTACTACTACGAACGATAACCATCATTATCATCATCATCATCAATATTGTAAAAAGTAATAAAACGAACGCATTCACACATTTATATCGACCCACCCCCACCTCCACATACATACACACACTCTCTCCACCCAACACACACACACACACGCACACACACGCACACACACACACACACACACACACACACAAACGCATATAGGCACACAGACAGACAGACACAAGCATGCAGAAACAAACACAGACACACAGACAGACAGACAGACACAGACACACACACACCACGTACCGTACACAATGCTGTCATTGTTGGCACGAAGTTCCTTCACAACATCTGCCACCTTCTCCAGAAACGATTTGGACCCAATGTAGCCTGTGACCACAGAATACGTGACTTGTCATTATCATCATTAATCGGAGAAGTGTGAGTAGCAATAGCAGCAGCAGCAGCAGCAGCAGCGGTAGTAGTAGTTGTTGTTGTTGTTGTTGTCGTTGTTGCACAAGCAGAAAAGTGCAAGGGTGCGCATGGTTTGTGTATGTGTATGCGTGAGTACTTGCTTGCTTGCTTGCGCGTGTGTATGTGTCTTTGTGTGTATGTTTGCGTGTGCGCGCGCGTGTGAATGTGAGCGAAAATTAACGAGCGTGTAACTGTGTGTATCCTACGTGCGCTCGTGCATGCGCGTTTTGTGCGCGCGTTGAGTGTGTCAGTGCGCGCGCGCGCGCGTGTGAGTGTACGGTATGTATGTCAGTGCGCGCGGATGCCACTCACCCGTGAGCACGTGAGAGAAACGAAGCAGCTGATTGGTCCTCAGTCCGGACACCAGTTCTGACAGGTCATCGTCGTTCAGGACCTGTCCTTTGAAGTGGCCGTACTCTGTCAACGATTAAAAAAAAAAAAAAAAAAGAAAAAAAAAGAAGAATAAACGAATAAACAAAAATACAAAAAAATGAAATAATAAACAAATGAATAAATGAATAAACAAAAATATCAAAATATAAAGAAGAGATATCATGTGATGAAATGGTCAGTACAACAGTACAAAAAATGAAATAATAAACAAATGAATAAATGAATAAACAAAAATATCAAAATATAAAGAAGAGATATCAAGTGACGAAATGGTCAGTCCAACAGTGTTTTATATTTTAAATTTGGAGTGGTGGCCCAGTGATATCGAGTCCGTCTGGGGGTTGGGGGATCTGGGGGTCGGGGGGGTGCTGGATCAAATCCCACACTCACCAGCATTTTTCTCACCCCCTCTACTCCACTAGACCTTGACTTGGTAGTCTCGACGCTAGTCATTCGGACGAGGCCCCTGTGCATGTGTCGCATGCACTTGAGGCACGTGAAAGAACCTAGGCCAATGAAAGTGTTGTCCCAGACAAAAGTTCTGTAGAAAACTCCATTTTGACTGGAAAACAAAACAAAACAAAAAACAAAAACAAAAAAAACAACAACAACAACACTTGCAAGCAGAAAAAGAAGTGGCGTTGCACTGTACATGGCGACTCGCTTTCTCTCTGGGGACACCACCAGTCCTCCTTCTTCTTCTTCCTTCTCGTATGCACACGAGTGGGCTTTTACGTGTATGACCGTTTTTACCCCGCCATGTAGGCAGCCATACTCCGTTTTCGGGGGTGTGCATGCTGGGTATGTTCTTGTTTCCATAACCCACCGAACGCTGACATGGATTACAGGATCTTTAACGTGCGTATTTGATCTTTTGCTTGCGTATACACACGAAGGGGCTTCAGGCACTAGCAGGTCTGCACATATGTTGACCAGTCCAACGCTTTAACCACTCGGCTATTGCGCCCGTCAACACCAGTCCGATTTCCGCACAAAGAAATCTGCTGTGACAAAGAGCAATACAATAATTATGGAGTGATGGCCAAGAGGTAACGCGTCCGCCTAGGAAGCGAGAGAATCTTGAGCGCGCTGGTTCGAATCACGGGCTCAGCCGCCGATATTTTC
>NC_134881.1:42596460-42598960 GCF_041734735.1 Babylonia areolata | reverse complement strand
GTTCTGGGTCACATGGTCCCGACCCTTAAAAAGACCTCAGGGTACTGGTTTGTGGGGAACGTGCGCTGATAAGGGAATAACAGACTAACTGTCAACGGAAGAAAAAAAGACTGAAAAAACACCAGTCAGCATTTCTATTAGGCTGCCTTGCGCAAATATTCCCGAAGGATTTTCATTTTTAAATATGTGTTGTTACTGATTTATATTTTACTTGGTTTACGGCTTACCATCGATCCAACTAAAAAACTCAGTGAAACTTGGAAGCAAACCGGCGTCTAACCTCCTTTCACCCCCCCCCCCCCTCACATGACAATCTCCCCAACTTTATCACATATTAAATATATATATATATATATCATGAATTTATATTTCAAATATATTTATTCATTGACTCGTTTCATTTGTTTATTTTATTTTATTTTTAAAATTTTTTTTTACTTTCTGCATTTTGAGAACGAACTTCAGAATGAGACTGATGGGCAGTCGACGTACATGGGACTGGATAGACAGGAATGGTCGGCAGGCAGACTGAGAGAGAGACAGAGAGACAGACAGATGAAAGACTTAGACAGGTAGCTAGACTGATAGCTAGATTGACAAATAAGATACACATAATCATCGTCGGGAAAGAAAAGGGAGAGAATTGAGGCCGGAACTTGATGGGAAGGGAATGGGTGGCAGGGGTCACAGACTTCTACACCGAAAAACTCCGTGGGTACAGAAGGGGCGGTTGAATGTTATTTCGGCAATATCCACAATTTTCCCCCTCAAGACGGAATGAGTAGTGTTCACAACAAGGCATGGACGTTCGTAACTCCGTCAGTCACACAGAGGATTCGAGCCCCGAGAGGGGGAAGAAATGTGGATATTGTCGTTATTTCCAGAATCTGACATAATATCCTTACTAACTGACTGACCTGCAAAGGAAAGACTGCAGTTTTGTTGCCGACATAACCCCAGACGACGGAACTTTGGATGGATAACACTCTCCGCTCACACCTCCCCGCCATCTTTACCAGACAGCCAGGACTGGCCACTATCGCTTTGCTTATGCGGCTACAGTAACACGTGTCAGTTTAACACGACGTGCTCCAGTCATGAGTTCACAAAAACGTGCAAGCTGTGCGCATGATTCCGAACTATCTTCAAAAATAGGTCAAAACAAGAGGCGCTTGAAAAGAAAAGAAAAATGTGTGGAAATATTCTGGTTTGTCGGGCCAGAAGATGAAAATAATCGTCAATTTATTACATGAAAGTGTGTTAGTATTGCGGCTTGGAAGAGAAGATATTCATAGTTCGGCTCCAAGGAAAAAACAACAACAACCCAGACATATGATTAAAATGGCAACACGCACACACACCGTGACACTGGCACGCACACACACACACACACTCACATCATCACACTACACACACACACAAACACACACACACACACAGACCTCCACGCACCTCCCCTCACCCCCTACTTCTCACACACACCGCCGTGCACTGACACACACACACACACACACACACACACACACACACACACACTTTCTCTCTCTCTCTCTCTCTCTGTCTCTCCAGTCACACACACACACACACACACACACACCGTGACACATCTATCTATCTCAGTCATATATGGCATACATGCACATCAGTTCACCGGCATACACTGACGCAAGCGACACACACACACACACACTGGCATACACACTGACACTGACATACACTGTCACACACGGCACACTGGCATACACATACACACACTGACACACACACACACACACACACACACACACACACACTGACTCACACATATACACACACACACACTGACACACACACACACACACACACACACACACACACACACACACACACACATATTTAGCACAACAGACACTGCATGAGGAGTTGCGACACAAAGTTTACGACCCAGCCTCGCAGCACAAAAAAAGAAAAATCAGGCGCGCGAGCACAAAATGGGGAACATACAACGGGGAGGAATGAAGAGCTGACTTTAGCCATAGCTCTCTTTTGCGTCGAAAATCGAATACAATTCATACGAATGCTTTTCTATGTGAGGAAGAATTCACTGAATCCTATCAGCTGTTATTGACTCCATGGATGTTTTTAGGTGGTCTCACTCACACAGATGCATCTCTCTCTCTCTCTCTTTAAAGTCTGTGTGTGTGTGTGTGTGTGTGTGTGTGTGTGTGTGTGTGTGTGCGTGAGCGCGCGAACATGTGTGTGTGTTTGCATGTATGTGCATGGATTGATGAATAGAATGGACCAAACGTACACACACACACACACGTGCGCGCGCACACATACATACACATATTAACTTGTGCGACCACACACACACACACACACACTCGTACGTTTAATATCACTCAAAGGGAAAAGAAGTGAAATTAAAGAAACCTGACAATGGTACACATGTGTTATAGTGTGCCAGCAGTGTCACCCCCCACCACCCACACTCTGTCCCCCTCCCCCCCCCCCTTCT
>NC_134881.1:42578960-42588960 GCF_041734735.1 Babylonia areolata | reverse complement strand
GTACTGTGTTGTGTTGAATCGTATCATACCGTACGTAAAACAGATCGAATTGATATTGCCATGAAATCTCAGGGTTTATAAGATATTTGTATTTGTATTTCTCTTTTCATCACAACAGATTTCTCTGTGTGAAATTCGAGCTGCTCTCCCCAGGGTGAGCGCGTCGCTACACTACAGCATTTTTTTCCTGCGTGCAGTTGTATTTGTTTTTCCTATCGAAGTGGATTTTTCAACGGAATTTTTCCAGGGACAACCCTTTTGTTGCCGTGGGTTCTTTTACGTGCGCTAAGTGCATGCTGCACACGGGACCTCGGTTTATCGTCTCATCCGAATGACTAGCGTCCAGACCACCACTCAAGGTCTAGTAGAGGGGGAGAAAATATCGGCGACTGAGCCGTGATTCGAACCGGCGCGCTCAGATTCTCTCGCTTCCTGGGCGGACGCGTTACCTCTAAGCCATCACTCCACATACAGACATGTAAAAAAACCAAATTTCTCAACACGGGTTTTGAACATCCTCTGAAAGGAAGCATTACTTGTGTTGTTATATTCTTACACACTGATACAGTACGTGCTTTGTAACATCTCTGGCTGCGTTGAATTAGGAGCAGCTGGATTTCGTTTCCCATTTGCTTCACGACTGTCACACAGTTTGTGTTTCTTCTCAGTATTAAGATATATTCTTTTTTTTTTTCAACTTCCGGGTCATGGGCGCTTGTGTGTGTATCTTGCATCTGGTACATCTAAGAGATTCGGTTTGACAATTTGTTAAGAAAATAAAGTAATACATTCACTTTCAATTTTTAAGGCATCTCAAATTTTTGTTTGTGTATCTAGCAAATATATATATATTTTTTAGGTCTTATATTTTTTGTGCTGTGTTAGTGTGTTTTTGTTTGTTTCTTTGTGTTACTTTTTTTTTTTTAAAGGAAATATACAAGAGGTTTGGTGTGTGTGTGTGTGTGTGTGTGCGTGCGTGTGTGTGTGTGTGTGTGTGTGTGTGTGTGTGTGTGCGTGCGTGCGTGCGTGCGCGCGCGTGTGTGTGTGCACACACACAAAGAAACGCACGTGCACACTCACACAACTCCCAAGACACGCTCCTCCTCCTCCTCAGTCCTCATACACGCACACAAAACACACACAAATAAAAAAAAAAAAAAAAAAAGAAAAGAAATAGAATTACAGCAACATATTTTCACTCCACACCTTGTTATTCACAACGCTGACCAATGAGAACAGTCGGCCACGGACAACCAGCCCTGACAAACGCACCTGCTGGGACTGTATACACAGTGGCCCGGGGGAGTCTTTTCACGGAGCCCATGGCTGCATCAACACACAGATACCCCCCGCCCGCCCCCACACCTCGCTCTGTTGTCACACCCGACACAGCTGATGTACACACCGCTCATTTTCATATCAACATTTCCCCCCCTATAAAACCTCCCCACACCGGTTAACCCGTTTCAATTTTACAGGACATTTTGAACGAGTGATACGGATAATCGTGATGTGTGTCAGTTGATTGGAATATTCGCAGAAGAAAACTGTACTTTTCCACTTTGACAACTGCTTGAATTTCACTGGATATCCGTAGTAATGATGTCCGCTGCTGAGATGTATATGTGTGTGTATATGTGGAGCTTTTGACTGAATACACTTAATTTAGACAGGTTTACCCACTGAAAAAAATTGTGATGTGGACAGTACTGTTTTCTGCAATGTGTGGTGGCACAGGTTACAGATGGAACGAGTTTTAAGTGATACAGATGTGTTCCTGTCAAAGAGAATGGTATGTTGACGCCCGTGATGCAGAATTTGTCCAAAGTATGATTCGGACGTGTTTACATCGTTTTGTTTCTAAAAAAACCCAAAAAACCAACCCCACGTAATGTCAGTACATAGTATCTTTCCCGATGTGTGGAAGCAAGGGAGGAGGAATTTTGTTTAATGTCCCGTCACACATATCAGTGATTGAAGATATTTTGTTAAAGTATTTATGAATACATTTGAGTATTACCGGTTTGAAGGAGTGGGAGATGTGAATGAATGGAGGGTTGGGGGAAACTGAGCAAATGAGGGTGAAATTTGAAAAAAAAAAAATCTAAATACAATTACAGGAAATTACTTAAAGGACTTCGTAAAAGAAATATTGTTAAACTGACAAGCGAAACAACTGATAATGAATGCAAAAGGTCAAAAACATCAACGTTCTCAAGCACTTGTGAAGACACACTTTCGTGTACATAAGGCTTCATCAAGCTACAGTAAAAAATTATATGCTTAATTGTCGGGTTACGAAAGCATATGCACTTGACATTATTATAATACTTGGTCCGTAATGAATTTGATAATAGTCTGAGAGGTAAGCTCAGAATTGGTCTGCGAATCGGACCAAAGTCTGAGAGAGTCAAATGACGGAGGCAAGCACAAATAACAGTCAGCCAGTTTTAACAGGTATCTTTATGAAGACACTTTTCCTTACATAATCGGACACAAAGTTCGTCTGAGGACGCCATTTTGACTTAACAATTATGGAAATCTTTAAGATGCACACAGGGTTTTAAATCAGCATTTGCAATAACTGCTGTACTGATTGAGACAAAGTTGTGTGCCTTTGTTTTATAATGATCAACAGTCACTGTACTTGATTATTGTTGGATAATTACAGATTTCAGGGCTCTTATGTGATACACTTGTTCCTGAATTGCAATGGTTTGAACAAATTGTATTTCACAGTTTTTCTGTTCTCCGTTACATATAGTGCTAAATGGAGCCAAAGTGTAACAGACTGTTTATCCTTAAAGAAACAACCTTTGCCTGACTGCATCACCTCCGATGGGTTAACGCGATAATACTGCCATCCATCCCCCAACCCCAACCCCCCAAAAATATCACCCCCCAAATATTCACACACACACACACACACACACACACACACACACGATCTCAGTTTTATTTCTTCGGTATTCCGGCTGCTGGACCGCGCGCGCGCGCGCGCGCGCGCGCGCACACACACACACACACACACACACACACCATTATGTCTCTTCATCTCTGGGGAAAGTATTGGCAAAGGAGCCAAAGCGATGAATCGATTAGATTTTGTGGTTGGTTGTCTGCATTATCCATTTTTTGAAGGATTCGTTGCCACTTGGAGACTACGTCAAAAAGTAAGTTACTCGAAGAATCGTCAGTAGATTTTCCTTTAAACATTGTAGAATGATCAGCTTCAGGATAGCGGTAAATAATATGGTGATCCTTGTCTGAATCCTAATCTATTGTGTCCTTCGTAGTACTTACGAATGTCTGTGATTTTTTCTCTCTCTGTACGAATCATAGTTAACCTGTATGCAAGCAGAAAGGAAGCATCAAACAACAGAACTTGAATTTGTATATTTATTTATTTATTTATTTATTTATTTGCTTATTCTTTTTTTTTTCCCCTCAAGGCCTGACTAAGCACGTTGGGTTACGCTGCTGGTCAGGCATCTGCTCAGCAGATGTGGTGTAGCGTATATGGATTTGTCCGAACGCAGTGACGCCTAGCCTCCTTGAGTTACTGATACTGATTTTTTTTTTTGCCTGTACCTTTTAACCGTCACTGCTTCTTTACAATTTGATTTGTTGATACCGTTTTTAACCGATTCACAGTGTGCTTGTTTGCACAGGTTTATGATTTTAGTCTGTGAAAGAATCGACATTAACTCACTCAGTACGGCCAGTCCTCTCTTCTCCTCTACACAGACCCCTCGGATGTCCAGTGGGTGTCTGAATGACCCAACCTTTAGCTTCCGTCGTCAGAATTGTGGTATTCTTTGTCAACATTCACCTCTTCAGTACAAGAGCCTTCAGCTTGCAGTATTTTGATGGTGGTAATTGGGGTGAAACGCTGTTAACGTCGTCTCTTTCGCCGTTCGTATGGACAGAGTTAAAGAAATTACCTTTGTCATCGTATCTGTAATGAAAAAAAGAGGAAGAAGAAAAAGCAGAAGAAGTGAGAGATGTATACACCAGCTTTTTGCCTCTCTCCTATATGTGAATGAAACAACTACTTATTTTCCGGAACAGAATTCCGATCTGTTTCCATAATTATTTGGAAAAAAACAACTTGCTGTGGTGGTGGGTGGGTGGGTAGTGGCTGAAGTGCTTTATTTCTTTTCTTTTGTTGATTTATATCTCTTGATCCCTCAGAATATATTCTAATTGCTTTCTGTTATGACTTTGATTTCATTTGAATTCTGAAAGAAACACGAGCTGTGACAACAACAACAAAAAAAAAAAGAAAAAAAAAAGAAAAGAAAAAAAGGGAACAAAAGAAAAAAAGAAAAGAAAAAAAGACTGATTAATTTCATTTGAAATCGGAAAAAAACACACGAACTATTGCAAAAAATAAATAAATAAATAAATTAAAAAAACACCCCAAAAACAAATAAATAAATAAAATTAAAAGAAAACACAAAACAAACAAACAAAAAACCAAAACAAGAAAACAAAAGTCACAGTATAGGCGTGCGGGCAGGAAAGATAATTATATGATAGTGAAATGTTTCGACTCCATTCAAGATCCAGTAATAAACAGTCGTGGACTAAACGCGTTGGGTTACGCTGCTGGTCAGGCATCTGCTTGGCAGATGTGGTGTAGCGTATATGGATTTGTCCGAACGCAGTGACGCCTCCTTGAGCTAGTGATACTGATACTGATACCGGATCTCGGTAGCGGCGCCTGGTCAAGATTCCCGATCTCTCAGGTCGACGTATGTGCAGACCTGCTTACATGGCGGGGTAAAAACGGTCATATCGGAAAAGCCCACTCGTGTACGTACATATGAGTGAACGTGTGGAGTGATGGCCTAGAGGTAACGTGTGGAGTGATGGCCTAAAGGTAACGTGTGGAGTGATGGCCTAGAGGTAACGCGTGGAGTGATGGCCTAAAGGTAACGCGTGGAGTGATGGCCTAGAGGTAACGTGTGGAGTGATGGCCTAAAGGTAACGTGTGGAGTGATGGCCTAGAGGTAACGCCGGTGTGGAGTGATGGCCTAAAGGTAACGTGTGGAGTGATGGCCTAGAGGTAACGCGTGGAGTGATGGCCTAAAGGTAACGCGTGGAGTGATGGCCTAAAGGTAACGCGTGGAGTGATGGCCTAGAGGTAACGCGTGGAGTGATGGCCTAAAGGTAACGCCGGTGTGGAGTGATGGCCTAGAGGTAACGCCGGTGTGGAGTGATGGCCTAAAGGTAACGCGTGGAGTGATGGCCTAAAGGTAACGTGTGGAGTGATGGCCTAGAGGTAACGTGTGGAGTGATGGCCTAAAGGTAACGTGTGGAGTGATGGCCTAAAGGTAACGTGTGGAGTGATGGCCTAGAGGTAACGTGTGGAGTGATGGCCTAGAGGTAACGCGTCCAGTTAGGAAGCGAGAGAATCTGTGCGCGCTGGTTCGAATCACGGCTCAGCCGCCGATATTTTCTCCCCCTCCACTAGACCTTGAGTGGTGGTCTGGACGCTAGTCATTCGGATGAGACGATAAACCGAGGTCCCGTGTGCAGCATGCACTTAGCGCACGTCAGTGAAAGAACCCACGTCAACAAAACGGTTGTTCCTGGCAAAATTCTGTAGAAAAATCCACTTCGATAGGAAAAACAAATAAAACTGCATGCAGGAAAAAAACAAAACAACAAAAAACTGGGTGGCGCTGTAGTGTAGCGACGCGCTCTCCCTCGGGAGAGCAACCCGAATTTCACACAGAAAAATCTGTTGTGATAAAAAGAAATACAAATACAAAATAAACGTGGGAGTTGCAGCCCACGAGTATCAGTATCACTAGCTCAAGGAGGCGTCACTACGTTCGGACAAATCCATATACGCTACACCACATCTGCCAAGCAGATGCCTGACCAGCAGCGTAACCCAACGCGCTTAGTCAGGCCTTGAGAAAAAAAAGAAAGAAAGAAAGAAAGAAAAAGATAAATAAATAAATAAATAAATAAAATAGAATAAAATAAAATTAAAATTAAAAAAGAAGAAGAGAATAAAATAAAAAGAAATACGTAGATAAATAAATAATAGATAAATACATAAAAAAGAACTACCTCAAATAAAGATAATATTTATAAGGCGCAAAAACTTGATGAAGTCAACTGTAAGCGTACAAAAAAACCCCACCAAACAAACAAAAAACAACAACAAAACAACATACATAAGATAACATAAAATAAAAGGAAATAAAAAAGATAAACAAAAACCCATGAACGAAGAAGAAGAAGGGAACAATCATGGCTTGGGGAAACACAACAATGGTGAAGCGAGCAAATTATCAAACGAACTGAGCGTTTTACAAATTTACGATGCTGAGAAAGAAACTGATAAGTCGGATCAAGAATACACGTTCTTCTTGAGTCATACAAAGCAGGAAAAGAGTTATTGGGTATCTTTTTCTTCTTCTTCGTTCGTGGGCTGCAACTCCCACGTTTACTCGTGTGTAAACGAGTAGGCTTTTACGTGTACGGCCGTTTTTGCCCCGCTATAATCCGTTTTCGGGGGAATGGGGGGATGGGGGGTGGGGAGGAGGGGGGGGTGCATGCTGGGTATGTTCTTGTTTCCATAACCCACCAAACGCTGACATGGATTACAGGATCTTTAACGTGCGTATTTGATCTTCCGCTTGCGAAAACACACGAAGGGAGTTCAGACACAAGCAGGTCTGCACATATGTGGACCTGTGAGATCGGAAAACTCTCAACCCTTTACCCACCAGGTGCCGTTACCGAGATTCGAACCCGGGACCCTTAGATTGAAAGTTCAACGCTTTAACCATTCGGCTATTGCGCCCGTCTTTGGGTATCACTATTCGTTTCCCGTCAGCTTTGAGTTCAATCAACGTATACTGCCTTACACCTGGAATTTCTCCTCTCTCTCCGCGTCTGTATCTCTGTCTCTCTCTCTGTCTCTCTCTCTGTATCACTGTCTCTGTCTCTCTCTCTCTCTGTCTCTCTCTCTCTCTGTATCACTGTCTCTGTCTCTCTCTCTGTCCCTCTCTCTGTATCACTGTCTCTGTCTCTCTCTCTCTGTCTCTCTCTTTCTCTCTCTGTATCACTGTCTCTGTCTCTCTCTGTCTCTCTCTCTGTATCACTGTCTCTGTCTCTCTCTCTGTATCACTCTGTCTCTCTCTCTGTATCACTCTGTCTCTCTCTGTATCACTCTGTCTCTCTCTCTGTATCACTCTGTCTCTCTCTCTGTATCACTGTCTCTGTCTCTCTCTCTCTGTATCACTCTGTCTCTCTCTCTGTATCACTGTCTCTGTCTCTCTCTCTGTATCACTCTGTCTCTCTCTCTGTCACTCTTTCTCTTTCTGTATCTCTCTCTCTCTCTCTCTGTGCTCCTCTTCATATTGCCGAAGCGAATTTTGACGGAGAAAAAAAAAATGCCACCCTCTGTTGTTCATAGAGAAAATCACAAAGTGTATACAGCTGGCCATGAAAATCACTATATTTGTTTAGTACATTTCTTCATATCACACTTATCAAAACGGATGGTCGAGATGTGTTTAATGAACAGTGGATTTCCACTAGCTGTATGGTTCTCGATAATTGTTTTCCTTCATCTTTTTTTTTCATATGTTATTTTTATAATTAATTTTTTTATGTTTGTTTGTTCTGCACATGCCAGTAATTAAGGCTATTGAGCTATCGACATTCAAGATTTCCGAATTCTCTCTCTGTCTCTGTCAGTCTGTCTGTCTGTCTGTCTGTCTCTCTCTCTCTGTGTCTGAAACGTCTTTTCCTCTTTACTTTTCACAGTTACTTACTTGATAACCTTCGATTTTTTATGTTAAGTATATTGATTAGCCTCCCCCAAATCCCGCTTTTTTTTCTTCTTCTTTTTTCAATTTTTTTTTTTTTTTATAGAATATTGCATTCATTTTTTTTTATTATATATATAACCTTTTGTCCCTTTATGGGCGAGAGCAACATGTAACCATGTGAACGTTCGTCTGGATGTTCTTAATTTCCATAAATAAAGAAAAATGTCTAAAATGTAAATATGATTTATTTAACGTAATCAAGCTCACCCCTTCAAAACGGGGCTCGAGTTAGTTTTTTTTCCTCTTCCTTTCTTCTTTTTCTTCTGAAATGGGCAGAGTTGTAAAAAAGAAAAAAAGAAAAAAGAAAAAAAAGGCCTTTACTGTGCCTAATTCTTTACCCATTAAAGATTTAATCAATCAATCAATCTTCTTCTTCTTCTTCTTTTTCATATGCACTGACTGAGTCTCTTTTTGGTCTTTTTTTTTTTCTTTTCTTTTGTCTCCCACAACTGACGTTCCTCTGTTTACTTTATCTCCCTTTTAAGGAGTGAAACATGTTCTGGAAATCCTCCAAAACAGCTCAAAGAAAAAAAAAGAAAAGAGCTCACAAGGCTGACGTGTACGTTTGAAAAGCCTGACACTCACCACCTTATGACACATACCTCGGGTAGCGAGTGTTGTCCAGCGGAGCCGAAAAGCCGATTTGGGAGGGGGGGGGGGGGTGGGGGGGGGGGGGTGGGGGGGTCGGTGTGGTGGGAGGGATGGGGTAGGTGGTGGAGTGCCTCATCGGGAATTGCCCGGGTTTTTAATTCTCTTAATTATTAACCCCTAGCGTCAATATTATTGTCTTCTCTCCCTTTTCAGTCCTACCCAGGGTGTGGAACGGCGACAAAACGGCTGTTCTCACTCGCTGCCAGAATTCTGGTCCTCTTCTTCTCCCAACCCCCCTATTTTCTTACCCCCTACTCCCCCCTCCCTTACCCCTCATTCTTCCTCCCAAACTCTCCTTACCCAATTGCCCGCATACAATTCTCAATTACCTTATAGGTCCCTCCCCCCCTTTTCCCCCCCGATTCCCTTTTCAGCGATAACTATTATAGAGCTGGCTCACGAGGATTAGTCCCTGCGCTATACCAGTGTGAGTGCGGGTGGGGGTGAGGAGTAGGGGTTGGGGTAGGGGTGGGGTGGGGACAGAGGTGGGAAGGAGAAGAAATAGAGTTGGCGAGGAAGGGGTTTTGGTGGGAAATGTGGCAAAGCAGTGAACAGCTTCGGTCCGAACTTGTGTGGTCGAGGGGCTGGGGGTTTGGGATGTTAGGGGGTGAGGGGAGGTGCATGGAGGTGCGTGTGTGTGTGTGTGTGTGTGTGTGTGTGTGTGTGTGTCTGTGTGTGTCTGTGTGTATGCGTGTCTATGTGGTGTGGTCGGGGGTTTGGGATGTAGAGGGTGAGGGGAGGTTGCTTGGAGGTCTTCTCTGCGTGTGTGTGTGTGTGTGTGTGTGTGTGTGTGTGTGCGTGTGTGTGTGTGTGCGTGTGTGTTGTATGTGTGTGTGTGTGTGTGTGCGTGTGAGTGTGTGTGTGTGTGCGTGCGTGCGTGCGTGTCTGTGTGTGCGTGTGTCCCCTCAGTTCCCCCCTTCAACAGTTCCAGGGAGGACTGTTTTTTTCCAAGTGTCATCAGAACTTGTTACGTGCCCCATACCAAGACAAGTTTTCATTTCTTAACTGATGTCAGCAGACCTTCATAATTATGGTCCAGTGTGCTG
The DNA here is from genome assembly GCF_041734735.1 of Babylonia areolata. Classification (NCBI taxonomy): domain Eukaryota; kingdom Metazoa; phylum Mollusca; class Gastropoda; order Neogastropoda; family Buccinidae; genus Babylonia; species Babylonia areolata. The sequence goes on along the minus strand of NC_134881.1, from coordinate 42,579,404 downwards.
TTTGATATGATCAGTAAATGTGATGTTTAGTATCTTGCGATAACACATCATTTCTACGGTTTGGGTTCTTCTTTCCAAATCCTCCGTGAGTGTCGTCCATGTCTCGCATCATGCACACAGGAAGATGGAATATGCCAGCAGTACACGCAGGAGCCTGATGTTGAGTTACAAGATGTTGTCCTTATTATTTAATTAATTTATTTATTTATCTTATTTTATTCTATTTTTTTGTCTCGAGGCCTGACTAAGCGCGCTGGGTTACGCTGCTGGTCAGGCATCTGCTTGGCAGATGTAGTGTAGCGTATATGGATTTGACCGAACGCAGTGACGCCTCCTTGAGCTACTGAAACTGATACTGATACTGTTGTCCTTCACCACAGGAGAAATGTGGCAGAATGGTTAAGACGCTCAGCTGCCAAAACAGAGTCTGTGAGGGTGTGGGTT
>NC_134881.1:42571460-42573960 GCF_041734735.1 Babylonia areolata | reverse complement strand
CACCGAACGCTGACATGGATTACAGGATCTTTAACGTGCGTATTTGATCTTCTGCTTGCATATACACACGAAGGGGGTTCAGGCACTAGCAGGTCTGCACATAATTTATGTTGACCTGGGAGATCGTAAAAATCTCCACCCTTTACCCACCAGGCGCCGTCAACTCGTAGTTCTAAACGGGTGAACCGCAGCAGTTTCAGGCATGCAGAAGATGCAGTGGTGTGGCACACAGAAAAAGGCTTTAAGAGTTTGCAGTTTCGCGCGTGGCTGAAAACTGATAGGAGCTGCAGAATCGGTATCAAAAGATGGCCATATGGTTTCACCAAAGTCATTAAGATAATGGATGTCGGTTAGCGGGTCCAAGTAAAGACACTTCAAGATACCCCCCCCCCCCCCCCACACACACACACACATCCCTCCCTCTACCCCCACTGTTTCACAAACGCCCCCACTCCTTACACCTCCCCCTCCCCCTCAACACGCCAAACGGCTGCAGTGAACAGACAGTGCAAAGATCAAGAAGGGGGTTAAGCGGTGGTTTTAGACATCTTGCTGAACGGCCGTCTTCTCTTCTTCTTCAACACGAACGGATTGCTCCCCAGGTTGACCAAGTCGGTATCGTTTTCACTTCACGCACACACGGGAAAGGTTGCAAGTGATCGGTCTTCGACAGCTGTGCCACCTCCTGCTGCAGTGGAAGCTAATTAGTCCTTTTTTTGTTGTTGTTGAAATAGCCAGGGTGGAATTGGGCAGGGTGGTGGTGGTGGTGGTAGTGGTAGTGAAGATTGTTTTCAGTGTCCATGTTTCGACTGGCGTTCAGTGCAGAACGAGCGACGAACCGGCCGCTGTGGCGAAGTGGTTAGCGTCACGGACTGACGGTTTGGAGGATGTGGGTTCGATCAGGATCTGAGGCAGTTTTTTTCCCCCGGCCTATGGCCTGCTCCTACCTAGAACTGACAGCTGCTGTGGGCTCAAATGGAAAAAAAACAAAAAACAACAACAACTGGGACCACACACAGTCGATGGTCACCCACTTCACGGGTGCGTCTTTGGGAGTTGTTGCTCAAATTTCCTGACCAACACTGCAAGTGTCTGTATCTCTCAGCCTGGTTGACGCCAGGATGTATTGTGCGAGTCAGTCAGCAGCCTTGTCAGTGAGTCTCAAACGTAGATGGACACCCACACCAGCATCTTCTTGGCCTCCACCATCACGTGGGCAAAAAAGAAAGAAAAAAAAACAACCCAAAAAACAAAAAAATCGGGAGTGATCAGGAGGAAGGCAGATGGTGAAAAGAAGCTGAACAGTAATGGCTGAGATGGGCAAAGAGGGATGATGGTGGTGGTAGGGGTGCAGATTGGTTTGGACTCCTCCGAATCTCTTTCTCTCTCTCTTGCTTCCCCCCGTCTCTCTCACTCTCGGTGAGTGTGTGAGTGCATGTGTATGTTTCTTGCATTCTCTCTCTCTCTCTCTCTCTCTCTCTCTGTGTGTGTGTGCCGGTATGAGTGCATATGTGTTAAAAGAAAGTGTGAGAGATCGGCCGGAGAGAGAGTGAGACAAAAGGGAGGTGAAGGGGGAGAGAGAGAGAGAGGGGACAGCAGGGAGAGAGAAGAGGGACGGAGGGGACGGGGGAAGGGGGGTGAGGAGAGGGGGAGGGGGAGAGGGGTTGCAGGGGAGGGGGGGTGTCGAGCAGAGAAAATGGACAGACAAGGATCGAAACCGCAGCTGGACGGACGGCCGGGATACCAATCCCAAATTCAACTTGATCATCATCGATTAAGCCATCGAGAAAAAAAACCCACAAAAAAAACACAAACTATCCTCAGTAACCCTTGCCACGCCCTTATCTCCCCCTGCCTCCCTTCTCCACTTCCATACCTCCATCACCACCCACCACCACCACCACTATCCTCACCCACCCAACACTTCATCCTTTCTGAAAATTCCTTCTCCCACTGGGCAGGCCCCGGTCCAAACGCGGCACTAATCATGCACCGGCCTCCCTCCCCCTCTCTCTCTGTCTGTGCCAGGAAAAAAAAACCGTTTCGATCCAAAACAGATAATCCCCTGGATGGAAGAGGGATCGAGATCGCTCCCACCACCGAAAGCTGTCTTCTTGACAAGGCAGCAAGACAAAATCAATCAAAGCAAGACGTAATCTGAGCGGACGGGAGCCATCTTGCGAGCAGGTGGTTCGCGGCCATTTTGTCGCGCGCCGGAGAGTCAGCAGCGCCGCCTGGCGGTCTGTTTCCCTAGCGCAGGGCACGTGCGTGGCGCGTGCCCGAGTCTGTCACTGCCGACACTGCACGCGCGAGAAGGCGGAAATTGGAGAAGGTGGGAAGGGTTGTTATTGGTGCATGAGCGTTTGTGTGGTCACCCTGACCGGTGTCAAGAGTAGAAATAACCCCTCCTTCCTTTCCCAAATTGTTTTGAATCTAGGACAAATTACTAAAAAAAAAAAAAAAAAAAAAAAAAAAAAAAAAAAAAAAAAATTAAAAAGAT
>NC_134881.1:42543960-42563960 GCF_041734735.1 Babylonia areolata | reverse complement strand
AATTCGACGCTTCATATCCGTGTAAAACAACAGCATCTGAAAAAAAAAATCATTAAGTACTGATAAAAGAGCCTTCACAGAGAAGCTTAACAAGAACAAAAACAACAACAACAAAAAAAACAACAAACCAAAAACAACAAAACACACACACACACACAAAACACCCCACAAAAAACAAACAATTACACCAATGATGGAAAAAAACAAAACAAAACAAAACAAAAGAAAATAATCTAGTAGGAGCAAAAATGTAGAATACTAAAACAAAATCAAACAAACGCGATGAAATAACAATGCAATAAAACAGTGTGGTCTATAATGCAGCAAAATTATGGACATTTCAGATCTGAAAACATGTTGTTGTTTTTTAAACACGCTAAAAAAAAAAAAAAAAAAAAAAGAAAGAAAGAAAAAGGTCAAATAAATCAAACTGAAATATGTTAAAAAAAAAAAAAAAAAAAATGACGTGAACATCTACATCTCATATTAATGACAAGCACATCGGCTCATAAATAGTGAAGAGTGGTAACTCTCCATTCACAAGGTACACAACTTCAAGTCAGTGCTGTTTACGCTACCGATTCAGCCAGTACACAGGTAAATAAAAGGTACATTGGAACAAACCCAGACACTTCCAGACACTTCGGTTCATAAAGACGATAAAAGCTATACCCACACGTACATTCCTGTTGATTACAAATGAAAACTAGTAGAGTTCTACATAAGAGTGTACAGGAAAATACACTCTGATTTCACTCAGATTTCCATGTATACTTCAGCCACTGACATCATTTCATTCATTCATTTTGCCCATCGCTCCTGGTGGAGCATAGGCCATCGACGACCCCTCGCCATCGCACTCTGTTCTGGGCTGTTCTGGCCATTCCAGTCCAGTTGGTCAGCCACTGACATAGACTACGAAAAAGAACATAAGCATAGAAGGAAGATAAGCCAATCAGACAAACCAATTTGCCTCTGTACATATCAAAAACGATCATCATAAGTGTGGGTTTTTTTATGTACAGTTTCAGTTGAACGCTTATTTTCGGCAAAATAAGTTTTGTCAAAAAACACAATCCAAGATGGCCTACAACACACACACACACACACACACACACACACACACACACACACCAGCCAACCAACCAAACAAACAAACAAAAAAAACAAAAAAAAAGGAAGAAGAAAAAAAAATAGACTAAGAAAATGTCACCACATATTCTAAATCACATACAGGTCTTCGCTTTCTATTTGGTCCACAGTATCGTTAAAACAAACGTTCAGAAGGAAAAAAAAGGGGGAAAAAAAGAAAAAGAGGAGGTACTAGACATGATGTATGTTTGATCGAAGTAGCTAATTATATTAGAACAAGAAAGTTGTTAACCTTTTTTGATACCCCTACTTCTGATTTTGACTTTACAGACGAACATGTACATGGATATATTTTTTAACATTTTTTTTTCATTTAAGTGTTTAAATGCATATTATGAACGTCGATATTTACATTGTTCAGCGCAATTGAGCATGTTTTACATGGAAAGGCGCTTTATAAATCAAATTATTATTATTGATATCATATATATATATATATATATATTTTTTTATTATGTGATCACAACATAGCATTGTTTGAACATCAGTCATTGCCTGATTACATTATGAAAGCCTTGCAGTCATGTTTCGTTCCTGAATTATTTTTGCTCTCGGTACCCTGTGTTTTGGCTCAGTTGATATTTGAAAAAAAAAAAAAAAAAAAAAAATCTGTTATTAATTACCAAAGGAACCTTGCCAGAAACCTTTGTTTATGAATGTATTCGTTTCGGAACAGTGAGCTGGGGTGTGTGTGTGGGGGGGGGGGGGGGAGTGGAGAGGGGGGGGGGGGACAATGGGGAGTGCGTTAGAGGCTGTCACTACTTTGGTCTTCACAGAAGTCGAGACCTCTTCGACAAGGGTTCGTCCTCGGATTCCGACAAGGTTCCATCCGTGACAGTCCCATCTGAAAGCGCGGACTGTTCCGACGACAGAGAGCCCCTCCTCTTCTTCCCTCTGCCGTCCTCACTGTGCTGCATGCGAGGGTACTCTGCTGCTGCAGCCGTCTTGTTGGATGCCGAAGGTTTGAGGCGAAGTTTGGACCCGTCGTTGTGATCTCCTGCAGGAGGAGTGGTGGTGGTGGTGGTGGTGGTTGTGGTTGGGGAGTCTGTGGGCAGGGGTGGAGCTTCATCCAGTATCCTCTGCAGCTCTCGGATGTAGTCAATAGCCCCCCGAAGAGTCTCCACCTGGTAACACGTATTTGTATGATAGTCAGTCATGTTCGACTTATGACCATCAGAACAGCAGAGGATGGCAACTGTTGTCCCGACTATTTCGGCTAGAATTTGATTAAAGTGGAGAGTGTCTTGCCCAGGTTACACATCCAAACTCTCTCGGCCAAGAGGGTTTTTAGGACGTTCGGTGTTGGGTTAGTTCCCTAAGGCCAACTAGTTAGCCCCCAAGGCTGCAGCGCTAAGAGCTAGTGCAAATTTGCCTCCTGGTTTAACACGTGTGTACAGGCGGTTTAAAAAAACATAGCACCTCAGAACAAAGTATCATGCTATAATTGTATGTATATATACAACAGTCACAAACCATCTCCACCACACCATTTTAACAACACATAAAATGAAATCCAATCAAACCAAATTATATGTATAAAAAAAAGACGATAACACCAAAATAACAGCAGGATATGTCTCATACAAAAACAAAAATAACAGCTGGATATATAATGAAATAACCAAAATAAAACAACAACCAAAAAACAGCAGGATATGTGTCATGAAATAACAAAAACAACAGCAGGATATATGTCATAAAATAAAAATAACAGCAGGATATGTGTCATGAAACAACAACAATAACAACAACAAAACCAACAACAGCAGGATATATGTAATAAAATAACAAATACAACAGCAGGATACGTGTCGTAAAATAACAACAACAACAAAAGCAACAACAGCAGGATATATGTAATAAAATAACAAATACAACAGCAGGATACGTATCGTAAAATAACAACAACAACAACAACAAAAGCAACAACAGCAGGATATATGTAATAAAATAACAAATACAACAGCAGGATACGTGTCGTAAAATAACAACAACAACAACAACAAAAGCAACAACAGCAGGATATGTGTCAAAAAAGAACAAAAGATAACAGCAGGACATGTGTCATAAAATAACAAAAATAACAGCAGAGTATACATACATGTGTCATTCTCGTTGGGTTACGCTGCTGGTCAGGCATCTGCTTGGCAGATGTGGTGTAGCGTATATGGATTTGACCGAACGCAGTGACGCCTCCTTGAGCTACTGATACTGATACTGTGTCATTCTTACCTTGCTGATGCGCTTGTCCTTGCTCGTGTTGGGGAGATGTTCTTTCAGTCGCTCGTAGCCTTCGTTCACACAGCGCACTCTTTCTCGCTCGCGCTCGTTCCTCTTGCGGATGAAGCTGGGCTCTGCAGAGGAGTGAAGCGCCAGCGCTCCGGGCAGCGGAATCATACAGAGCGGAGAGTAAGGGTCCGTGATTTTGTGATGGTGAGTTTCCGCTTCGTATCTGTCGACGACAATTTAAACGGTGGGATAAAAAGCATCGGCTGCAGAAATAAGACGATAATTTAACAGTGGAATAAAGGTCATCGGATATAGACCATCAGCTGCAGAAAAAAAGACAATTTAACAATGAAATAAAGGCCATTGGTTGCAGAACTAAGAAGCCGCTTTACTAGAACAGTGGGATAACAGCCATATGCTGCAGAAATAAGACAATGATTTGATAGTGGGATAAAAGCCATAATATCCTGCAGAAATAAGACGATAATTTGATAGTGGGATAAAAGCCATATGCTGCAGAAATGAGACGATAATTTGATAGTGGGATAAAAGCCATAATATCCTGCAGAAATAAGACGATAATTTGATAGTGGGATAAAAGCCATATACTGCAGAAATAAGACGATAATTTGATAGTGGGATAAAAGCCATATGCTGCAGAAATAAGACGATAATTTGATAGTGGGATAAAAGCCATATACTGCAGAAATAAGACGATAATTTGATAGTGGGATAAAAGCCATAATATCCTGCAGAAATAAGACGATAATTTGATAGTGGGATAAAAGCCATATACTGCAGAAATAAGACGATAATTTGATAGTGGGATAAAGGCCATCGACTGCAGAAATAAGACGATAATTTGATAGTGGGATAAAAGCCATATACTGCAGAAATAAGACGATAATTTGATAGTGGGATAACAGCCATATACTGCAGAAATAAGACGATAATTTGATAGTGGGATAAAAGCCCATATACTGCAGAAATAAGACGATAATTTGATAGTGGGATAAAAGCCATATACTGCAGAAATAAGACGACAATTTGACAGTGGGATAAAGGCCATCGACTGCAGAAATAAGACGACAATTTGACAGTGGGATACAGGCCATCGACTGCAGAAATAAGACAATTTAACATTGGGGTAAAGGTCATCGGCTGCAGAAATAAGACAATTAAACAGTGGGATAAAAGCCATTGGCTGCAGAAATAAGACAATTTAACATTGGGGTAAAGGTCATTGGCTGCAGAAATAAAACGACAATCTAACAGTTGGATAAAGGCCATCGACGACAGAAAAAAAAGACGATAGAAAAAAACAACAACAACAAGATATAACTAAGAGAATGGCAGAATAGTTTTCTATGGATTGCTGGCCGGGCTGAGACTGGTGCAGACGAATTCGGTTGTGGCTGTGTGGAGGGGACTGCACTGAGAGTGAGTGGCGTGGGGGTAATGACACTGACACGGTGGTTGTGATGGGTGAGGAGAAAAAAAAAGAAGAAAAAAAAAGACTACCAGTCCCAGGTTTCAGTTTCAGTTTCTTAAGGAGGCGTCACTGCGTTCGGACAAATCCATATACGCCACAACACATCTGCCAAGCGGTTGCCTCACCAGCAGCATAACCCAACGCGCTTAGTCAGGCCTTGAGTGCATATATACACAATTCTGTACCTATCAGAGTGGATTTCTTCTACAGAATTTTTGCCAGAGGACAACACTCTCGTTGCCATGGGTTCTTTTTCAGTGCGCCAAGTGCGTGCTGCACACGGGACCTCGGTTTATCGTCTCATCCCAATGACTAGACGCTCGGTTCGTTTTTCCAGTCAAACTTGGGAGAAAGGGCGAGAGCGGGATTCGAACCCGGACCTCATGGGCTCTGTGCTGGCAGATGAGTGTCTTGACCAATCCGTCACCTTCACCGTTTCAGAGGGATCAATTATTTATTAAACAATAATGATAATAATGTAATGATAACAATAATGATGATAGTATTTATATAGTGCTGAATCTTGTGCAGAGACAAATTTAAGCACTTTCACACCAGTCATTTACACGCATGCATAACTCTAAAACTGAAGAAGAAACTGAAGACAAGGAAGAGGCAGGGAAGGGAGGCTATTTTGGGAAGAGGTGGATTTTAAGGCCAGACTTGAAAGAGCTGAGTGCGGAGACCTGACAAAGCGAAAGAGGAAGTTCATTCCAAATACAAGGTCCAGAGACAGAGAAAGAACGGCGTCCAACAGTGGAGTGTTTGATTCTGGGTATGCGTAAACAGAGTGGATCCGAAACCGAACGTAGAGAGCGAGATAGAGTGTAGAGGTGAAGGCAGCCACAAAGATAGGAAGCGGCAGATTTGTAAATACATTTATCACCTTGAGTACTGATCTTATACTTTATTTTGTGTGAGACAGGGAGCCAATGGAGATTTTGCAAAATAGGAGTGATGTGCTCAGATCTCTTTTTTTGAGGACGAGTCGGGCAGCAGAGTTTTGTAGGACTGAATGGATGAAGCAGGCAATGCAGTTAATGGAGTCAGTCCGCAGTTTATTCTTTATCCGCCGCCATGGAGATCATCTTTCATTCCAGGTCGGTTTATTTGTTAGTTGGTTGGTTGGTGGAATGATCAGCACTAAGGATTTCCAAACACAAAATAAAAGCAAAACAAATTGAAATAAAAATACGGTGGAGGTATACCCGCACTAAGTTTGGCTCCACGACTAAAACAAGTGATTGTTGTACGAAGCATCAGTGGTATACCTGCATCATACACAACTACAAGATAATTATGGAAGCAAAATCAGCTTTTACAAGGGGTCTATTTGCCTCAGAATAAAAGTATATGGAATTCAAAAAGAAATGAGAATAATCAAAGTCCAGTTCACAAACAAACAAAAAAAAAATCGCTAAAGCATAATTCAAATTCATGTAACAGGTGCCTTTTCTGAGTTAAAGTGCTTGTTTTTCATCAATTTGGTAGAAGACAGGAACGATGCTTCCTTTAAGAGGAGTGGCCATGCTCAAATCAGTTACATTTAATCAGGATGAAGTTTATTCAAAGACAATGATCATTATGATATAAAAATAATGCTTTCGTTTACTTTTCGTCAAACGAAGAGAATTAAAGAATTGATTCAAATAAGTAAATAGACCTAAATGAAAAAGACATGAATAACTAGTGAATTCATGGATTTACTGTGAAGAGAACAATAAAAATTTAATGATGAAGCAAATCTTCAGTACCATAAGTGATTAAATATCATGAAAAAGAAAAACCAATAATAAATTATCCCATGCAGAAATAGCCTATATTTATAATTAATATATCAATGAATGAATATAAATGAATGAATGCATTTACATAAGAGATTTATATCATGTACAATATAATAAACAAGTGGAACGTGAAATTCCTCTGAGTGGATGTCATAAAACGCACGGAGATAACAAAAATGAATGAATGAATGGATGAATGAATGAATGAATGAATGAATGAATGAATGAGTAAGCGGTCACGCTTAATTTTCAAGTCTAGATTTTAATAAGTCTAACAGAAATTTGCAAGCAAGTCTTTTCTTTTCCTTCTTTTTTTAAGTAACAAGAGGAACACACGGGTGAGTGCATGAATCTGAAAGAAAGACTGAAGGAATAAATGAACAAATAAATGACTAAAACAACAACAAAACACCACAGCCCTCACCCCTAGATGGACTGAAGGAATAAATGAACAAATAAATGACTAAAACAACAACAAAACACCACAGCCCTCACCCCTAGATGGACTGAAGGAATAAATGAACAAATAAATGACTAAAACAACAACAAAACACCACAGCCCTCACCCCTAGATGGACTGAAGGAATAAATGAACAAATAAATGACTAAAACAACAACACCACAGCCCTCACCCCTAGATGGACTGAAGGAATAAATGAACAAATAAATGACTAAAACAACAACAAAACACCACACCCTCACCCCTAGATGGACTGAAGGAATAAACAAACAAATAAATGACTAAAACACCAACAAAACACCACAGCCCTCACCCCTAGATGGACTGAAGGAATAAATGAACAAATAAATGACTAAAACAACAACAAAACACCACAGCCCTCACCCCTAGATGGACTGAAGGAATAAACAAACAAATAAATGACTAAAACACCAACAAAACACCACAGCCCTCACCCCTAGATGGACTGAAGGAATAAATGAACAAATAAATGACTAAAACAACAACAAAACACCACAGCCCTCACCCCTAGATGGACTGAAGGAATAAAGGAACAAATAAATAACTAAAACAACAACAAAACACCACAGCCCTCCCCCCTAGAAGGACTGAAGGAATAAATGAACAAATAAATGACTAAAACAACAACAAAACACCACAGCCCTCACCCCTAGATGGACTGAAGGAATAAACAAACAAATAAATGACTAAAACAACAACAAAACACCACAGCCCTCACCCCTAGATGGACTGAAGGAATAAATGAACAAATAAATGACTAAAACAACAACAAAACACCACAGCCCTCACCCCTAGATGGACTGAAGGAATAAATGAACAAATAAATAACTAAAACAACAACAAAACACCACAGCCCTCACCCCTAGATGGACTGAAGGAATAAATGAACAAATAAATGACTAAAACAACAACAAAACACCACAGCCCTCACCCCTAGAAGGACTGAAGGAATAAATGAACAAATAAATGACTAAAACAACAACAAAACACCACAGCCCTCCCCCCCTAGATGGACTGAAGGAATAAACAAACAAATAAATGACTAAAACAACAACAAAACACCACAGCCCTCACCCCTAGATGGACTGAAGGAATAAACAAACAAATAAATGACTAAAACAACAACAAAACACCACAGCCCTCACCCCTAGATGGACTGAAGGAATAAACAAACAAATAAATGACTAAAACAACAACAAAACACCACAGCCCTCACCCCTAGATGGACTGAAGGAATAAACAAACAAATAAATGACTAAAACAACAACAAAACACCACAGCCCTCCCCCCTAGAAGGACTGAAGGAATAAATGAACAAATAAATGACTAAAACAACAACAAAACACCACAGCCCTCACCCCTAGATGGACTGAAGGAATAAATGAACAAATAAATGACTAAAACAACAACAAAACACCACAGCCCTCACCCCTAGAAGGACTGAAGGAATAAATGAACAAATAAATGACTAAAACAACAACAAAACACCACAGCCCTCCCCCCCTAGATGGACTGAAGGAATAAACAAACAAATAAATGACTAAAACAACAACAAAACACCACAGCCCTCACCCCTAGATGGACTGAAGGAATAAACAAACAAATAAATGACTAAAACAACAACAAAACACCACAGCCCTCACCCCTAGATGGACTGAAGGAATAAACAAACAAATAAATGACTAAAACAACAACAAAACACCACAGCCCTCACCCCTAGATGGACTGAAGGAATAAACAAACAAATAAATGACTAAAACAACAACAAAACACCACAGCCCTCCCCCCTAGAAGGACTGAAGGAATAAATGAACAAATAAATGACTAAAACAACAACAAAACACCACAGCCCTCACCCCTAGATGGACTGAAGGAATAAATGAACAAATAAATGACTAAAACAACAACAAAACACCACAGCCCTCACCCCTAGATGGACTGAAGGAATAAACAAACAAATAAATGACTAAAACAACAACAAAACGCCACAGCCCTCACCCCTAGATGGACTGAAGGAATAAATGAACAAATAAATAACTAAAACAACAACAAAACACCACACCCTCACCCCTAGATGGACTGAAGGAATAAATGAACAAATAAATAACTAAAACAACAACAAAACACCACACCCTCACCCCTAGAAGGACTGAAGGAATAAATGAACAAATAAATGACTAAAACAACAACAAAACACCACAGCCCTCACCCCTAGAAGGACTGAAGGAATAAATGAACAAATAAATGACTAAAACAACAACAAAACACCACAGCCCTCACCCCTAGATGGACTGAAGGAATAAATGAACAAATAAATGACTAAAACAACAACAAAACACCACAGCCCTCACCCCTAGATGGACTGAAGGAATAAATGAACAAATAAATAACTAAAACAACAACAAAACACCACACCCTCACCCCTAGATGGACTGAAGGAATAAATGAACAAATAAATAACTAAAACAACAACAAAACACCACACCCTCACCCCTAGAAGGACTGAAGGAATAAATGAACAAATAAATGACTAAAACAACAACAAAACACCACAGCCCTCACCCCTAGAAGGACTGAAGGAATAAATGAACAAATAAATGACTAAAACAACAACAAAACACCACAGCCCTCACCCCTAGATGGACTGAAGGAATAAACGAACAAATAAATGACTAAAACAACAACAAAACACCACAGCCCTCCCCCCTAGAAGGACTGAAGGAATAAACAAACAAATAAATGACTAAAACAACAACAAAACACCACAGCCCTCACCCCTAGATGGACTGAAGGAATAAATGAACAAATAAATGACTAAAACAACAACAAAAAACGCCACAGCCCTCACCCCTAGATGGACTGAAGGAATAAATGAACAAATAAATGACTAAAACAACAACAAAACACCACAGCCCTCACCCCTAGATGGACTGAAGGAATAAATGAACAAATAAATAACTAAAACAACAACAAAAAACGCCACAGCCCTCACCCCTAGATGGACTGAAGGAATAAACAAACAAATAAATGACTAAAACAACAACAAAACACCACAGCCCTCACCCCTAGAAAAAAAAGAACAACTGTAATGGAAAAAAAAGAAAGAAAGAAAGAAAGAAAAAGAAAGAAAAAACAACGAACGAACGAACAGAGTAATGTACAAATGACAGACTATGTGGCCAAGTGTCATGTATCGTGTCTGATTACTAATCAAGATAAGTAAATAAACGACAATAAAAAAAGGAGACGTTGATGAAATTCAAATAATCAAGACAACAAATATAATTAAATTGATTCAACAAGCTGTTCAACTGAGGGATGAGTCTCCCATTACTGATTATAATACACAAAAAAATATGTATCAGCTATAAACAAATTTTACAGCGGACGCTGGTTTTTATTATTTTTTTAAATATTTTTATAACAACCTTGCTGTAGAATTCTTTGTCTAAAACTGTTTAATTGTGTAAAAAATATTGGTATTCGCTTTAACCCCCCCCACAATTCGCCTTAGTAAGCACGCACGCGCGCGTTTCTCTCTCTCTCTCTGTGTGTGTGTGTGTGTGTGTGTGTGTGTGTGTGTGTGTGTGTGTGTGTGTGTTTCTTTGTTATCTGATGTGGTGGTATGTCTTGTTTTTGTTTGTGGTTATTATCTGCGTTATTAAAGCCCACAACCGTGTTAGGCTATATGTGAAATTGCGCGCGCGCGTATGTGTGTGTGTGTGTATGTGTTTGTATATTTTGTTTTTGGTCAGCATTACTTCATTTCAGAGGGACACGTCATATAACAATCCCATAATTATTTCTATTAGTATTATATAATTGCTCATTTGTCCACACTGCTTCACACACACACACACACACACACACACACACACACACACACACATTCCCGCGCGCGCATAATGGAATCAATACTAAGAACACACGAAACCTCAGTCAAATACCTGCTGAATACTTTGCTAATACAATACATAAACTCAATCGTACACAATTAAACCTACACAGTTTAAGACCTTGACAGAAACATGCGGAATATACTCCGTCATTATTATAATCATCAATGATCATGCAAAAAAAAAAAAAAAAAAAGCAAAAAAAAAAGCTACATATCATAGTATAATATGAGGTAACGCGTCCGTCTAGGAAACGAGAAAATCTAAGCGCGCTGGTTCGAATCACGGGCTCAGCCGCTGATATTTTCTCCCCCTCCACTAGACCTTAAGTGGTGGTCTGGACGCTAGTCATTCGGATGAGACGATAAACCGAGGTCCCGTGTGCAGCATGCACTTAGCGCACGTAAAAGAACCCACGTCATCAAAAGGGTTGTTCCTGGCAAAATTCTGTAGACCGGAAAAATCCACTTCTATAGGAAAAACAAATAAAACTGCACGCAGGAAAAAAAATACAAAAAATGGCTGTAGTGTAGCGACGCGCTCTTCCTGGGAAGAGCAGCCCGAATTTCACACAGAGAAATTTGTTGTGATAAAAAGAAATACAAATACAAATACAAATAATATCATACCTGAGACCATCAAGATGCAGACTTGGGTTGTGAATGATTCGACGAGTGAAGAAGGGGTAGACTCCTCCAGCTTCCTCCCCTATGTCTGTGGGGATGCCCAGGTCTTCACACGTGGGTGACGTCATCCGGACGCTGGAGAAATCGACGTAACTGGCGCAGCTGACGTAATGACTGCCCCTCATGTCCATTGTGTTGGTGTTGTTGTTGGTGGTGGTAGTGTGGCAAAGAGTTGATTTTTTTTTTTTTTTCCGAAGAATGCCACCAATTCCTGTTTGGAACAATAACTGTAAACTTTAATCGCATGCATGCACTTGAGAAATTGCATTAAAAAAATCTATACTTAAAACATTATTATTATCATTATTATTATTATTATTATTATATCAACATTATTATCATTATTTCTCTTTTGTTATTCGTTTTTTTATTTTATTTATTAAAAAAAATTTTTGGGTGGATTGTTATTATTATTATTTCTCTATCTTTTTAGTTTTTCGTTTTTGTTTTATTATGGGTGGGAGGGGGTGGGGTCGTCTTGCAGCCTACGTAACAAACACAGTACTCCCCCGTTGCCACACCCCTCCTCCTCATTCTCCCGGCCTCCAAACACACTTAACACGCAAACACGGTATTTCTGATCACGTCTTGATGGCTTAATTATGTGTGTGTGTGTGTGTGTGTGTGTGTGTGTGTGTGTGTGTGTGTGTGTGTGTGAACATTGATAATGTCCATTGCCAATATGTTGCGGAAATCACTATTTAACAGTATTTTTACCACGGGAGGGGGCGGGGGAGGGGGGGTCTTGCAGTCTATATAACGAATAGCCTACAGCATTGCCCGCTACCAAACACGGTATTTCTGATGGCTTGAGTGTGTGTGTGTGTGTGTGTGTGTGTGTGTGTGTGTGTGAATTGATAATGTCCATTGCCAATATGGTACAAAAATAACTATTTAGCAGTATTTTGTTTTACCACGATGTATGATTTATTTCGCAAGTTATCAAAACATTTCGTAAAGCTTAAAAGGCTGACGACATACTGTGTTTTTTCAACAGGAAAATATTTTCGATGTAGTATTAGAAAAAAAAGGGGGTTTGGGATGGGGGGTGGGGGGAAAGAACTGACGTTCAACGTGATTTAATATTCTTCTCCTCAATTTGCCCCTCCCCCCCCCCCCCCCCCCCCGCCATCTCTCTCTCTCTCTCTCTGTCTTGCACGCGCTTACGCACATACTCACATGCAGTCGCACACACCCACCAAGAATCGCCGTCAAGGGACAATAGGAAATAACAGTTTAAGAAGTCAGGCATTCTGTACAAAATAATTTTTAGAAATTGAAAAGATCAAGACAAACAAGACGCTCACAATATAACTGAAACAAACCGGGAAGTTTTCGGGGTAAAAACAACAACGAAAATTAAAAAAAAAATGACACAAATAAGCTGGAAGAAAAGTAAATGATAAATAAATAAATAAATAAATGAATAAACCAGACATCACACAGCAAAAAATCATAGGGTAAAAAACAACAACAACAAAAACAACAACAACAAACAAACTCACCTTAGACCACTTGATTTATCCACGCAAATTAGTCAATGGTTGTCCACAACCCACAAAACGGCAAGTCCCCCCAAGAACACAACTGACCACAGAAACTGACTAACGTCAATTTACCTCCGTCGGGACAACAGAACTGAGCCCCCCCCCCCTCTTCCCCACTCCCCCCCCCCCCCAAACCCCAAAAGCCTCCGCCTCTCCCTTCTTGTCCCTAACACCCCCTCCCCATCCTACCCCCACCCCCCACCCCCTCCACCCCGTCTACCCTACCCCACACCCAAACGCCCGCTGGAACCTTCTTGAAGGGGAAAAATGATTGTCATTGGCGGGTGTCCTGTATTGACCTTAACGGGACAAACTGCCGTTAGCGAGCGTTGCTCCTCCCACCAGTGGGAGTGGGAGGGGCTTGTAGGAAGAGAAGAGAAGCGAAAGCTGGTTGACAAGGAATGAAAACGAAAGAGAGAGAGAGAGAGAGAGAGGGGGGGGGGGGGGGGGGGGGGGAGAGATTAGAGGTTCGTCCGTTACAAGGACTTGAGTTGCTCAGGGAAACAGGGGAGGGGGGGAGGTGGTGGCGGAGAAGCTGGAACAGAGACGCACACACACATACACACACACACACACACATGCTATCAAGAGATGATTTTTATATTATCGTATTTAAAATAAAAAAAATTATTCTATTTCTTTTTACCGAGAGAGAGTGCTCAGTGGGCTTCATGTGTGAAAGGCAAGTGGGTTAAAAATCGTTGAACGATGGCGTTTGTTGTTGTTTTCCACCCCTGCAAATGTTTCCCGACAGGGCCGGAGTGGGATGGGATAGGAGAGCCGGAGGGGGATGAGGGGGGGGGGCGGGGGTGGTGGGGGTGGGGTGGGGGGGGGGGGGTGAGGAGGGGAAGGGGGGGGGGAGAAGGGACCCGCAGAAGAGTGTGGAGGTGAGAGGGGTGTGGGAGGTAGAGGTGAAACTACCGCAGCAATGGGTGGTTTCACAAAGTTTACTGTGTTTATCTTCTTCCTCGTTCGTGGGCTGTAACTCCCACGTTCACTCGTATACTAACTAGTGGTGGTGGTGTGTCCATCGAGATCGATGATGACCATCGTTGTCATCCAGATGGGGGATGGGGGGAGGGTGGTGGTGGGGTGGGGGGAAGGATGCTCATGAATCTATCTGGATGACTGATGACTTGCGCGATGAGTTTGTTTAAAGTGAAGAGGAGTTGCGCAACGTCGACCTCACTCTCTCGTCCGGGTCCACCAATTTCCAGTGGCAAGACTAAGTCGAGACGACTGGAGGATGAGCACGGATGCAGTGGATGACCAAGATATCCTTTCGGTGTCTCATCTTGCTCTCTGCACTCCACAGTGCGTTGCTGTAACCGCCTTCCTCTCCGTTGAACCGATAGGTTTCTTCCGCAGATTCTGCCGGATCCAGACTTCGCATGCATGGGTAGACACACCCCGGGGGCCAACTGCGTGTGGCATGCACACAGCACGGTGGAGCTAGATGGCCGTCGGTGGCTCTCCTGAGCCGACGCCCTTTTATGGATCTCCATAAGGACTGTACTAACTAGTACACATGTGGGCTATTACGTGTATGACCGCGTTTACCCCGCCATGTAGGCAGCCATACTCCGTTTTTCGGGGGTGTGCATGCTGGGTATGTTCTTGTTTCCATAACCCACCGAACGCTGACATGGATTACAGGATCTTTAACGTGCGTATTTAATCTTCCGCTTGCGTACTCACACGAAGGGGGCTCAGGCACAAGCAGGTCTGCACATATGTTGACCTGGGAGATCGGAAAATTCTGCACCCTTTACCCACCACGCGCCGCTACCGAGATTCGAACCCGGTACCCTCACATTGAAAGTCCAACGCTTTAACTCACTCAGTACGGCCAGTCCTCTCTTCTCCTCTACACACACCCCTCGGATGTCCAGTGGGTGTCTGAATGACCGACCCAGCCTTCAGCTTCCGTCGTCAGAATTGTGGTATTCTTTGTCAACATTCACGTCTTCAGTATAAGAGCCTTCCGCTTGTAATATTTTGATGATGGTAATTGGGGTGAAACGCTGTTAACGTCGGCTCTTTCGCCGTTCGTATGGAGAGAGTTAACCATTCGGCTATTGCGGCCGTCTTACTGCTTATATAATAATTATGGTTAATTTAAATTCAGGGTATTGTTGGAAGAAACTATTGTTGTTCTTTCATCTTGCAGTCGATGAGAGTGCCACTGGTTTTCAAAGCTGTTTCGAGTCGTTGTCTGCGTAGCCATGTGTCGTAGAGTGCGTGCATACCCGGTTTTGACTAGATCACGCTTAGAGAGGCCACTGTGGCGCCGTCTTCGGTAATCTCCTGTTCTGGTAACGGTTTACAGTTGGCCGGGTTTTCTCTTGGGAGTTTTCCTTCTCTTGGAAGGACTGCCTGCTGAGGCTATCGGACTCCATCTGTCCGGTTTTGAAATCAGAGTTGTCCTTCTCCTAGACTATGTGGGACCACGGCACCTTATTCCATATCATTTGGTGCAACCCCCAAAGGGAGGGCTCCCCCATCCGCCACCCGGGGGACGCGCCCCTAGGCCGTATAGTCCCAGCGCGAGGAGCTGTTTCGAGTGACTTGATATGGATTGTTCGTGGGGTTGAATATGAAAGACTGCCTGTTTAAAAAAATGTCATAATCATATATCATCTTCTTCGCATCAAGAGTGTTCCACTTTCTTTTGCCTGAGTTAAGTCTAAAACACTTACATAGATCATATAAATCGTAATTGAGTTTCACATCAAAACTACGAATTTGCCTATTTTATTAACTATCAGTCCCATTGTGTATCAAAAGAAACAACACCGTAAAATATGTGTCTATCAATGTGCTGTATTTTGCGTTACAGATAACAATTACTAAGGCATTTTCCACCACGAATTTCAGTCCTTAGGACATCTTTTGTGGGCATGCGATGAATCGTGAGACGTTGTGTAGTGAGTTGTGTTGTGTTGTGTTGTGTTGTGTAATCCTGCATGAATCTGCAATCACTGCGGTGCCTACATCTGCCAACACCAGACATTAATTCAATTCGTTCATTTCACCCCGGAACAGATCTTCTTGTGTTGGGCAACATCATAACTTGGTTAGATTCAGCAACATCTGAAAGCATACCCATGGGATGTGAAATAAAGTCCCATCTAATTTGTATTCTGTTAAGAGGAACGATATGTCTTATATTCATTTTTGTAAATTTCAGATGTAACGGTAAAGAATCCACAGAAAAAAATAATGTAAAACAACAACAACAACGAAAAAAAAACCCCACACACAAACGACAACAACAACAAACAAAACAAAACAATATCAAAACATCCTGGAATCAGACAGCGATCCAGATCGCCATCAAAATCAAGTGGACCGGTCCTTGGTCCAGAGCAAAACTTTCACAAAGCTTCAGAAAATCCGTCCACAACTATTTGCGGTTGTTCTGCTGACATACAAAGAAACATACCAACCAGATACTTCTTCTTCGTTCACTGGCATCTTCAAGTGAGTTTTTACCTGTATGACTGTTTGTACCCCCCGCATTTTAGACAGCCGTACTCCGCCTTCGGGCGTGTACATGCTGGGTATAAGTTCGTGTTTCCATAACCCACGGAACACTTACCTGGATTCCGGGATATTTAATGCTACGTATGAATTATCTGTCTAGTCCTTTGCATGTTTATGTACACACACGAAGGAAATGAAAGCACTCGTAGCAAGTGTGCATGTAATTCTAAAATTCTTTTTTCCCCTCCTTATTATTGTATTGACGGATCCAGGAAATCGGTAAGAGCGGTATTGTATCCATAACCAACCGCCGATACCGCTATCACAGGAGGCAAAATAGGTATTTGAAGGCGTACACCCTCAGTAACATCAGACCTGTTTTAATTACTAAAATTTGAAAGGCTGGGTTTGGCAAAACGCATCCTGGTATACCGCAACTGACCAGTTTCAGTTTCAGTTTCAGTAGCTCAAGGAGGCGTCACTGCGTTCGGACAAATCCATATACGCTACACCACATCTGCCAAGCAGATGCCTGACCAGCAGCGTAACCCAACGCGCTTAGTCAGGCCTTGAGAAAAAAAAAAAAAGAAAAAAAAAAGGAGGTGAAAAAATGATATATAAGCAAATAGATGTAAAACATGAAGACACACATTCACATACACACCCACACCACACATGCATAACAGATATGCACCGAACATGCAGTTGCACAGATATGAAAGCACAGTCAAATACATATAAACGTACATGATTTCCAACACACACACACACCACACACATTACCCTGCACCTCCTCTACCCCCCTCCTCCACACACTCATTTCTAGTCTACGTATCACAGCTTCCACGGCGCACACACACACACACACACAAAGATATATATATATATATATATATATATATATATATATATATATATATATATATATATACGTTCCAATATCCTGTTGCTCCCACAGTGTAGGCATGCATACACTCACATACCTCATCCTCTACCCCACCTCCCCCCGCACCCCCACCTCCCCCTCACACACACACACACAGACACACACACAGACACACACACACACACACACACACACACACACACACACACACACACACACACACACGCACGTGCACAAACCTCTACTGACACTTGTGTACACTTACACTCTCGCGCATGCACAAACGCACTCAAAAATACAGACCCACACATGCACACAAACACACACATACACACACGCACAGAGGCTGCCACTGACTGGCCGCAAGAGGGATGGGAAAAGATCTCTGATGCCAAGAACGTGGCGTATAGTGTGTTGCTCAGTCTATTGTATTTGGGAAAGCCCACAGAGACTCTGTTCCGTTTTGAAGAAATTTGCGCAATGTTGGTTTGGAAATGATGCCGATATTTGTTTGATTAGCAAGGCATCGTGCTCTACCTTTCATGTTAGACTTACGGCCACTCCCTCTCTCTGCTTTTATTTCTTTGAGGCGATCGATGGTGTGATGGCCTTGTACCTGTTCTTTTTGATATTCTTTGACTTTTCTGAGGATTTCCGATTTTCCTAGATGTAGGCCGCTCGTTGGTGTTGCGTTACCAGCAAGTCTGTCAGCTCGCTCATTTCCCTTAACACCTGCATGTCCCGGGCAGTATGACCATGTGAGTTTTTATCTGAAAGTTGCGCATTGCCTTATGCCACTCTGGGCTTCCCATTCCGTTTTCAGTTTTCTGTATGAGGTTCATTGAGTCTGTTAGAATCATGGCATGTTGGTTTCCGGGCATATGGATGGACGATAGCCACTGGAGGGCATGTGTCACAGCTTCAACTTCCATCGTTAGGCTGGAGGTTGTGACTTTGTAGGCAGCATTCTCTTCCCTAACTGTTTTTCCATTTTGTTTCGCAGTGAATCCCCAACCGGATTGGTCTTTGGTGACTGAGCCATCTGTGTATATGATGATGTCCTCTTCTTTACTGTTTTCTTCTATGAGTAGTTTCACTTCCGCATCAGTTTTGCCCTCTGGCCATTCCCGACAATGTCTTCCGAGAGTGGGTGAAATGGCTGTGTTGAATAGATGGTTGAGGTTTTCGGGGTTTTTCTCCCATTCTTTTGTTTCTTTCAGGTCTTGTAGTCGGCATACTAGCTGGATTGTGTCTTCTGCTTGCCCCATCCATGATCTTCCTCGTCCTAGGCGGCTGCCTTTTGGTTCTTTGACTGCGTCATGCAGTGGGTTTTGAGGGTTTTCTAATGCTTTGAAGTAGGTCTTGACCTGTTCTAACTTGTTTCTGGCCTGCACTGAAGGAAGGTCAAGCAGGTATCGCATGGTTTCTGTGGGCGTGTCTTTTGTTGTTCCAAGGATCAGCCTCATAGCTTCATTTTGGACTCTTTCTAATTTTAGGAGGTTGCTTTGAGACGGTGTTGTTAGCCCAAGTCCGTAGTCGATCACACTGAGGACAAGTGATTGGTATAGCAGGAAGAGGTGGCGTTGTTCAATTCCTTTGGTTGCCATTGCTTTTAAGACTGAAAGGCCCTTTTTGCATTTGAGAACAGTATTTTCCGTATGTTTTCTGAAGGTCAGCATCCTGTCGAAGTGTATTCCTAGGTAGCGTAGGCATTCAGTTTTCTCGATCTGAATCCCATCGAGTGACACAGAAGGTGGTGATTTGCTCGCGGTTCTGTTGTTGAGGGTGCACAGCAACGTTTGGGCTTTCGCTGGATTGATGGAAGATCCTGTGTCTTTGCACCATTGAGCAATATTGTTTAGTTGTTTCTGGACGGCTTTAGTTCTTTTCTGAGCATCTTTCGAAGTTTTGAAGACCAGGCCATCATCCGCAAGAGTAAGCACCCGAGCTATTCCATTGTTGTTTAAGTCTGCAAGGCCCTTCGTGTAGACATTGTAGAGGACAGGAGAAAGCGGAGACCCTTGTGGCAGTCCCATGGATAGTTTAGAAGGTGCAGACATCCAATCTCCGAGGCGTAGGACGACGGTTCTTTCCTGAAGCGCTGCTGCTATCCATCTTGTCAGTGTCAAGCTTACTCCATACCTTAGTAGCAGCTCCATGAGGTGCGCAAACTGGACCTTATTGTAGGCATCTTCAAGATCGATTGCTACAACTGACCAACAAATGTCATACTGTAAATGCTGGGCAGTATAAGTCCCAACACAAAAAAAAATCAATTCCATTAAGTGTAACACCACGTTGGGTAGAAATCCACGCGAATTTTTCGTCGCGTGATAATAAAGCCGAGAATTTTTCGTC
>NC_134881.1:42473960-42536460 GCF_041734735.1 Babylonia areolata | reverse complement strand
AAAGTAGCAAGGTTTGCCTCGTGGCCCCCAAAGTGGGTCTTTGAATTGTCTCCAAAACAAAACGTCAGACCACAGCACGCGCCCGTGTTGCTGATAACAGGAATTATTGCCTCAGGTCTGGTGATCAGAGGGCTTTAAAAACAAACACATTATCAAAGTGTCAAGCCGCGGTGTGGCCACACAACATGAGGTCAATTGATCAGTGCTAACGTCTTTGGAATGTCGGTCTGTTGTCAGGGAAGAGAGGGGGGGGGGGGGGGCGGGGGGGGGGGGGGGGGGGGGGGGGGGCGGGAGCAGGGAGGTAGGGAGAGGAGAGACACACACACAGACATAGACACAGACAGAGAGAGAATATGGACAGAGAGGGAGAAGAGAGGAACACAGAGAGAGAGAGAGAGGGGTGGGAGAACAGAGCTGGGAGAGAGAAGGGGGGTAGTGTAGGGGAGGTGTGTGAAATGCTTTGTGTCTCCAAAAACTTAATAATGGCAGATATAAAGGCAATTAGCATATCGTGAAACGGATGAATAAATGCATGCATGCATGAAACTATAGGTACAAAAAAAAAAAAAGGAAAAAAAAAGGTTCATGAATATGATTAGGAAGAGCACAGAAGTGTTTGAAGTACTCTGTATCCCTGGGGAGAGCAGCCCGAATTTCACACAAAGAAATCTGTTGTTATAAAAAGAAACACAAATGAAATAAGGCTTTGATACGAACTCGCTTGGACGTGAAAATGCAGAGTGCGATTTTATCTATTTGAAAAAAAAACAACAAAAAAACAAAAGCCAAAAATCCATTTTTATTTTATTTATCTAATCTTTTTTTTTTTTTTTTTTGACGATTGACTGTGATGATGAAGACGATGTAGGGCATGAAAATGCGACATTATATCTTTTTTCCAAATATTTTCGGAAAATCTTCATTTTCTTTTTATGACACGACAATAATGTAGGTATATGCAATATTTTTTCAGTTTAAAAAGTATTTTTACTTTAAAAAAATCTTAATTCTTTTTCTTATGACAGACGACGAGGAATTTGAAAGATGGTTTATATATAATATCGGTTGTCCGTTCTGACTCACAGACTGCTGTAATCTACGCTTTTTTTTCTTTCTTTTTTTTAATTTTGCGGCGTCAGCTAACTACACTTGCAAACGCCTTTTTCGAATTTCTTTTCGTTGGTAATTCTTATCAGTTTTCAATCGCAAAACCTGAATTGAGTATGCCTGTCTGCTCATCACGCGTTGTCAGGTAAGCTTATGGATTAAACGTACGGCGAAGTGTGTATGGGCGTGCGCTGTTGTGTCAGTGTGGGAAGCGCGTCGATACTCCCCCCCTACGTATGTGTCTGATTTTTGTTGTTTTCTTCAGTTCAGCGCCTTTTAGACATAAGTGTTATTTGATAACACGTAGGAGAAAAGATCATTACTCGCGAGGAAAAACTAGCTGTTCACACAGGTGAGTGCGTGAGTGAGTAAGTGAATAAGTTAAATAATTATAATTGGTGAAAAATGAAATTATTGCATAACATCCTTGGAATGAAATGCTAATGATAACAGTAAGCGACTGAACTTGACTAATCAACAAAGATTTGAATCGGTATGATTAAGCATTAATAAGCAATAAAATGTAATGTGATTGGAACATATAAACAGGGAAAATAGATATGAATTAATTGTATGATTTATTTAAGGCATATATGGTTTTTAACAAACAATGAGGCCAGGAGATGAAATGATTAACAAATAGTAAAGAGTAGTGACTCTCTCCATTCACAAGGTACACAACTTCAAGTCAGTGCTGCTTACGCTACCGATTCAGCTAGCACACAGGTAAATAAAAGGTGCATTGGAACAAACCCAGACACTTCATCAAAAAAGGAAGCGCCGGGCCTGTCCTTGAACCGATCATTTGACATGTGCACACACAGCTGTAGCGGTGGTCTGTAGTGGTCAGTGATCAGTAGTGGTCAGTAGTGGTTAGTAATTTCCAGTGGTTAATAGTAGTGGTCAGGCACCAACAAGCGGCGACTATGACGACGAGGCTGTGGAAGATTTTCATGAACAAGTGCAAGAAGTTTTGGATCAAATCCCCAAGAAAACGTCGTCATTGTGCAAGGGGACTGGACCGCGAAAGATGGAGACGATGCTTACAACAACTAGAAATGCACTTGCGGACTGTCCTGCAATGCCGAGTCAAACAACTGAGGCCTTAGGCTCCTGGAATTTGCCAGATACAACGGTTAACGACATTGTTATGGCCAACACGATCGGCCTGCACAAAGCAGAAAGGGGCACCACCCAGACGGAAAGCACCACAACCACTGAGAGAGACCACACAATTATCAGAAAGCATTTCCAGTGAAGTGTGAGCACTGCCAAGACAAGAACTTTCTCAGGAGCTGATGTCGGAAGTGATCCTGACCTTGTGGTGGTGACATTCCACCTCCACCTGAAAGTTTTATTATTAAAAAATAAAAAAAAAACAACAAAACAAAAAAACACCAGGACCACAAAAGAATTATGTTCGACCTCGACAACTTAATTGGAGTTGATTTTCAACTCCAATGTGAAGTCAATTCTGCTCTACGGATGCGAGACATGGCGGACAACACAGACGATGCAGCAGAAGATTCAGACATTCTTCAACACCTGTCTGAGGCGAATCTACAAAATCCGATGGCAGGAGAAGATCCGAAACGAAGAACTGTGGGAGCGAGCGGGACAGGAACCAGTGGCCAAGCAGATACTGCGGAGGAAGTGGGGCTGGATCGGACACACCTTCAGGAAGTCAGCGTCCAGCATCACACGCCAAGCCCTGACTTGGAACCCGCAGGGAAAGAGGAAGAGAGGCCGGCCTCGCGGCAACAGCTGGAGGCGAGACACCGAGGCAGAGCTGAAGCAGCAAGGGACCAACTGGACTGGAATGGCCAGAACAGCCCAGAACAGAGTGCGATAGCGAGGGGTCGTCGATGGCCTATGCTCCACCAGGAGGGACGGGCATAAGTAAGTAAGTAAGTCGACAACTTAATGAGATTCTTTCCAAACATCGACCAGCAAAGAAGCCCTGGGTCACGTCAGATGTCCTGGACCTATGTGACAAAAGAAGGGAGCTGAAGAAGAGGAAGAATGAGGTAGATGGGGCCAAACAGAACACTGAGGCCTCTCAACCAGGAGATCAAGAACAGCATGAAAAGAGCAGATTAGGAATGGATCGAGGAGCAGTGCCAAGACATTGAAGACAGCCTGAACAACAACAAGAACAGGGGTAGTAAAATTCGGGAATTTGTAGGAAAAATTTAGTGAAAATGTAGTAATTTGGGCCGGGGGCGTGTGTGTAAGGCAGGGACGTCCCCGTATTACACACATTTTAAAAGTGTCCCAAACTAACCCAATTTTCATATGAGGTTTATTAAAAATGCAAAGAGCATATATTACGTAATTTTGAAAATGCACTCTCCAACTTCACAATACCACATCAAATACACATAATTAGAACACTGACATGTCTGAATATCTGTTGGACTATATCACAGACTAATGCCTACACATATGTACACTCTAGAAGCTTGATTATTTGGTGTTTGAAGCGATTTATGAATATTTTGAATCTGAAAGTGATGTGTCAGGAATATTTTTTTTAATAGTAATTCAAACACAATAAAATGGAAATACAATAAATGTACATGATATACAGTCGCAATATTCATTGGAAACTTTATGCCAGCATCATCATCTGTATGCCTGTTTATCTCTCTCTCTCTCTCTCTCTCTCTCTCTCTCTCTCTCTCTCTCTCTCTCTCTCTCTCTCTCTCTCTCTCTCTCTGTATATCTGTCTGTATGTCAATCAATGAATAAAATGAAATGATAAAAAATAAATTAAATAAAAACAAATTAAAAAAAACAACAACAACAAAAGAGGCTAAAATAAGCATGCACATGTTACAACCCCCGCCCCCTCCCAACAAAACCCAAAACAAACAAATAAAAAAACCCAAAAAATAACAACGACAAACAACAAAAAACAACAACAAAACAAACAAACAAAAAACAAAACAAAAACAAACAAACAAAAAACAACAACAACAAAAAACAAAAAAACAGCAAGTGAAGATCAAATTAATGACCCTGGGTATTGCAGCAAAAAGCAAATCCATAAAAAGAATAATTAAAATTAAAAAACAAAATAAAAAGGTTCGGGGGGGGGGGGGGGGGGGGGGGGAGTAGAAAATCAAAGAGTGATTACCCTTGAATGAAAGGGGCAGTTTATTTATTTATGTCAGAATTAGAATTGCACAATGCCCCTGAAAAAATTGTTATTTTCTTAAAGTAAACAGTAACATATCATAACAGTTTTGTTTTTCATGCATCTGATATCGCTTTCAAACTATAATTTCATGTGTTATAACCAATATTTTTTGTCAAACAGTGGTCGGTCCCTGTTCATCGGCGGGAGATGTAATTTGGTACTCTTCAAACTGTTGCACAGGTTGTATTTCACATATGATTTTAATAGTTATCATGAACAGATGTTAGTGAAACAGCTTACGCATATGTATATATATTTAACAGTTGTAGAAAGCTCCAGAACTGACAAGCTGCTGATCAGATTGAGCAAAATATTCTGGTTTCTAATTTCACGACTGCAGAGTTATTTCCCATATGCAGCAAAGACATGATTGAAAAGAATGTTCGAAGACAACCCATCATTATATTATAAAATCACGAGGAAGCCAATCAACTCAAACTGAAATCTTAACAAGGAATGAACTTTCTAGTGGAATGCCAAAATATTAACCAGTATGCATTCTAATGCTTCATCAGGACTCCGTTGGTCTGTACTGAGTTCATGTAGCTGTCGTGAAGGGTTTGTGCATCTGTGTTGGCAGCATCAAGGACCGAAGAGCTGACTTCGCACCGCAATGACTAATGATCTGGAAGCAATACAAACCTGGCTGCAATCATCTTACAGTGTGCAAGTTCCACCAGACTGGCTAAGTGCTTGTGTGGAATGGATACAGCAAGAGAATGGGGTAGAGTAATAATTGATAGTGATACATATTATAATTATAGTATAATCTAATGATTTTGTATGCCCATTTGCGCACAACTTATGTGTTCACAAACATGTATTGTGTGCTCATACAGATGTGTGACTGTGTAAAGTGTCACTGTGTGTGTGTGTGTGTGTGTGTGTGGATCCATGTCCTACAAGTCATCGAAGTAAATAATACAGTGATGATACCTATATTAATTTCTGATTTATCTCATTTGTATGAAACAAATGCCAGTGTGATTGTTCTGTCTTCTTACAGTTACACTCCCAATATTTAATATTATAATCTGCTGATTTACTAGTTTGTCAGTAAGCTTTCTCAGGGAAGTTTCTTGATTTAAGATTGATTTATTGATAAGGATACATATATATATCACCTATCCTCGGTTGGAGACCAAGCTCTAAGTCTAAGCAGCTTTACAAACACGGGGTCATTTGCACAACAGGCTGCCTATCTGGATAGAGCTGACTGCTACCATTTGGCACTCATCGTTTGTTTCCTGTGTCATTCAATCATATTTCAGGCACACACACATACACACTCAGACAGACATGTAGTATTTTACGTGTATGACCATTTTGTTTATTTACCCCGCCATGTAGGCAGCCATTCTTTTTTTTCATGGGTGCGCATGCTTAGTATGTTCGTGTTTCCATAACCTGCCAAATGCTGACATGGATTACATGATCTTTAACATGCGCATTTGATCTTCTGCATGCGTATACACATGAAGGGGGTTCAGGCACTAGCGGGTCTGCACATATGTTGACCTGGGAGATCGGAAAAATCTCTACCCATTACCCACCAGGTGCTGTCACTGAGGTTCGAACCCGGGACCCTCAGATTGAAAGTCCAACTCTTTAACCATTTGGCTATTGCATCCGCCAAGAAAGAAAACACATTTTAGATTTTTGCTTATTTTTCCTCCCCCTCCTCCCCACATTCTCCCCCCCCCATCCCCACCACCTCTCCCACCTTTTTTTTGTGTGGACATTCTTTTGCAAGCCATTATTGTAATAACTCAACTTTGCAGGGTCAGCTCCTCTCAGTGGCCCAGTTGCAACCTATGGTGTTTGAGCAGTGGCTGATGTCTGATCTGAAGGAGCTTGGTACAGTTTGCCTGCCTGCAGACCTCTCATCACAGCAGTGTACTTACATTAATGGGCCTCTGGCACTGCAGGTAGGAGGACATTCATACTAGAACAGTAAAGATTTTTGTCTGATAATGTTGATTATGAAATAGAGTTGTATTGGTAGCCAGCATCAGTTCCTTTTCAGAACAGATAAAATCACATTCTCTTTTCTGAAATTCGGGCAGATCTCTCTGTCCTTTGCATGTGACACGTTCGGTTTTCTTAAGGTATACCTGAATGTACATTTATCTTCTCAGTTAAAATAATTACTGGTGTTAATCAGATAATTCAATAATATTGTGTTGAAAGAATTAAGAAAAACAGGGTTTTTTTTTTTATTTGTCGATAATCATTTATATGCAGAGATGTCTACAACAATAACTTAGATACAAAACAAGGAAAATGGTAATAAGTTTTGTTTGTTTGTTTATTATGATGATGGTAAGGTGAGGATGCTGTATGATGCTGTGTGTGTGTGTGTGTGTGTGTGTGTGTGTGTGATTGTGCGTGTAAAGCCTGTCAATTTTTGTATGTGCAGGTGGAGAGTGTGTTAGATGTTGGTGTTCCTCTGTATGGACAACTGCAGAAAGTGAAAGGAACTCTCAATGCCAACACCGAAATATCTGCTGACAAACCTCAGCAGCCTGCGGTAATTAATTTATTTTTCTGTGTCTGTGCATGTCTGTCTCTGTGTGTATATGTCTATACATGTGTGTGTGTGTGTGTGTGTGTGTGTGTGTGTGTGTGTGTGTGTGTGTGTTTCCTTGTCTCTGTGTTTTTCAGTGCATGCGTGTTTGTAAGTGAGGGAGGAAGTATGAATAAATTTATGTATACATTTTGTTCAAACATTGTGTGTGTGTGCATGTACCTATGTGTGCATGATATCTGTTCACATGATCTGAGTGACTGAGTTTGAAGCTTGCTGGTTTTGTTTCACTTGCTGACACTATATAAATAGTTGAATCTTTGGCAAAATATCATTTAATTCTTCTTGTAGAGTAATTGTGTTACAGTCGTATTTTATATTAGTTAAGAGGTCATTTCTTTTGATGATAATTATGCAGTTTAATAGATCTTAAATGAATGGGACTTAACCTGCTGGACTGCTAAAGTTGCGATAGAAGGCTGTGAAATCTACTTGCATGTTTGTGAAAGGCATTTTCCTTGATCATACCAAAAAAACCACCAAAAAACAACAACAAAAAAATGAACAAAAAACCCCTGAAAAACCTGAGTTTGCTATAATTATAATCAAAGTCTTGTTATAATAAACAAAGACAAAATGAACTTTTCAGCATCCAGAGATGTTATGGTCAGCCCTGATAAAATAGGACAAGATCTGAATGACTGCACATGCTGAAGCTGGTATTATATTGTTTTGTGTGTTGATGGTGATGGTGTAGTGGGAACCCAAACCCAGCCGCATGCTGCTGCTGAAGATGACAGACGGCCACACAGAGCTCCAGGGCATGGAGTATCGCCCCATCCCCGCTCTGAATGCCAGCCTTCAGCCAGGATTCAAGGTTCTGTCTCTGTGTGTTTTGTGTGTTTGGCTTGTAAGATTATACAAGGTTCTGTCTCTGTGTGCTGTGTGTGTTTGGCTTGTAAGATTATACAAGGTTCTGTCTCTGTGTGTTTTGTGTGTTTGGCTTGTAAGATTATACAAGGTTCTGTCTCTGTGTGTTTTGTGTGTTTGGCTTGTAAGATGATCAGGGAGGAGATGATGGTATTTGGAATGGAATGTCGATTTCCGCAGACATGGTTTATGATTGTTTGTTGATTTAGTTCTGTCTTGGAAATGAGGGCATACAAAATAGTATGTACAGATTATGTTTTATGATTGTTTATTACGTCTTTGTGCCATAGTGTTCAAGCATATCATATGTTTGATCTGTGCTGATCTCAGGAATCTTTCAAGGGACGCAACTCGTGCTGTGTGAATTGCTTCATTTTTTATGTAGAAAAGCATTTTTTGTTTGTTTGATTAAAGTCACAACTGGAAGACTAATGTTCATATTTAGCTAGTGCCAAACAATCTGTTCTATGATTTAAAAGGAAGTTTGACCCAGAAAAAATGTACTGGCAGTGTGTAAGTACTAGCCGAAACATTCGATACTGTTTTCCCAACCAACTCTGAGCTTCTGCCACAGAGTACCAGCCAGTGAAGAAATGATGGATTTTCCAAGTACAAGTCTTTTAACCCTCACTGCTTATAACATAAAAAAAATGTCCCAAATGGTGTTGGAACAGTTAATGGTCTTTCTTGTTCAAGAGATAAAAGCATAAAAAAAAAGTCTGGCGTATATATATATATATTTTGGTGTCATATACTGTACCATGTCAAACTGATGCAAACTAGGCCTATGGTTTGCTCTGTTTGGCCAAATTTCGCGCGGCTAACAGTGAAAAGACGCATATATATATATATATATATATATATATATATATGGACTTGTTTGATAAAGCTATAATACATTCAGAGCGGGGATGGGGCGATACTCCATGCCCTGAAGCTCTGTGTGGCCGGCCGTCTGTCATCTTCAGCAGCAGCATGCGGCTGGGTTTGGGTTCCCACTACACCGTCACCATCAACACGCAAAACAATACGATACCAGCTTCAGCATGTGCAGTCATTCAGATCTTGTCCTATTTCATCAGGGCTGATCATAACATCTCTGGATGCTGAAAAGTTCATTTTGTCTTTGTTTATTATAACAAGACTTTGATTATAATTATAGCAAACTCAGGTTGTAAGAAGTTCATCTTCATCCTCGGCTTTTTATTTATTTATTTATTTACTTATTTATGTACGCTTATCTATTATTTATTCACCTTTTTTTTTCCTTTTTTTTTCTCAAGGCGCGTTGGGTTACGCTGCAACGTTGGCTTGGCAGATGTGGTGTAGCGTATATGGATTTTTCCGAACGCAGTGACGCCTCTTTGAGCTACTGAAACTGAAACTGAAACTGTGGACATGCTTTGGATGTTCAGGAGGTGTTATTGTGTGTGACTGTCATGACATACGTGGACATGGTTTGACTGCTTCAGGTGGTGATCCACGGGCAGGTGAAGTGTCGGCGAGGTGTGTTGATGCTGACGGCAGACAATGTGCAGGTGCTGGGAGGGGAGGTGGACTCCTTGATGGAAGCCAACACCCCAGTCTCCGTGCTTGAACAAGCCATGTGAGTCAGTGGCTTGTGGGTCATGGTCCTTGTAACTGTGGAAGTCTGCTTATCCACAACAAAGCTGCAGTATTGGTAGTGAGATCCATGTCAGTGTTCGGTGGGTTATGGAAACAAGAACATACCCAGCATGCACACCCCCGAAAACGGAGAATGGCTGCCTACATGGCAGGGTGAAAATGGTCCTACATGTAAAAGCCCACTTGTGTACATACCAGTGAACATGGGAGTTGCAGCTCACAAACAAAGAAGAAGAAGAAGGTAGAGACATTCTTCTTAGTGTGTGGGAAGTGTGATTCTTCTTCGTAGTGTGGGTAGTGTGAGTCTTCTTAGTAGTGTGGGTTGTGTGAGTCTTCTTAGTAGTATGGGTAGTGTGAGTCTTCTTTGTAGTATGAGTAGTGTGATTCTTTGTAGTATGGGTAATGTATTTCTTCTTAATAGTATGGGTAGTGTGAGTCTTCTTAGTAGTATGGGTAGTGTGAGTCTTCTTTGTAGTATGAGTAGTGTGATTCTTTGTAGTATGGGTAATGTATTTCTTCTTAATAGTATGGGTAGTGTGAGTCTTCTTAGTAGTATGGGTAGTGTGAGTCTTCTTTGTAGTATGAGTAGTGTGATTCTTTGTAGTATGGGTAATGTATTTCTTCTTAATAGTATGGGTAGTGTGAGTCTTCTTAGTAGTGTGGGTAGTGTGAGTCTTCTTTGTAGTATGAGTAGTGTGATTCTTTGTAGTATGGGTAATGTATTTCTTCTTAATAGTATGGGTAGTGTGATTCTTCTTAGTAGTATTGGTTGTATGATTCTTAGTAGTATGGGTAGTGTGATTCTTCTTTGTAGTATGAGTAGTGTGATTCTTAGTAGTATGGGTAATGTATTTCTTCTTAGTAGTATGGGTGGTGTGATTCTTCTTAGTAGTATTGGTAGTATGATTCTTAGTAGTATTGGTATTGTGATTCTTCTTAGTAGTATTGGTAGTGTTATTCTTCTTAGTATGGATAGTGTGATTCTTCTGTGTGATTCTTCTTAGTAGTGTGGATAGTGTGAATCTGTGATTCTTATTAGTAGTATAGGTAGTGTCATTCTTGTTAGTAGTATGGGTAATGTGATTCTTCTTAGTAGTATAGGTAGTGTGATTCTTATTAGTAGTATTGGTAGTATGATTCTTAGTAGTATTGGTAGTGTGATTCTTCTTAGTATGGATGGTGTGATTCCTCTTAGTAGTGTGGGTAGTGTGAATCTGTGATTCTCCTTAGTAGTATAGGTACTGTGATTCTTATTAGTAGTATAGGTAGTGTCATTCTTGTTAGTAGTATGGGTAATGTGATTCTTCTTAGTAGTATAGGTAGTGTGATTCTTATTAGTAGTATAGGTAGTGTCATTCTTGTTAGTAGTATGGGTAATGTGATTCTTCTTAGTAGTATAGGTAGTGTGATTCTTATTAGTAGTATGGGTAGTATGATTCTTATTAGTAGTATAGGTAGTGTGATTCTTCTTACTAGTATGGATAGTGTGATTCTTATTAGTAGTATAGGTAGTGTGATTCTTCTTACTAGTATGGATAGTGTGATTCTTATTAGTAGTATGGTTAGTGTGATTCTTCTTACTTGTATGGGCAGTGTGATTCTTCTTGATTTGCAGTCATGGTTGGTATGTCTCAAAGCAGTGTTTTTTTTCCACATCAGCATGACTATTTTTGTTTTGTCACTTAGGCAGCAATATTTGCATGCTGGATATCTTTTTCTTTCCATAAGCTGTCATTTAATCACACATAGTGACATACTATACCCAGTGGTGAAGACTCCAGCAGGGGCCTAGTTCCTGTCCTATGCAAAACATTACTCAGCCCAAACGGAGAAATTTTACAGCAGCTGCAGGTAATAGCCTCCCTTTGTATATTAACTCCCTTCTTGTTTGCACATGCAGTGTCCTCTTGTCAATTGCCTGACAGAAATGTGGATTACATGATCTTTATCTGTGTATTTGACCACCAGCAAAACCAGTGTCCATTTGTAAAAGGCAGGGCATTCTCAGGATTTGAAACATGAGCCTATTGACAGAATTCTGAATCACTGAAGTCACTGAGCGTTTGTCACTGTGAAACTCAGTTTTCATGAGAACACAGAGCACACAGACACATAGGTATTAACTCTTTCCATACGAACGTCGAAAGAGACGACGTTAACAGCGTTTCACCCCAATTACCATCATCAAAATATTGCAAGCTGACGGCTCTTATAGTGAAGACGTGAATGTTGACAAAGAACACCACAATTCTGATGACGGAAGTTAAAGGTTGGGTCATTCAGACACCCACAGGACATCCGAGGGGTCTGTGTAGAGGAGAAGAGAGGACTGGCCATACTGAGTGAGTTAATGTCTATGTTATTATAGAAAAAAAACAACCAAAAAAACTAAAGAAAATTATTCTCATTAAGCATAACCTTTAATGAATAATGTACTTAACAGCTCCTATCTATTTTCTCATTTTCAGGGAACTTTCAAAAGCAAACAGTGGAAAACATGCCAGGAAGGAATTCTCTGGTCGGTTCCTGAAGAAACAGGACTACAGCACAGGCTGCCAAGACAAGAAATTCAAAGCAGAGGTGACAACATCACAGCAGAGACAGGCACCGGTTTCCAGGCCGTACGGAGGAAGTGGGAGTGGCTGTAATGCAGACGGTGTAAAAAAGGAGCCACAGTCCCAGTCGTGTACATGGAGCGGTGGGATTGTGAAACAGGAACCTGTGTCTCAGCCACCTGGCTTGGATCATGATGATGAGGTTTGTACAGTGTTATATGCTTTGTCACGACTTAAGATCTTTTTTTGTTTGATTAACTCTTTCACCACGCTAGGCAGCTTCAGTGGACTAAAAGGTTCACTGCCATACGCGACTTTAGTCAACATTGTGGGGTCATGTTAAACGGACCGTTCTCAGATTGTAACAAAGCTTGAGAGCTGCAGCTAACTGTCCTTTGCAACAGGACATTGACTAGCTTCCCCCCTTGATCCCCTTAACTTAAGTTTGAGGTGGACAAGTCCATTGTGTTTTGACAAGAACTGTATCATGTGACTGAGAGGTTGAATGTAAAATAGTTGGCGCCGGGGAGAGCTCTTCACACAGAAACTTGGCAGGCGAAAGAGTTAATATAATGATAATGACTGAGTTACTCTGAGGTCAGTTGTTGTATGGAAACATCTCTTTGTAGTGGGCACCAAAGTGGTGATGAAAGGGAGGAATTTATGCCATTTGATTGTGTGTAGACAGCAGAGACAAAGTTCGTTTTGTTGATTACTTTTAAAAAAATTTTTATTTTTATTATCATTATTTTCTTTGTTTGCTTTTGTGCGATCAGCCATGTGTGATGGTTGAGAGGCTGGCAGTTTAATAGAAAAAGAAAGAGAACTTCATCATTTTTATGGTTTTATCTCTGGAACAAAATTGTCCATCTCTCTCCTATAATTATGTTTTAGAATCCCCATCTTCAGAATCATAGGCTGACTTAAATTCAGATGAAAAGCTTATGTTATTATTGTTATTCTATTTTCAATTTTTTTTTTTTTACAAATGTGTTGTCAGAAAAAATATGGTATTTGTATCCAAACATGCAGTCAGTTATCCATCTTCCATCAGGCACACTGTCTGTGTGTCTTTATGTGTGTGCACGTGCGTGCATGCTTGCACGCATGCTCACATAACATTGGAGCAGGTGGATCTAAATATAAGCAGGGTGTGAGAATGTTTGACCAATATGCATCACTCTGCATTTACATGTGCTTGTGTACCATAAATTATTTTCAAAGTCATAAAGAAACACAGTAAGAAATAGCGGCATTAATTGTCAGCCAGAATGTTTGCAGAAGTCTAGCGAGTTAACATGCCAGTATAGCAGTTGTAGGCATGGTCATCATTTTGGTCTAGTGATAATGTATTGGTCATCAACATATCCGCCTGCACTGAGCATTTCTGTCTCTGCATACTGCTGTTAACTCTTTCCCTCCTGTTCTGATGAAGATCGAACAAAAAAGCCATGTAAGTTATTGAACATAAAGGTACTTTGTTTTCTATGCATATGCAAAAATTTAACAAAAGTTTTGAAAATGATTAATGCATCCCAAATTGCATGCAGAGAAATCTGTTTGTAACTGAAATGTAACACAGTATAGAACTTAAAATTTTTCTTTCCTTTTTGTGTGTGTTTTTCTGTCAGTGGGAGGAAGACCTTGATTACGGGGGTCTCCTTGATGAGCCAATGGAAGAGGAACCACCTCCTGTGTCTGACCCACCAGTCACCAGTACTGCTGTATCACAGCCGTCCAGGAATCCATTCGCTTGTGTTCCACGTGCAACACCAGCAAAAACCCCAAACTCTGGGCTGGATAATGACTTTACTGACACGACACCCTGTGGGTTGGACACGGGCAGAAAACAGTCTGGTGCTGGTTCATGGCAAAGAGAGGTCCCCACCAACACCCAGCGCTGTCCACTGTCGACAGAGACAGCAACGAAACAGAGCGATGAGAGACAGACAGTGAACAACGCACCATCATTGCCGTTGCCCCCAAACAAGTCTGCTGAGGTGGATGAGAACCTGTGGGGGGATGATGATGATGATTTTGACTATTCACAGGTGGAGACAGATGTGTTTTCACCAGTCATACCTGTGCAGATGTCTTTCGGTCAAAATGAACAAAACAAAAACAGTTCTGATGCTGCCATATCAGGTCAAACTAACACGCAAAAGTCTTCAGCAACAAACACAACCAAACCTGACATTCATCAGACATTGGGCAGCTCTGCATGGAAGCCTGGGGTGAGCTCAACCACCAAGCCTACCACTGTTCCTCAGAGCACGTCAAAGCCAGCATTTCCCTCCAAGCATCAAAAACCTAGCCAGGACGCAAAACCCCCACCACCCAAACAGCGTAAACTCACCTCAATGTTCTCCAGGGCAAATGTAGAAAGCAAACAAGGGGTCATCAGCACAGATCCTCCGCGCCCTCCAAGCACTGTGGTAGACCTTACAGAGGATGAAACTGTCTCTGCAGTGCCAGATGCTGGCAGAAACTCTGCTGTAATGAAAGTGGAGGGAAGCATAAAACAGGAAGAAAAGGATTCGCCTGCAGGCACCACCTGCACAGTACAAGAGAGGGATGTGCTGTCAGCAGGAAGAGCAGAACACCAGGATGTGGACATGGCTGAAGAGTGCAGTGTCAAGGGAGATCAAACTGCTGGCAGGATCCAGAATGAAAAAAGCAGGAGCCAGAGTGAATCGATTCCTCAGGCAGTCATATCACCACTGAATTCTCAGGGTAAGACTTATTGTCTGTGTTTCTGTGTATTGTGTAGAAAATCGCCATGTGTAGAAAATTAGATAATAACAGAGTGTACTATTGTTCATTCATGGCTCGCAATTTCATACGACTGTTTCATTGTCTTGATATTGTGCCCTTGTTTGAGCAAAAGTTACTGCTCTTGATTACTGTTTAAATTCAGTGCTCTGAACCTTCTTTAAATCATGCCGCTTGAAGATATGTCAACGTTACTGAATGAAAAATAACAACTTAAGGTCACTCAGTAGATCACACACCTCCAAACGCTGAACAGTTTCCTTCACTGTTTTCTTAAGATATCATACTTTTACTTGTTGCCCTGTCTGTTTGTGGTGAAGAAATCTTTAACAATTCTCCTGATATCCAGATACAGTATTTCTCTGCCTTGCCCCATGTAAGATTTTTCACCTCACCTAAGACTAAGAGGAAGGGTGTTTACTTTCTGGGGTAATTTGTTCTGTTGGTCTTGTTCTGTAAGGTACGGACTAGATAATTTACATCTGTAAGTGCTATGGCAGCATCATATGAGGAGGTCAAGTATTAACTAATCATTCACGAGGGAGATGGGTTTTACACTGACTTTTTGTTTTGTTTTTTATTCTTTTTTTTTTTTTTTTTCGTTCTCCATTGATGTTTGTGTACAGGCAGGATAGAGCTCTGTCACTTATTGCACTTGTTAATCATGAAATTATGCAATGTTTTTCATTAAGCATGAGTTAAGGAAGAAAAAAAATATTGGTGCATAGCACTTTGTACTCTATTGCACAGTACCACAGGTAACATAGTACCACATCTGTTTCATACAAAGCTGCACCTTTCGGCCAGAAATTATGGTAATGATAACACACCATACATAATCACCCATTTTAAGAACGAACTGTGAACTACAGCAAATCACTGATTGATTCACCGAACAGGTGAGCTGATGTCTTCATCAACTGAGCCCCAGATGCTGAAGAATGTGCTGACAATCCTGCAGTCTGACACAGATGGTGACCATACTTTCACTATAAAGGTGAGTGATACCTGGAATTCTGGTATGGTAGACACGTAATGTAATGCACATATCAACAAGAAAGGTATATAGCTTTACATAAAAAAAAAAAAAAAAAAAAAAGCGTTTTCATAACCACATTACATATGTGGATGGATGGGGGAGAGAAGGATGGAAAGAAAGTGGTGACCAAGACTGGAGAAAAGAATGTGAAAGCTCAGAAAGGATATACGTTTTGATAGTATAGATATGGCAAACTGATACTAGTAATAGTATTACAGATGTAAGAGAAAATACAGTACTTCTGTGATTTGCTGAAGACTTTTTTTGCACTGGGTTTCAATTCTCAGTCATTGACAGAGCTCAGTCTCTGTACAATTACAGTGCCAAGATAAAATGCTCAGTCTCTGTACAATTACAGTGCCAAGATAAAATGCTCAGTCTCTGTACAGTTACAGTGTCAAGATAAAATGCTCAGTCTCTGTACAATTACAGTGTCAAGATAAAATGCTCAGTCTCTGTACAATTACAGTGCCAAGATAAAATGCTCAACCTCAACAATTACAGTGTCAAGATAAAATGCTCAACCTCAACAATTACAGTGTCAAGATAAAATGCTCAACCTCAACAATTACAGTGCCAAGATAAAATGCTCAACCTCAACAATTACAGTGCCAAGATAAAATGCTCAGTCTCTGTACAATTACAGTGTCAAGATAAAATGCTCAGTCTCTGTACAATTACAGTGTCAAGATAAAATGCTCAGTACAAGATAAAATGCTCAGTCTCTGTACAATTACAGTGCCAAGATAAAATGCTCAGTACAAGATAAAATGCTCAGTCTCTGTACAGTTACAGTGTCAAGATAAAATGCTCAGTCTCTGTACAATTACAGTGTTAAGATAAAATGCTCAGTCTCTGAACAATGTTTACTTGGAGCGGTGGCCTTGTATTAAAGCACCTGACTGGGAAACAAGTGTCCACAGGTTTAATTCCCACACAGAGCCTTTTACTCCTCCCTCAACTTGTCCTTGAGTGGTGTTTTGGGAGCTAGTCTTTTGGATAAGACAGTAAGTCAAGGTGTGGTGTGCAGAATACATAAAGTACTCGTAAAAGAACCCATGGATTGCGATATCTTTAAGGAAGGAATTTGATCTTTAGCATGTGTGTATATACATGAAGGACAATAAGGCACTAGCAGGTCTGGTCAGCATGTATAATTATTGACTTTGGAGACTGGAAAAATCTCCACCAGGCACCAGTACAGGGAGTGAATCCAGAATCCTTCGATTGAAAGTCCCAAGGCTTTGACCATTCAGCTGCTGCACCTGTCATATTGAATTGCTGTTGTCTCGTTCGTCATTTATCAGATAGATTCCCCCGTCTCCTCGATGAAGGCGGCAGTACGTCGCAGGTCTTCCAGCCCTCTGTAGAGCTTCTGGGCCGCTGGGATTGGGTTGGGCCAGGTTTTCCCTCAGAGCGCCTGGTGGAGCGGGCAGGACTGCAGCAGATGTTCTGTTGTCCGGCTGCCTGTTCTGCAGGGGCACTGCTCTGTGTCGCCGATACGGAGTTTCGTGTATAGGTGGTGTTTCAGGCATTCGTGGCCTGTCCTTAGCCTGAAAATGGCTACCTGCTCTCGACGAGTCAGCAGGTAGTACGGGTCTGCATTGAATTGTCATACGTGTTCCTGTGTGCAGGGCTACATCACCACACTTACAGACAGGCTTCGCAGCTGTCAGGGGGAAGAGTGGAGCCTGTCGTGTCGTGTCACTGATGGGTCTGCAGCACTGGAGGTCGCCATCGCTGACAAGGTGTGTGTGTGTGGACATGTATTCAGCTGACTGTTCTTTTTAATATTTCTTTTTATTATGGTGTTCACTCACACACATGCACACACACACGTGCGTGCATGCGTGGACACATGTATGCACATACACACATGCACATGCACACTGCTAAAGCACACACACACACACTCACACACACACTCACTCACATACACTCACTCACATACTCACACACACACACAAACATATGTGCACATGCACACACACACGCTTACACACACACACACACACACACACACAAACAATACATCCACATCAAAAATGACAGACAACTGAACAGACAGGGTTTGTGGGTGGTGAGTGGAACATGTGTGATATAGCTTATGGGCCCATGATGCAGTGAACACGGGTGTCAGTGCAGTGAACAGTGTTGTTGGATGTGACAGGTGCTGTCTCAGCTGATCGGCTTCACAGCCAGGGAGAGCATCAACCTTCGTCAGCAGGCCAGGAAGGACCCCTCTGTGAAACAGTTCCTGGCTCAGGTGAGTGATGCGGAACTGCTGTGCTACATTTCTGTTTTCTCTCTCTCTCTTTTTTTTTTTTTAACTTTTTTATTTTATTCAAAGATTACATCATTCAAAGAACAAAAAAACATTTGACGAATGATTAACATTAACGATTAACAAACAAACATCAACAATATCTGCAGTACATTTCTGCTGTTACTTCAGCTTCTACTTGCATACTCCCGTACACACACATGCACACATATACATGTGAATGTGTGCCACACACATGTATGCACACACACACACACACATGTACACACACACACACACACATGTACACACACACATGTACACACACACAATGTACACACACACACACACACACACACACACACACACACCGTAGACATCAGTATGATGCTGACAATAGCAAAGATTTACTGCTTTTTCAGATAATACAAACTTTTAGTTAAATGCTGTTGGGGGTTGCAGGTCCACAAAATGCACACACAGATGAAAGAGACCCCAGTGGCACAGTTGATACACAGCTGTGGTGTTTCTGTCTGTTTTTTTTTTATACAACAGTTATTGCACACTTGTTTCTGTCCTCGGTTCAGTTAATACACAGTTGTATTGTTTCTGTTTTTAATGCCACGGTTACCTCTCGCCACTGGTTTCTGTATGCAGCTGAGACTTCTTCTTCTTCTTCTGTGTTCACTCGTATGCACACGAGTGGGCTTTTACGTGTATGACCGTTTTTACCCCGCCGTGTAGGCAGCCATACTCCACCCTTTACCCACCAGGCGCCGTCACCGTGATTCGAACCCAGGACCCTCAGATTGACAGTCCAACGCTTTAACCACTCGGCTATTGCGCTTGTCACAGCTGAGACAAACTTCATTGTTTGAGTTTTTTTATATCAGAGTTATTGACCACTTATCCTCAGTTAAGACATACTTTATTGTTTGAGCTTTTTATGCCACAGTTAAAGACCACTTATCCTCAGTTAAGACATACTTCATTGTTTGAGTTTTTAATGCCCCAGTTATAGACCACATGTCTCAGTCCTCGATTGATACATACTTCATTGTTTGAGTTTTTAATGCCACAGTTATAGACCACATGCCTCTGTCCTCAGTTGATACATACTTCATTGTTTGAGTTTTTAATGCCACAGTTATAGACCACATGTCTCTGTCCTCAGTTGATACATACTTCATTGTTTGAGTTTTTAATGCCACAGTTATTGACCATTTGTTTTTATTCCCAGTTAATACATACTTTATGGTTTGAGTTTTTAATGCTACAGTTGTCCTCAGTTAATACATGTATACTTCATTGTTTTGAGTTTTTTTTATTTACAGTTATTGACCACTTGTTTTTATCCTCAGTTAATGCATACTTTATTATTTCAGTATCTGTCACAGTTATTAAATGCTTGTC
Source organism: Babylonia areolata (assembly GCF_041734735.1). Lineage (NCBI taxonomy): Eukaryota > Metazoa > Mollusca > Gastropoda > Neogastropoda > Buccinidae > Babylonia > Babylonia areolata. The sequence goes on along the minus strand of NC_134881.1, from coordinate 42,517,026 downwards.
TCTGTCATAAAATTTGTAATATGCTCAGAAGAGGCAAAAAAAGTCATTTCAGCTACAAGCTAGTTGAATAAATTTGCAAATGTTGTCTGGATACGCTTTTGGAGTTAAAAGACAGTGTTTTCTAAGCTTTTATGTGACATTGTTGTTTGTTCAGTGCATGAAATCCTTTTTTTGTAGTAATCCTCCATACTCCAGTTGGAGTGAAAGGATAATTAAAACTTGAAACTAAAAAAAACAAACAAACAAAAAAACTTGTCCTTAGCTGATATATCGTTGTATTGTTTGTGTTGTTTGATGCCTTAGTTACTGAACGCTGTCTTGTTCCTGTCTTTTCAGGGCCTTCAGAAATGTCAGAAATACCTGATAGAATTCTCAGGCCTCATGGTTGTGCACAGGGGGCAGGGAGACAGCAAGCCTTGTCTCGTTGAAATGGTGAAGCTGGAAACGAAGAAGCGGTGAACAGGTTCTGTGAATGACACTGTGAATGGAAGTTGTTTACATTGCTGAGGATCTGGGTTGGTGGTTGTCTGAAATGTGACAGTGGTGATAATCTTCAGATCATAGCCATGTACAAGTGAGAGAGAGAGAGAGAGAGTGTATGTGTGTGTGTGTGTGTGTGTGTAATGTTGATTGTTGCCAATGTGTATGACTTAAGTATACACCACCATTGTGTTCGTCTTCAGTTTAACGTCTTTCCACTTGAAGTGATATTAGACCAAAAAAACCCAAAAAAAACCCAACAACAACCGTGGGGTTAGGGGTTGTGGGAGGGGGTGGGGGTAAAAGTGTGTGTATGTGTGGATGGTGAATAGGGAGAGACAACGCTAGGGAAAATGGAAACGTTATAAACACCAACATCAAACAACTATAACAAATGTCCTATTGGACTACGCAGCAAACCTGCAGCAGCAAATAACATATTGGAATTGTTAATAACACATTCAAAAGAACATTTGGTGAAGTCTGGTAAAAAACATTTTAGATTCTGACATTCGAATATTATATGGTTGCTAGATATATGTTCTCCACATATGCACCTAACATCTTTGCTGAACTTAGTTATAAAAGCATTCAGTTTTATCCTGTTTGATAATGTATGGATCTGCCTTAATCTTGTTGAATTACTGTATGGATTTGACTGATTGATAGTTCCCGGTTGTTGAACATTAATTACACTACGGTTTAAAGTTTTGCCGTTTTCCTGGTATAATTCTCTGACTTTGTTCCACGATGTTTTTTCTAGTATTCGATAACCCTCTTGTACAGACAGAGGCACATAAAGTTCTATGGTTCCCTGTTCATTTTTTGCTCCTTTTCTTGCAGCACTGTCAGCCCATTCATTGTAGAGAATACCAAGATGTGAAGGAACCCAGCAAAACGTAATATGTGTTCCTTTCAAGCTTAAAAGATGTAAAATGTAGCTGATTTCTATTATGATTTTGGATTTGTTCTTACAATTTGATGAGTTTAAAGCACATAATACAGATTTGGAATCAACGCAAAATAAGACTTGTAGAAGGCAAATTGGAAGATCAAGAATATGATTTAGAGCCATAAGAACAGCAATAAGTTCAGCAGTGAATATTGAACGATTTTTACCAATATAGTATGATCTTTCCGTTTTCAGTTTTGGTATAATGAAAGCTGAACCTGCTTGGCCATTGTCTAATAGTGAGCCGTCCGTGTAGATCTGTAAATGATCACAGTATCTATTTTGAAGGTGTACTCGGACTTCCGTTGCCATGATATTCGGATTTTCATTCTTTTTCATGTCAGTGTGATTAACATCAAAATGTGCTTTATTCATCTCCCAGATGGGGTATGGACTTACGGTCTTCTGTGTGTCTACGTCTTCTGAATTAATTTCAGACTTTTCGAACAGGTTTGACACAAACGTGCCAATGGGTGTTAAGTAAGATATGTTTTTAGCTCTTTTGGGGAAGTTGTTTTCGGATGCAATTTTTACTTCCTCTGAAGTATAATTTTCAGTTGTTGAGCTTCTCAGTACGTATTTAGCACATGCGAGGTTTCGGTATTCATCTAAAGGTAGTACTCCTATTTCTTTGTATGTTCCGAGGGTCAGTGCATGGAAAAGTACACCAAGGGCAAGTCTATATGCTTTACAGTCTATGCTTTGAAGTTTCTTTAGCAAATATTTTGGAGCATTGAAAAAGACTTCTTGTCCATAGGATAGTTTGGATCGAATAAGTGATGATGATAAATGTTTCAAAATCGTTGTATCTTGTCCCCAGTACTGTTTACTCACAATTTTGAGTAAGTTTAAAGATTTTCTCTTGCTTTTGTTATTATATATTCAATATGGCTATTCCAAGTAAGTTTTGAAGTAAGTATCAATCCTAAAAACTTAACAGTATCTTTATACTGAATTGTCTCATTTTCAATCTTAAATGTTGGTAGCTCTTTTGGGTTTGTACCATTGTTAAAAAGCATAATGTGTGTTTTTTCTGATGATAATGTAAGACCATTATCAGCAGTATATCTATTTAATCTATCTATTTCTCTTTGGTATATTTTCTTGATATAGTTTAAAGCCCTTTTGGATGTATTCCATTTCATAGTTACGTTCATCCACATACATACATCATCTGCATATTGCACTAGGATCACATCTTTTGATAAGTGTTTGGGTAAGTCGTTCAACAAGATATTAAATAGAACAGGGGCAATAACAGAACCTTGGGGTAATCCCATATGAAGAGTCTTAGGATTCGAGTACGTATTCCCGACCCGTACCTATATACTTCTTTCACTCAGGAAATCTTTGATATAATCATAGATATGTCCTGAAAAGCCTACAGATTTCAGTTGAAAGAGTAACTTTGCATGCCAAACTTGATCATAGGCTTTCTTCACATCAAAAAAAGTTGCAAGAACGTTTTTCCTTCTAGCGAATTGTTGTTTTACATGTGTTGTAAGTTTTACCAAATTATCAATTGCAGATCTACCTCTCTGAAAGCCTGCTTGGTTAATTGGGATAATCTTATTTTCATGACAATAGTACATCAGCCTTCTCAAAATTATTCTTTCCATTAGTTTACCAGTATGTGATGTTAGTGCAATTGGCCTGTAGCTGCTCTTATATGTTTTGCGTTTTCCTTGTTTATGAACTGGTATCACAATAGACTGTTTCCATTGTGCTGGCATTAAACCATCAATCCAGCACTTTTGAAAAATCTCAAACAATAAAACAACAAAATTTTCGGGTAAATGTCTCAGCATCTCATTGAGACTGCATCAAGTCCTACAGATGTTTTCTTTTTAAGGAGGGATACTAATGCTTCTTTAACCTCGTTGAGTGTGAGTGGAGCATTGATGTACTGACTGTTATCAGGACTTGGATCTATATAATCATTTTTGCTCTCCTCTTCGGTTCTGTGTTTTCTGTTGTTATGTGAGAGACCTTCCAATCGCATAGACTCTGAGAACATTTCTACAAATGTTTCTGCCTTTTCTACATTGGATGGAAAATCTATGTCTTTTATCTTAATAGGACAAGATGGCAAATTTACACCTTCTTTCATTTCATTAAATTTTTTCCATACCTTTTTAGTATCTTTATGATCAGAAATCTCCCTATTACAGAAGGAAGACCAATATTGTCTTTTTGCCTGTGCAATGACCATGTTGCTGTGATGGTTTGCCTTTTTCTTTTCAATAAGATCCTCTGGTGATTTGTTGTTCAGATAAGTTATAAATTTAGAATTTTTATTATCTACTGCTGCTTCACAGGCTGGTGTCCACCAAATATTTCCTGAATGCTTGCTTGATTTAAGTGAATTGTATTTTGGAATCGATATGTCGGCAGCTTGTAAAATGGTGTCAGTAAAAAAAGGAATATAATGTATCAATATCCGCGGTGTTTATGAACTCTGTGTTATAGCTAGCAAGCATACTTTCGAATTTCTCCCAGTTTGCATCTTTATAGTTATATCTTGGAACTTTGTCTTTTTGAAATTCTGAAGGTCTTTGAGTTTCATTAAAAGTCATGATGATCGGTAAGTGATCACTTCCCAATGTATCTTTATATGTCGTCCATTTACATTCTGGATACAACTTAGGAGATATGAAAGATAGATCTATAGCAGATGCCCTGTGAGTGACATTATCAGGGATCCTGGTACATGTAACGCTGCCATCATTTAAAAGGCTTAAGGAGGAATCAACAATATTTTCTACAAAGCGGTTACAAGTAACTGATACACATTCTTTGTCCCGAAAAGGAGAATGGGCGTTAAAATCTCCCGCAATCAACCATTTTTCATTATCCTGAATATTATGTAGCCATTCTGTATTTACTTCGTTAGGGCCTCTCGGTAAATACACAGAGACGACACGTAGAGTAAGGTGATCACTGAACTTAACACGTGCCGCGCATGAATGAAAATCTGGAGTAGTGCTAGGTGCTGGTGGAGAGCATATACTGTACTCTATTCCTTCTTGAATATATAATACGGCACTGATTTTTGTGGCAGTATCTACATGCTGATGCACAGGTGGATAATAATAACCTGGAAGCTTGGGTAATTTATTCTTTTTAACATTAAGTGATTGTAATAAAAGTGTTTGGTAGTTATTATTTGCCAAATGTTGGATGAGATATGGTAAATTTGTGGAGATGGATCTAGCCTTCCACTGCATAATCCGAATTGTATGTTTGCGAATGGGGGGCATTATGGAGGAGAGTATGTGTATGTTGGGTATAGTGTGTGGAGGGTATAAGGAAAAAGAAAATAAGAAACTCTAAATTAGAAAATATAATGAAATAAAATAATAATAATAATAATCATACAATTTATGAACGAGTCAACTACCACAGTTGTAAATCAAAAATTAAACAGAAATTATAGTCACTTAAAACAGTAGCTGCATGGACTAGTTATGAAAAAAAAAGAAAAAAAAAAGTATATTGTGTTAGAAACGGCGAAGTGTAGAAAACTCAGCAGATCTGTCTCTGTGGTGGAAACAGTCAAGGCTGGTTGTGGCGTTTAAGATGATGCAAATGTCAATACATGGACCAGTCTGTCAGGACATTGTAATTGTTGTACCAGTCATAACGAGGACGTGCGGGGTAGAACTGGTGTGGATGGTATCTGGTAGGGCGTGCAGGTCGTCTTGGTCTCTCCCACAGCAGATCTCGGACGTGTCGCCCTACGTTGACTGCCAGTAGACTGGATCCCCTCTGATTCAGATGGACGCCGTCCCGAAGATTATGCGGTTTGAAGTTATCATTTTCTACAAATGAAATGTTGGCCACATCGTACAGGTCGGAGCTGACGATAGCGTTAAATAGCTGTCTTCTGATTTCTTTTTTTTTTATCTTTTACTGGTGTGACTTTGCTTATGACAGATTTTATTTGAGTATGTTTCTGCGCAGTTTCTTTTATTGTGGAAACGAATGATTTGCACAGCTCTGCAGGTTCGTTCACTTTCAGGTCGTTGATACCGCACTGAATTACAACAAGGTCCGTTTTTTCTGGGGGTGAAGAAAACTCTTGTAGGGATTTCTGTGTCTCATGTAAGGTGTGGTTCCTTTGTTTCGAAGCCTGAAAGCAGTATGATCTTCCAAGTCTTTTTTCTTGTACTCCATTCATTACTGAATCATGTGGGATCAGCACTTTTGGAAGGTCCTCTTGTTCCTCTGTCTTCGTATTGGAACGTTTCGTATAAGTCTGCTTTTCTTTGACGTAATTGGACGAGGTAGGTGATTTTTGACTCGTTTGCTTGATAAGTGGCAATCTGCCATTGCAATATTGTAATACTGAAATGATGAATGTGATATTTTCCATTCGTTTTCTTTACAGGACATGTGTTATTTTCATTCATGTACATAGTTGTGTGAGTCAAAGGATTTAAAGTTGTGTTGAGTAAAATTGTTATTGAAACAGATGCCTCGGTGTGAAACTTAATCTCCAAGATCCGAACAGATATCTCTGTGTGAAATTTGGTTTCTATTATCATAATGGATGTCTGTGCTAAATTTTGTCTTTTCTTCTAACAGAAGCACAACTGTAATATATATATATATATTTTTTTTTTAAAGACATTTTCATTCACTTCTTGTTAGCACACATTCAAGCAAAATTCAGATATTCACAAAAATGAAATTTATTATAAAAAAACCGACAAGACATCTGCACACACCGATGATATCACTACATACAGATCATATGGACAATAATAAAAAATAACCACACCACATTTCTTGTCAACACTTTAAGTACATTCATGATTATTACTAAAGATATGCCACTAAGAAAAAGTTGCATTATTTAATTTTTTTCCGTAATAAAAATAAAACCACCTCATACAGACAAAATACATCACAGTCAGTCCAACCAAAACGATTAGCAGAGCATGGAATGATGAAAAACAAAAAAGACTGCTGGAATGACAAGCGGAAATCACAAACACTGTCAATGACTCTCTAAGATTGCCTGCCTCACTCACTGAACACAGTATCCACAACCATGCTGGCACCACTACTCAGAGTTTCTCTGTCAGTGGGATTGCTGACTGACTGTGAAATACTCAACACATTCCATACTGACCATATATTCTTAAAAAACAGACAGTCTCTTCCCTAACAATTTTTCTTTTTTTCTGGAGCAGCACTGGTGAAAACATGGTGTGCAAATGAGTCAAATACAGATAAATAAATAAAACTCTGGAGAATACAAGGAAAAAATGTGGGCACAAGACAGGGAAAAAACATTAATTTTTTTTCTCTCTAATTGTTGCCAGTTACAAACCAGCTGACTGCACAGGGTCATATAAGGGCTAGAAACATTCCAGTCTTTATCTCAAACATCTTTTCTGACCATACCCAATATCCTGCAGAACCCCAACAGAAAACTACTGGGAAGAGAAAATTAAGGACAAGTATTGTCATTGTCGTACATTAAATCGAGGACAGGCCTCTGGCAAGGGTAAAAAACAAAACAAAATAAAAACAAAAACAAAAACGCTTGGCTAAACACAAAAATGATTTTGCATCATGCATAAAATTATGCATTAAGCCAGAGACTTACAACCAGAAGCAAAGCAACTCACAAGTCCTGGGTGCCAAAAAGATCAACATGATAAAAATAACTAATCTTCAAGTCCTGACAATAACACACACACACACACACAAAGAAAAAAAAAGTTCAAGATTTTCTTGAAAAAAAAAAGGAAAGAAAAAAGATAGAAAATAGTGGTAAATGGATCAATATGGCAGGAAATCAGAAAGAAAAAGGGAAAAGCCAGAAAACAAAGAAAGCGGTAGAAAAGAGGAAATATCTGGCACAGTTTCCACAAAACGGAGACATTCAAACAAAATCAGACTGAAGAAGAGCTGACACCTGACAAAGGACACAGCTGTGGAACTGGACCTTTCTTCAAAGGTAAAAACTACTGTCCCACACACAAACACGAAAAAGATAGCAGTAGGTTAAAGGTCCCTAAGCCTTTTACGGCCATCGGCGCAGTGAATTCACATCCAGTATGCCTAGGGCTTGGCACAAGAAGGCAGGGCACAATCCTCTCCTTCAACCATTTTAACCCCTCCCCCCGCACCCCGCCCCCCTCCCAACCGAGGTCAGGTGCACATCTGAAAAAGCAGTTACATGAGACCAAATTAACTGATTCAAAGCTTAACAGGCGACGTACTAGGTAATATTATATTTGAAAAGCATACTTATACAAGACGACCATTCAGAAATGGAAGAGTGGAAGAGGAGCAGACTTTAAAACAGTCCATCAACAGCCTCTTAAGACATGCCAGAAGCATATCACCTTAGGCCTGAGTGGATGAGCAACTACCACACGCTTCAGATAATTATCTCCGCAGACAGATGCCAGTTTTATCTCATGCAGATCTGTATGGTTCCAGTGATTGCAGTGACAGATTATTATTATTATTTTATTTTATTTTTTTTAGTGTGAGATATGGGTGTGTGGGAGGCTCTTGTATGAAGGAATGGCTCTTGTTTCCTTTGATTTCTCAGTTTTGGGCAGGCCGACTGCTTCATGGTTGAAAAACCCCTCGTGAGAGAAGCTGGAACAACCCACAAAGTGTTCAGCATGAACACACACAAAATGCCATTGGCATCGTAGAAAGGATACACAACAAAGTACAGACAACGAGCTGTACAAGCATAGTTCATGAAAAAAGCGTTTTTACAGTATCCCTGAAATGGCAGAATCAACACAAGAACAAGTCGTGGCGGGATGCAGACAGTTCTCCTTCACTGCATCACTATTATGCAGAGTGCTGGAGGAATGTTGAGTACATATTATACACTACAGAGCTCACAGTGAACATCTGTCACTTACGGCGACGGGCAGGACTTAAACCAGGTTTCTTCTTCCTAACGAAGTCCTTGGGAGTAAACGCGCGCATGCACACAACACACACACACACTGCCTGCGTGTGGATCCATATCCAGATACACACACACACACACACACACACACACTGCCTGCATGAGTAACCATATCCAGATACATACACACACACTGCCTGCATGAGAATCCATATCTAGATACAAGCACACACACACACACATTGTCTGCATGAGAATCCATATCCAGACACACACACGCACACACACACACACATTGTCTCCATGAGGATCCATATCCAGACACACACACACACACATTGTCTCCATGAGGATCCTTATCCAGATACACACACACATTGTCTGCATCAGGATCCGTATCCAGATACATGTACACTGATTTTTCACATCTTTTTCACCTTTATCTTTCCCCTGCTGTCCCTCCTTGTATATGTTCATTCTTCTTTATCTGTGTTTGTGAGCAAATACTCCCACATTCACTCATATACGTGTACAAGTGGGCTTTCTAATGTGCACAACTTTTTAGCCCGCCAAGCACGCAACCAAGCGGTTTTTGAGAAATCCCGATGATCATGATCTTGCAGTTATGCAGCACTGGGTTTGACCCTGGTATGACGGTGTGAGGGAAGTCTTGAACAAACTAAGAATAAAGAACAAAAGGAAGAGAATAAATAATATGAATCCTCACCTCAATTCAAGAAAGAGAAACATCCAACACGAGAATAAATCAAATCCTACTGTATGGCGCTGCTCATGGCAAATGCCATCTATGGATTGCTGTTGTTAAGGGTTTAACACTGCAAAACCGTTAAAGTAAGTAGAAACAACACATCAACAAATAACAACACGGCTTCACTTGTTTCTTTTGTCATTAAAGACAAAATAATAGAAAACATACACAACCCCACACCCCCCACAAAAGTGTCAAATATTGTGCACATGATCACAGAGAAGAATGCCTTTCTTAACTCTCTCCATACGAACGGCGAAAGAGACGACGTTAACAGCGTTTCAGCCCAATTACCATCATCAAAATATTGCAAGCGGAACGCTCTTATACTGAAGAGGTGAATGTTGACAAAGAATACCACAATTCTGACGACGGAAGCTAAAGGTTGGGTCATTGAGACACCCACTGGACATCCGAGGGGTCTGTGTAGAGGAGAAGAGAGAACTGGCCGTACTGAGTGAGTTAATGTGGAGCCCACACTTTGATCGTCCTCCCAACCACTCTTTCTTTTTCTCTTTCTTTTGCTGTCTGTCTCCTCCTCCCTGCTTCTGTGGGTTCACAGCAGTTCATTCATTTTGAACGCATTCATCACAAACGTGTCAATATGCAAACATTCTCTCCCCTCTCCCTCCTGTCCAGGTCACAAATTTGTGGGTTCTTCTGGAGCCAGTTGCATTGCTCAGACGGAAGAGCCTAGTATGGTCGTAACCCACTACTAACTGTGTGTAGTATGGAACTGACCAATGGCGTAGTTCGGTCAACGTAGGCATTTAGTCACGTGTAGCTGTCAAAAAGTTAGAACCAAGCAATGCAACTGGCACCTGGTCTCTTGAAAAAACACACAAGAAGCAAAAAACAAAAACCACAATTAGGAGATTACAACAAGTGAACAACAAATGAATACAATTGTAAAAACTGTCATGATGACAACAGAAGAACACAATATATATATTTTTTAAATCAAAAAGATGATCTCCCCAAAGTGCAGCAAAATAGAACCAAGACAAGTGCAACTGAAATATGAACAAAATCGCAACATTGCATTGCACTCATCATTACAAATATATGTTTGCCTTTCTAGTTTTGCTGCTATGCATTCAGGGGGAAATGTATATAAAGTGAGAATGTAACATGCACAATTTTTTTGTTTCTTTTTTGATTTCTTGCATTTTATGAAGTTTCAGATATCTTTTCTTCATTTCGTCATATTTTCTGAGTGGCTGTCATTTGACTAGTGATCACACACACACACACACACACACACACATTCTGCACATACAACACACACACACACAATTCTGTTCAGCAGAAGTAACTCAGCTCTGTTCAATAACCAGAAAAATGAGTATGTCACAGATGCATGCTTACATTTTTATATTTGTTTCAATATGTGGCAGAAAAGAAAGAACACACACACCATTTGATTGAATAAAAGCATCCCTCATTTAGTTGTTTTGTAAAAGTAAATGTACACCTCATTATGCAAAATGAAATCAGAGTCTGCAACAAACAATATTCATTTCAAATTAAAATTACACACAAGGAAATATAATGGTGACATCTTTATTTGGAACTGCACACTCAGAAATGAAATATCTTAGAAAAACACACAATCTAATGGAACATGTTCTGTGTAGAAAAAAAAATTATCAGAACACATTTTTCAATGATTGCACTTGGTTTGACCCTCACATCCTTTACGGAAAAGGTCGATGAAGAAGAAGAAGAAGAAGACCCTCAACAAAAACAATACAAAAGCATTTCCCAGTTTTGAAAGTAACTTTTTGATCCTAATGCAAATACTGAGTGTGAATGTTGCTTCAACTGACCTAGACTCCCACACAAACTGAAATCACTACTGCATCATACTTACCTCTTTATCTGCAACCTAAACCTGATTCTTAAACACATTTCATTAACGTTTCATTCTCGCTGAGTACCCCTTGTATCTGTGTATCTTTAATTCTCTCCATACGAACGGCAAAAGAGACGACGTTAACAGCGTTTCAGCCCAATCACCATCATCAAAATATTGCAAGCGGAAGGCTCTTATACTGAAGAGGTGAATGTTGACAAAGAATACCACAATTCTGACGACGGAAGCTAAAGGTTGGGTCATTGAGACACCCACTGGACATCCGAGGGGTCTGTGTAGAGGAGAAGAGAGCACTGGCCGTACTGAGTGAGTTAAGTGGGCCTTGTTTAGTGAACATAGACTATGTACATAGGTTTTATTCTTCAATGCAGTGCGCAAGCCTTGAGGTCAAAGCATCCAACATCCAACCCCTCACCCAGACCCTTTGCAAGAGTGTGTGTGTGTGTGTGTGTGTAAGTGCATGCATGCGTGCCTGCTGATATCTTCTTTCTTTTCTTCTTCCCATTACACGACCAGCATCGACTTGCAGATGATTCTGTTGTGGTTGATGCATGCTGGGTATTTTCGTTTCTCCATAACCCACCAAACACTGACATGGATTACAGGATCTTTAACGAATGTATTTGATTTTCTGCATGCGTATACACGCGAAGGGAAGTCAGGCACTAGCAGGTCTTCACATATGTTGACCTGGGAGATTGTAAAAATCTTCACCCTTTGCCCACCAGGCGCCGTTACCCGGATTCGAACCCGTGACTCTCAGATTGTAAGTCCAATGCTTATAACCACTCAGCTATTGCACCTGTCAAATGAATGTATGTGTACGTGTTTAAATCACCTTGAAGTGAATAGATAAGACCTATAAGAAAATGAACTGTTATGCAAATTAACTTTTAAAACTACCTTGCATTCTGCATGCATCGCCAAAATGTTTGGACTGTCGGGCAAACCAGCCTTTTAAAAACATTCTAATATCTTTGCATTTACAACAACAACAAAAAAGTGTTGACAATCAAAACTATACTTTGTGGTTCGTCCGTCGGGATCGACGAGGACCATCTAGTCATCCTGGGGGTGGGTGGGTTGGGCTCTGTGGGTGCGCAGATAACTGATCAGGCCAATCCGCGCCCGGAAGGTTCTGACGCAGTGTGGACAGGGGATGGTGGCGGCTGTCGGGGACTTGCTGGCACTGCTTTTCCTGGCCTGTCTGCGTTGCTCTGCTGCAGCGATTCTGTTGGCCTCAGAGGATTTGGCGCCTTTGTGGACAGCTGAACGCCACTTTGGTCTGTCCATTGCATTCAGCTCCCATGTGTCGTGGCTGATGTTGAAGGCCTTCAGAGAAGCTTTCAGAGTGTCTTTGAAGCGCTTCTTTTGGCCTCCATGGGAGCGCTTGCCATGTTGGAGTTCGCTGTACAGCAGTTCTAATGATCGTGATGTTATGCACCACACCTTCTGGTGGATAACCTGGCTAGCACTGCAAACACAACTGTCTGAATATTAAGGATTTGATATATTTATGTCCTGGTTAACATTACTCAGATACCACCTGATTATTAACAGGAATACCAGTCCTATGAAATAACCACACACACACACACACAACAACAACAACAACAGAAAAAACACCCCCCCTCCCCCATCCCCCGAAGAGAGAGAGAGAGAGAGAGAGAGAGAGAGAGAGAGAGAGAAATGCACTGCACTGAAATATAGTTCAAATCTGTCATTCAATATTTGTCTTCAACACATTCACAACCAGCAAGTAAAAAAAGAAAAAGAAACATATTATGCTGTATTGTATGAAAAGAAAAAAAAAGCTTAAAACTGATCCAGGATCTAACATTGCACAAAAAAAAGAAAAAGAAAAAAAAAAAGATGTGACAAAATGTAACACTCAAAATTTTAATACTGAAAATCAAGAGGCAACTCTGGTTATGAACCTTTTTTTTTTCCCTTCATGCACACATTTGCTGCAACACTGTTGATCAGAACAGGACAAGCAAAAAAAAACAACAAAAACAACAAAAAACAACAACACACATAAAAAACGACAAAACAAAAAACAACAACAAAAAACAATAAACAAACAAACAGATACCAGCCTTTACAGATCATTTGTTGGAAACAGAAAACACACTATTATTCAAGCAGCAGTGGTATTTCAACGACAGTGTTTCAACAACTCAATCTGATTTTTAAAAAGTGTTAAGTACATGCACGAGGGAGCCACAAACGGACACGTACCACTTATAATTCTTCATGGATGTTGTTACTTTGTACGCAATGGATCCCCAAATTCTTATACATAATAATGTCAAAATCAAACAAGAAAATAAAATAAAAATGAATAAAAACAAAACAAAACAAAAAAACACACAAGAAAAACCAGATAAAATTCTAAGTTGTTAAGAAGCTAACAAAAGAAAAAAAAAATTGGCAAAAATGAAGCTGCGATGCACACACACACACACACACACACAAATCATTCGTTACTACTTCTTTCAATAACATGATCAGAATGATGAGTACTGTCACATTCCGAATCATCAATAATACGTGACCTGGACACAAGCATGCTCTCCAGATTCTCAACAGGCAAGTACTGCATGATCCGTGTGCATACACCAAAACTGAGTGCTGTCAAAAAGTGTCAGCCTTTCCCTGCAAAGTGTTGTGAACCGTGACATGACCTGAAGGGAAAACCCTCCAAAACAGCACAGAAGATAGGGAACAAAGAACAACAAACAAAATGAAAACCACCAAAAACCTAAACCCCAATTTTGCTCATTCACCTCTACCACAACACAACTGTACTTTATATCAACAATCCCTGATAGAAGCTGACCCTTGGCACTGTTACCATGCGAGGTAAATACGCTTTAATGTATACCAAGGTAAAAGTTACAACCCGGTGTGTCGCTACCTGAAGGATTTCCGCCAGCTCGTGAGGTATTTGTGGACAGCAATGCTATCAGCTGTGGCGTGGACTGGCTTCCACAATCTGTTTTGCTGTGTCTCCACTTTTCATCAGTTTTAAACGTCACTGGATATCCCAGTGCCTGTCCGTCACTGATGATGCTTGCAAAATGCATTCCACATCATCCGGTTAATTAAGTCACTTATTAAGCTTGGAGATCACTGGAACAAGTAAAAACTAAGATGAGAGGTAACTGGTAGTAAAAAAGAGAGAGAGAGAAAAAAAGACTGGAGGTAACTGGTAGTTTATCCCTTTAAGCCCTGACCACCACTTTACCGGTGGTAGAGAAAAATGACATAATGCCTAGCCACTGTTTGACCACTCAAGGTCTAGTGGAGAAGGAGAAAATATCGGCAGCTGAGCCATGATTCAAACCAGCGCGCTCAGATTCTCTCTCGCTTCCTAGGGGGACGCGTTACCTCTAGGTCATCACCCCACATGCAAATAAAGATAAAAAAAGTGTCAAGGTCCCACACCCTTTTACTGTCATTACAACACTGAATTCAAACCTAGGGCATGGCATAGAAAGACAAGGCCCTGTCCTCACCTTCCACTGTTTCAGCCTTCCCTGACAGGTCAGGTACTCATTCAGGTATTCACACCTGGATGGAGTGAATTTACTTATCTATTATTATTATTTAAAAAAAAAATTATATTATTATTATTTAGATCGTTATTGATTTATTTATTTATGTATTTTATTTATTTATTTATGTATTTTATTTTATTTTTTTATAATTTATTTATTTATTTATTTATTTATTTTATTTTATTTTTTCTCAAGGCCTAACAAAGCGCGTTGGGTTACGCTGCTGGTCAGGCATCTGCTTGGCAGATGTGGTGTAGCGTATATGGGTTTGTCCGAATGCAGTGACGCCTCCTTGAGCTACTGAAACTGAAACTGGAACTAAACTGGAGTGAAGAAAACCGGAGTAAAAGCGCCTTTCTAAAGGACACAACACGAAGGACACAACAAGACCTTGAACCATGATCACTGGGGAACACTGGATCAGAAATGCCAAACTGATTCCACCATAGCATCTCCAGTGCATATAATGAACATGTTCTTCTTCTTCTTCTTGTTTGTTCGTGGGCTGCAACTCCCACGTTCACTCGTATATACGCGAGTGGGCTTTTACGTGTATGACCGTTTTTTTTACCCCGCCATGTAGGCAGCCATACTCCGCTTTCGGGGGTGTGCATGCTGGGTACGTTTTTGTTTCCATAACCCACCGAACGCTGACATGGATTACAGGATCTTTAACGTGCGTAGTTGATCTTTTGCTTGCGTATACACATGAAGGGGGTTCAGGCACTAGCAGGTCTGTACATATGTTGACCTGGGAGATCGGAATAATCTCCACCCTTTACCCACCAGGCGCCGTCACCGTGATTCGAACCCGGGACCCTCAGATTGAAAGTCCAACGCTTTAACCATTCGGCTATTGCGCCCATCAATGAACATGCTGAAAACAAAAACATCCACAAAACCCGAAACTCCAAAGTTCTAACACATACGCTGAGTTTTCCTAGAAACCCCAACCATCAATTCAGTCACATAAGAGAATTAGCCACACCACTACAATCCTACAGCAACAACACCCTGTGCGGTACCTGCCTACTATAACTCTCGCCATGTCTCATCGCCACATTATTTTCAAATTACTGTTAAGAATGTGTGCATCCAAACAACAAACAAAACATGAAACACTGCATCCCTGAAGAAGCAGTAGTGACATCCGTTACCGTGTTCACAGCGTCAAAATCCATGCATCCAAGACAGCAGTCATGAAGCGAGTGTCTCAGGGTCCCTCCTCTCTGGTGTACACGTCACTGATTTACCACACTGACACATCACTAATTTACCACACTGACACGTCACTAATTTACCATACTGACTGTGCCACTTTACTGCTATTTCAAGCAGAATTTGTGTGAGATTCAGATTACACAGGTGGGAGTATTTCTGCATTGTACAGATTTTTGTATTGGCATTTCGGTGATTTTGTTTTGTTTTTGTTTCTTTCCTTCTTTTTTTTTTTTTTTTACTTTGTTTCGGTATTTAGACACAAACTTCAATTGTCAAGCAGCCCCAAGGGCCCCATCCACAAAGTTTTCAGTATAATACAAGTCCGTCGTCTCTCCCACTCAAGTGATTATTACACTGAAAAAACTGATATGAAACAAAACCACAACCACCAAACAACAACCAAGTGTGTGAACTTCTGTGACAAAATGGAGGCAAACGACACTTATTCAGCTGGAGAGGAGGTGAACAGAATCACACAAGACGCGAAGAAAAAGGGCAAAAAGTCAGCTGATGGTGGTCTGGGTGTGAGAATCTCCGCACTACACACTGACTCACTCAATCCACACCATACACACTTAGCTTGTGAACAAACGCCTGTAAGAACAAATGCTTGTAAGTTAGAAGCTGCAGTGTATTAATTTGAGCCGGTAACAGTAGACTACTGATTGTGTGGAACGCTGGTGCACATCAGTCTTACTCCAGACACCCCAGTTCACTTTGCAACACGTGACTGGCAGTACTTCACAGATCTCTCCTCACTGTCTGTGTCTACCACATGTTGTTGTTGCTTTTTTCCCCATCAAAAATCAACTTCTTAGAGACCATGACAGTTCCACCATCCAGTCATAAACATCATGGAAAGATGTGCAATGACTGGACTGACGAGCATGGCAGAAAATCTACACATACTACCACTCACAAAAAACAGTAAAAAAACACAACAACAACAACAACAAAATAAACAAATAATTATCCAAAGGTAAATTAAAGGCAACGTCTGTTTTTGATCTGTTGCCTGAAGCGCTGGCTGATTAACGTGGCCTTTCAAGGTGTGTCAATGGTCCGTTTTGATTTGAAGATGTCAAAAACTGTGACCAAGACCTACGTTCGCAGAGTAAACGGCATGAAAACATCCCATGCTGACCAGTCTTGACCCCTGACAAGTGAAGTCAGGTGCTCGACAATATCAAACCACTGACCAAGTTTCAGTTTCAGTTTCAAGATGGTGTAAAAGCGTGTGGATAATTCCACATATGCTACACCACATCTATTTTGGGAAGGAAAAAAAAAAAAGTAGTGCCATGCACTGGTCAGGGCTAGAGAGACCAAGCCCCGTGTCAACTGAAGTCGGCTCCATGAAGTTGTCAAACACTGAACCAAGACCCGTGTCAACTGAAGTTGGTTCCATGAAGTTGTCAAACACTGAACCAGGACCCGTGTCAACTGAAGTCCATTTCATGAAGTTATCAAACACTGAACCAAGACCCGTGTCAACTGAAGTCAGTTCCATGAAGTTGTCAAACACTGAACCAAGACCCATGAAAACTGAAGTCCATTTCATGAAGTTGTCAAACACTGAACCAAGACCTGTGTCAACTGAAGTCGGTTCCATGAAGTTGTCAAACACTGAACCAAGGCCCATGAAAACTGAAGTCGGTTCCATGAAGTTGTCAAACACTGAACCAAGGCCCATGAAAACTGAAGTTGGTTCCATGAAGTTGTCAAACAATGAACCAAGACCCGTGTCAACTGAAGTCGGTTCCATGAAGTTGTCAAACACTGAACCAAGACCCGTGTCAACTGAAGTCAGTTCCATGAAGTTGTCAAACACTGAACCAAGACCCGTGTCAACTGAAGTCAGTTTCATGAAGTTGTCAAACACTGAACCAAGACCTGTGTCAACTGAAGTCGGTTCCATGAAGTTGTCAAACACTGAACCAAGGCCCATGAAAACTGAGTCGGTTCCATGAAGTTGTCAAACACTGAACCAAGACCCGTGTCAACTGAAGTCAGTTCCATGAAGTTGTCAAACACTGAACCAAGACCCGTGTCAACTGAAGTCAGTTCCATGAAGTTGTCAAACACTGAACCAAGACCCGTGTCAACTGAAGTCAGTTTCATGAAGTTATCAAACACTGAACCAAGGCCCATGAAAACTGAAGTCGGCTCCACGAATTTGTCAAACACTGAACCAAGACCCGTGTCAACTGAAGTCCATTTCATGAAGTTATCAAACACTGAACCAAGACCCGTGTCAACTGAAGTCAGTTCCATGAAGTTGTCAAACACTGAACCAAGACCCATGAAAACTGAAGTCAGTTCCATGAAGTTGTCAAACACTGAACCAAGACCCGTGTCAACTGAAGTCAGTTCCATGAAGTTGTCAAACACTGAACCAAGGCCCATGAAAACTGAAGTCGGTTCCATGAAGTTGTCAAACACTGAACCAAGGCCCATGAAAACTGAAGTCGGTTCCATGAAGTTGTCAAACAATGAACCAAGACCCGTGTCAACTGAAGTCGGTTCCATGAAGTTGTCAAACACTGAACCAAGACCTGTGTCAACTGAAGTCGGTTCCATGAAGTTGTCAAACACTGAACCAAGACCCGTGTCAACTGAAGTCGGTTCCATGAAGTTGTCAAACACTGAACCAAGACCCGTGTCAACTGAAGTCGGTTCCATGAAGTTGTCAAACACTGAACCAAGACCCGTGTCAACTGAAGTTGGTTTCATGAAGTTGTCAAACACTGAACCAAGACCCGTGCCAACTGAAGTCGGTTTCATGAAGACATCAACTCAACCAAGACTCATAACAAGCCAAGCTGGTAAAGACGTCAAACTGTGAACCAAGACCCAGGATCACTAAAGTCACTTCCATGAAGACGCCGAACACTGAACCAAGACCCAGGATCACTAAAGTCACTTCCATGAAGACGTCAAACTGTGAACCAAGACCCAGGATCACTAAAGTCACTTCCATGAAGACGCCGAACACTGAACCAAGACCCAGGATCACTAAAGTCACTTCCATGAAGACGTCAAACTGTGAACCAAGACCCAGGATCACTGAAGTCACTTTCATGAGGATGTAAAACACTGAACCAACGCCTGTGACAGACAAAGTTGGTTCCATGAAGACGCCGAACACTGAACCAAGACCCAGGATCACTAAAGTCACTTCCATGAAGACGTCAAACACTGAACCAAGACCCATGACGACTGCAGTCACTTCCATGAAGATGTCTCACACTCTGGACCAAAACCCGTCACCAGTGAACTTGGCTCCCTGGGGGCGTCAAGACACGGTGGGCGGAGTCAGCCACTGCCACGCCCACTCCTCGACTACTTGAGGCGCTGTGTGACGTTGGCCAGAGCCACAGCGAAGGCTTGCAGCGCGGTGAAGGGGTACTGGAAGTCCAGGGTGTAGGCGTTGCTGTCTATCCTCCCAAACTGCATCACCTGTACACACACGCAACTCAGAATAAGCGCGCATGACCAAAAGATTGAGAAAGGTAGATATTTAAATATTCCACAAGAAGACAGATTGTGCAACAAGTGTAACATCCTGGAAGACGAAATCCATCTTCTTGATCATTGTATTAAATATAAAACCTTAAGGCAACAATTTTTAAAGGATATTCAAAATTCAAATAACACAGGACATATTCCCAGTCAGGTGATGCTAACAGATGATGAATATATACAAACAAGATTGGGAAAATTTGTTTATGAATGCTGCTGCAATTTACTGCATTAACTGATTGATTAATTGTGTGTTTTTCATTCGTTCATTCATTTACCATTGCACTTGTGTCTTATAAACCTTACGGTTTCATGACAATAAAATCTATTCTATTCTATTCTATTCACACACACACACAAACGTGAAAAACTTTTATGTTACAGTTTGTTGCAGAGTTTTATTTGTGTTTTGTTTTCTCTTAATGGACTAGGAAGGTCAGCGTGGGGGCAAGGTTAAAATCTTTTTTTTTTTTGCTGTCTATCCTTTCAGAGCGCATCACCCGTCTACACAATCATGATAATCTTGCATTTAACCCCACCAACAGTCACACACAAGACCACCAATATGCCACTGCTCACCGTGATTACTATTGCGGCTGCACCTGTTGCTACTGCACCATGCTGTAGGCCAGTAGAAAATAAACAGGAGAGGCCAAGCCTTCTGTGACTCTTGCAGAAGGCATGGGACTACAAGACTTTTACATTTTTCACTGTCAGTAGTATCGGACACAAAAAAAAGGGGGAAAAAAAGACAGTGTGGATACACATATGAAACATGTATGTGGAAGTGTGTATACACACAGGAAACATGTATGTGGAAGTGTGGATACACATATGAAACATGTATGTCGAAGTGTGTATACACACGGGAAACATGTATGTGGAAGTGTGGATACGCATATGAAATATGTATGTGGAAGTGTCGATACACATATGAAACATGTATGTGGAAGTGTGTATACACATATGAAATATGTATGTGGAAGTGTGGATACACATATGAAACATATATGTGGAAGTGTGGATACACATATGAAATATGTATGTGGAAGTGTGGATACACATATGAAATATGTATGTGGAAGTGTTGATACACACATGAAATATGTATGTGGAAGTGTGGATACACACATGAAACATGTATGTGGAAGTGTGTATACACACATGAAATATGTATGTGGAAGTGTGGATACACACATGAAACATGTATGTGGAAGTGTGTATACACACATGAAATATGTATGTGGAAGTGTGGATACACACATGAAACATGTATGTGGAAGTGTGTATACACACGTGAAACATGTATGTGGAAGTGTCGATACACATATGAAACATGTATGTGAAAGTGTGTATACACACGTGAAACATGTATGTGGAAGTGTGGATACACACGTGAAATATGTATGTGGAAGTGTGGATACACACGTGAAACATGTATGTGGATGAAACAACCAATCATGGTCTGTGTAGTACATGAGGTTTGAACCTGTAGAGACTTGCTTCCTGGTTGGGTGCATTACCCACTGCCCACTGGGCCACTCCTCCACCGACTCGTTCCGCTACCTGCTCCCTCACCTGTTTGCCCTGCAGCTCAATCTGGAAGTTCTTGGCAGACTCCTGTGTGACCCTCCCCCCAAAGTCCAGCTGGTACACCTGGCTGTTCTCGTTCCACAGGGGGGCCTTGTTGTGCATCTGGAACATCCCCCCACAGCTTCCCTGCGCTCTCCGCAACTGAAACAATGTGTGAGCATCACAGTCAGCGCCGAGGACACACGGCTTGCGGTAACGCTTAACTCTCTCCGGACGAAGGAATGCGTGAGAATGCTCACGCATTCCTACACAAAACGTATTCGGATTCGGACGAAGGAATGGAATAGCATTCTCCGAAAGTAAAATTCCATCATGCCCTGTACACGTGATTTTGTGATTAGCCAAGCAGAGTGCGCTATTCTGGGTCACTCCACAATCAAACACTGTGATTGGTCAGCCTGGGATGTGTGGCCTGTCTCGCACACACGCTGACAAAGTCACTGACCGGTCGTCTGCTCGCGTGCCAGCCTGTTAGCAAAGCGGGCTCTTCTCAGAATGTTGTGAAGTGAACAAGGCAGTGACGGCAACATTTTAGGGTTGCCGAAGTACTTGAAATGCTACAAACTGAAGGGTCGGACACTGAAGAGGTGGATGATGACAAAGAAGAAAGCGAATTTAATGCAGAAAGCGAGCATGGGTATGGTGATCTGGGGTGAAAAATTGGCAGTATTTTCTACATATGGCAAAACTGTAAAAATAAGATGAGAAATTTGATTTTTTTTAATATGTAATAGCTCAACACATAATAAACCAGTTCTGAAAGTTTCATTTTCTTACACAGTATTTTGTATTTTTTGTAATTTTTTTTCCAAACCCTTACAAATGGGCCATCTGTGGGGAAAAGCAAGGGAGAAAACTTGTCATCCCGAGTGAGTTAAACATGCATCCCTTGCGCTCTGAAAATAGAAAGGACGTGCTGCACGTTAATCGAGCAGGTTCTTGGATTGTTCTGAAAATCTATGGAAAACAACAACAACAACAAAACACATAAAGAGAGTGAGAATCCTGAATGGGAACTGCAATCTGACGAACTACAAAGAACAGTTCTTTCCCTTTGTCACTTCTTGGCACAGAAACCCCGACAATTATGACCAGAAGCTGTGTGTGTGTTGTGTTGTGTTGTGTTGTGTTGTGTTGTGTGTGTGTGTGTGTGTGTGTGTGTGGCAATGCAGATTTGATTGACTGCAGCACAGATGTCACTCTCTGAAGGTAGACTGGGATCCCCCAGATTTCTAACTCATCAGAAGTCCTGTACACTCCTGTCAGCACTAAGGATATCCAGTGTCTCCATTTGTATGTAACACTGGTGGAAGTGACCAATCTTTTGTGATGCTGAAAAGAATACAGCCAGGGTCCAGGTCCCATTCAACTAATGTCCATGTCTTAAAACTGAGACAAAGTAAAGTTTGTCTGAAGAAGAGCCTGTGGCTCGATACGTTGCCTCTTTTATCCCAAGTAAGTCGACTTTTACCAAGATTCTTTTAGTCTACCTCTTACTGTAAAATAAAGAAGAAGCCTCCAAAATGCCAGTACAGAAATCTGTATAATATGGAACCTAAATTTATACACCGTTTATGGTCTTGATTGTTTGCTGCATCAGTGTGTGTACACACTCCTGTTGGCAATGATAATACACAATGCCTAGACTCTGTGCACAACACAAATAAATCCACTGCCTTGATAATTAGCTGAAACAGTATACATGATGCTGGTGGATACATGCATTAAAATAGAATAGAACAGAAATGTGCCATAGCCAGAAACACCATCTACGTCATGAGGCAGTGAAATGTGAAATGTAGCCATACAAATGTGTTTGGAAAACCAGGATATATCAGATGTAATATCAGTTGAGACATGTTCCATACACTGACCATGTTCAGGTTCAGCTGCTCAAGGAGGCATCACTGTGCTTGGACAAATCCATATACACTACACCACATCTACTTAGCAGCAGCGTAACCCAACACGCTGAGTCAGGCCTTGACCATCTGACCTTATGCTTGTACAATGGACACTTTTTTTTCAACATTTCACAATTCACACAGAGGTTTATAAATACAATGATAAATATAATGTGAACATTAGAAAGCTACAACTTTACACTGCTCTGAATATTAATCATTCCACATTGAAATATAGGGAGAACAACACTTGATTCATTCATATATTGATTCAATGTGATGCTGTAAAACTTGCTCTAAATCAAAACAATATAGGCAGAACAACACATACTCATTCATACATTGATTCCATGTGATACCATAGTATTCACTCTGAATCAAAACAATATATATAGGCAGAACAATAAATATCCATTCACACATTGATTCCATGTGATGTTATAAAGCTTAGTATTGCACCAAGCGTACATGTAGTGCTCTGAGTACTTCTTCTTTGTTCGTGGGCTGCAACTCCTACGTTCACTCAAATGTACATGATTGGACTTTTACATGTATACCCGTTTTTACCCCACCATGTAGGCAGCCATACTATTTTTTGGGGGGTGCTCAGAGTTTTTCTGATTTTACATCAGCTGAGATACATGATGTCAACATCAGTTCAGATACATGATACCAACATCAGCTGAGATACATGATACCGACAGCAGTTCAGACATACGATACTAACATCAGCTGTCAGAGACACGACGTCAACAACATCAGCAGAGACAGGTGATGCTGACTGACCTTGTGTTTGAGCTGCGCCTTCTGGAAGGTCTCCAGGTTGTGGTAGGTCTGCCCGCCTTTGAAGTCCTCCATCACCGTCAGCACCAGGTCATCCTCCAAACTCTCCAAGCCCCCAACACCCCCTCCTCCCGCCCCCGCCCCCTTGCCCCCCTTCCTCCGCAGCACAGGGCTCAGGTGGTGGCACTGCCCCTTCAGCACCTCCTCCCGCATCTTGCGTGTGGGCGTCTCCGCCTTGCTGGCCCCACGGATGGGGGAGGAGGGCAGGGATGTGCTGTGCAGGATCTCGATGTCACTGCCGTTCACCCCGTTCACCCCGTTGGACAGGAGGTTGGGGGTGGTGGTGGTGGGCGGGGCTTTGAGGGCGGCCTTGAGTGAGTCGAGAACATACTTGGTGCGGGTGTCCCTCTCGTCCTGCTCATCCAGACAGTCCAGGCTGGCCCCTTTGTTCTCCAGACCGCCGTGGGTAGGGGGGTGGTCTGCGTCCAGCAGGGGGGAGGAGTCCTCGCTGTCGCTGCCCGGCTCCTGCCGGTCTTCACTAGGATTCTGCGCCAGGTACAGCCGTCGTGCCAGCACCACGCTGGAGGGGGCCGAGGAGCTGCAGTCGGCCACCAGGTTGTTCTCGTGCTGAAGGTCCGACGCTTCCGCCACCAACGCATCCCCTTCTATGTGCTTAATGGGGTGGGAGGCAGGGTCAGCCCACCTCCACCCCCCCTCACTCCCCCCGCAGGAGATGCGCTTCAGCATGCCCGCCACCTCTGGCTCCGGGCTGACCGGGGAACATGTCAACTCCGCCGGCACGATCGCCGAAGTGTCCACCAGTTCTGCACTCACGTTGGCGGCGGAGGACGATAACGAACACGACAACGACTGCGTCATGGTGAGGGCGGTGGTGGGGCTGGTGGGGAGGGTGGTGGTGGCTACACTTCCGTTTGCATAGGCGCTGTGGGAGGGGCTGGGGGGCGAGGTCTTCACCGTGGAGGGTCTCTTCGGCTGGGAGCTCCGGCCGCCGCTACACACTTTGGGCCGGGCCCCCTGAGCGGCGTACATGTCTTTGGAGCTGTTCGACACCAAGTCCGCCTCACCGTTAATCCCGTCCACCGTGGATGACTGCACGCTGCTGCTGTCGGCAGCCACTGAACAGGTCCCTCCCCCCGCACCCCCACCACCCCCAGACCCCACTTTGCCGTTACTCCCGTTGTTGCTGACAAAGACACAGGCCGCCTCCAGGTCCTGGGAGGCATTGGTATTGGTGTGCACGGGGGTGACGGTGGCTGCATTGGGGGTCTGCACATCCACGCAGCACACCTGGGCGGAGCCGATGTCGCTCCAGCTGTCAGGAGGGAAGTTGACCGACTGACACGTCTGGGCCAGGTCGGCGCCGTCACTCTCCCCTGGCCCTGTGGAGGAGTTAGAGACGCTGGTTCAGTTGCCAAAAAGAGAATATACTGCACCACAAAGAAGGGGAATAATGGATGATGCATGCACAGTTAGAACGTAGGCACACAACAGCATGTACACACATACACATGTGCATGCCCCTACATTTGCACACACACACACATTCACAAATGCACAATAAAAAAAAAAAAAAAAAAAAAAAAAAAAAATATATATATATATATATATATATAATACCCGCTCATTTACTTCAACACACAATGAATTACAAACTGGTTTAAGTAACTAGTTTTCAAAAGACAGGAAAAGTTCTGGCTGAATTTGCCAGTCTTTCGGATAAACTGATATACTCAGGCCTCTTGTGAGGTGTGCATTCAGTGCAGGCAAAAAGAAGAATGACAAGGCTATAGTTATTATTGGTGAATTTCTGCTTTGAATATATATATATCTTTTTAAAGGTAAATCAAACATTCACAAAGATTCACACTGTTGTGGTTGAATTCTTGTTCACTTGTGACACTTACTGGAAACCTGATGGGGTAAAAATATTACCACACACACACACACACACACACACACACACAAAACACACCTGTATGTATGCATGCACACATACACATATGAACACACACGTATCTATGCCTGCACAAAAACACACACAGACCTCCCTCCAGTACAGAATAAAATCAAGATTTAACAAGAATGCAATAAAATAAATAAAACCAAAAAAAGGCAAATATTAACAAATAAACAAAATATTGACACAAACAAACAGATACAAAAAACACACAAAATGTAACCCCTAGCGCATTCCATTTCTTCAACAAATAAAATTCATTTATTGACCAAAACAACACAAATAAATAAAAAACAAAACAAAACAGAAACAATGATGAACTTTATCAAATGTCCTGTTAAAATACGGGTGATTGTAGACAATAAAGAGATACATTAACAGAAAACAAACAGATACACACACAGAAATCAAAGAGACAAACAAAAACATAAACGAAAGAGATACAATAACAGAAAACAAACAGATATATAAACAGAAACAACAGACCCACACATAAACAGAAAACAAAACACACGAACAACACCCCCCCAAAAAAACAAACAAACAAAAAAATACCCACAACAAACCCTGAAACCCAACACAACAACAACAACAAACAAACAAAAACAGACCCCCCAACCCCAAACACCTACCCTCACCCCCCCCCCAGACCCCCACCTCCATTTCTCACAAGACTTACCCCTACCCCACACCCCAAACACCTACCCCCTACCCTCACCCCCCCCAGACCCCCACCTCCATTTCTCACAAGACTTACCCCTACCCCACACCCCAAACACCTACCCACTACCCTCACCCCCCCCCCCCTCACCCCCACATCCCTTTCTCACAAGACCTACCCTTACCCCAAACACCTACCCCAACACCCCCCCCAGACCCCCACCTCCCTTTCTCACAAGACCTACCCTTACCCCAAACACCTACCCACTACCTTCACACACCCCCAGACCCCCACATCCCTTTCTCACAAGACCTACTCTTACCCCAAACACCTACCCACTACCCTCACCCCCTCCCCGACCC
Organism: Babylonia areolata; assembly: GCF_041734735.1. NCBI lineage: Eukaryota > Metazoa > Mollusca > Gastropoda > Neogastropoda > Buccinidae > Babylonia > Babylonia areolata. The sequence goes on along the minus strand of NC_134881.1, from coordinate 42,490,470 downwards.
CCACATCCCTTTCTCACAAGACCTACCCTTACCCCAAACACCTACCCACTACCTTCACACACCCCCAGACCCCCACATCCCTTTCTCACAAGACCTACTCTTACCCCAAACACCTACCCACTACCCTCACCCCCTCCCCGACCCCCACATCCCTTTCTCACAAGACCTACCCTTACCCCAAACACCTACCCCCTACCCTCACCCCCCCCAGACCCCCACATCCCTTTCTCACAAGACCTACCCTTACCCCAAACACCTACCCACTACCCTCACCCCCCCCCCCCCCCCCCCCGACCCCCACATCCCTTTCTCACAAGACCTACCCTTACCCCAAACACCTACCCCCTACCCTCACACCCCCCCCCCCAGACCCCACCCCCCTTTCTCAAAAGACCTATCCTTACCCCAAACACCTACCCACTACCTTCACCCCCCCCCCAGACCCCCACCCCCCTTTCTCAAAAGACCTACCCTTACCCCAAACACCTACCCACTACCTTCACCCCCCCCCAGACCCCCACCCCCCTTTCTCAAAAGACCTATCCTTACCCCAAACACCTTCCCACTACCTTCACCCCCCCCCAGACCCCCACCCCCCTTTCTCACAAGACCTACCCTTACCCCAAACACCTACCCACTACCTTCACCCCCCCCCAGACCCCCACATCCCTTTCTCACAAGACCTACCCTTACCCCAAACACCTACCCCCTACCCTCACCCCCCCCCCCCCAGACCCCCACCCCCCTTTCTCAAAAGACCTACCCTTACCCCAAACACCTACCCACTATCTTCACCCCCCCCCCCCCCAGACCCCCACATCCCTTTCTCACAAGACCTACCCTTACCCCAAACACCTACCCACTACCTTCACCCCCCCCCCCGCCCCAGACCCCCACATCCCTTTCTCACAAGACCTACCCTTACCCCAAACCCCTACCTCCTACTCTCACCACCACCACCACCCCACCCCACCCCACGCACACCCCACTCCCCCCATCTCTCACAAGAGCTGTCCTCGTCCTCGTCACTAGCAGCAGCGGGGGTGAAGTTCGGGTCCCGGGCGAGGGCGAGGGGCTGTGCACTGCCGCAGATCTCCTGCAGATTGATGGTCATCTGTCGGGGCTGCAGGTGCAGCAGGCTGGTCTTGTAGACCACGGTGCCCAGGGTGCTGGGCAGGTAGGACGCCATGCCCGTGATCTGGAACTTGGTGCCCCATATGTTGGACGTCACCTCCACCAGCTTGTTGCTCTGTTCGGGGGTAGGGGTGAGGGGGGCGGGGGTAGGGAGTAGAAAAGAAACATGCATACGGACACACACACACACACACACATGCATGCACATACACACATTTACATGCATGCCCATACACACACAGACACACACACACACACACATTCATATACATGCCCATGCACACAGACACAGACACACATACACACACACACACACACGAGTTAGACTTTACAAACAAGTTAAAAAAAAATATCATCAGCTTCTTTACAACTGTGGGTCACGAGAACCAAAAACACTTGTGAAAAGTCACACACGCTGCCTAACTTCATAAGAAGCCTTGTCAGCTTCATTTGTTAAAGTACATACATGGGATAACAACTACTGTATCAGGTTGTCAGTGTCAGCAAAATTGTCACAAGAAGAAAGGCATAATGAATACTAACAAATTCTCAAAAAATAAAAAAAATGATTATCATGAATGTAATCATTGCATTACTCTTAACTGACACTGCTGTTGTTGAATTACTTTGTTATTACTTATATCACAGATTGACATAAGTTTACATTTGGGCCAACAGCAAAGTGAGAGTTGTATTATCAATGGTTTCTCCAGTCAATGGGAAATCATTTACAGCTTAGTCTTTTGTGAAGGACTATGACTCTCAAACTAGGAGGCAAAATTGCACTGGCTCTTAGTGCTGCAGGCTTGTGGGCTGGTTGGCCTTTGGGAACCATCCCAACGCCAGCTGTCCTAAAACCCTCTTGGCTGAGAGAGTAGGGATGTAACTTGGGCAAGACACTCTCCATTATAATCAAATTCCAGCCAAAATAGTCAGAACAACAGTTGCCTCCTCTGCTGTTCTGATGGTCATAGTTGGACATGACTGACTATCATATAAAAAACTGAAGCAGAGGTTATCAATACAAAACTGAAACTGTCTCCTCTGGATTTTGCCATCAGCACTTGTCAAGCAACCCCCCACCCCACCCCACCCCATCCTACCTCACCTCCACCACCTTCTTCCCCTCTCCACCACCACCACCATCTCCCGAAACCTCCATCATCAAAAGTGCAGCACACAAACCCATCGGACACACCCCCCTGTGACAGACAACCTGCATGTCGAACTGTGGCCCAGTTGGTAGTGTGCCCTACAGGGGAAGTGAGTGTCCATGGGTTCATGTCCCATACAGGGACAGGGATTTTTATTCCCCCCCCCCCCACACCCACAACCCCCCACTCCTGCCCCCCACCATTCTGCTAGACCTCGAATGGTGGTGTGGTTGGTGCTGGTCATTTAGATGAGACAATAAACTAGAGTCCCATGTGCAGCATGTACACAGCGTGTGCAAAGGAACTCACAGTGACGAAAGGGATGTTCTTGGCAAAATTCTGTAGAAATATCCACTTCTGACAGCAAAACGCATTGCAGACAGAAAAGGAAAGAAACACACATACACAACACAACACAACACCACACAATACAATACTATGCAACATGACACAACACTACACAACGCAACACCACACAACACAACACCACACAATACAATACTACGCAACATGACACAACACTACACAACGCAACACCACACAACACAACACCACACAACGCAACGCAACACAAAACAACAAAACACAACACCACACAATACAACACCACACAACACAACACCACACAATACAACACAACACACCACACAAAACAACACCACACCACACAACACAACACCACACCACACAATACCACACCACACCACACCACCCAACCCAACCCACAGTACCTCAGGCAGATTGTCGTTGTACAGCAGTTCGTCCAGCGTGCGGAAGGTGATGCTGCGATCCACCCTCTCTGCGCGGAACACTTTCTGTCGCCGCCGCCGCTGCATCCGCGGGGACCCGCAGCCGTCCGTCACCACGTCCGCCTCTGACTCTGAGCTGCTGTCTGTCTGCAGGACGCTGGAATCGCTCTGGCCTGCACAGACATAAACAATTTGCTGTTGGAGAGAAGAAAAATAAAACAAAAAAAACAAGGACGGTGGAATCGTTCTGGCCTACACAGACATAAACAATTTGCTGCTGGAGAGACAAAAAAACAAAAAAATAAGAACGCTGGAGTCGTTCTGGCCTGCACAGACACAATCAAATTGCTGTTGGAGAGAAGAAAAAAACAAACAAAAACAAGGATGCTGGAATTGTTCTGGCCTGCACAGATATACACAACATCCTGTTGGAGAGACAAAAAACAAAACAAAACAAGGACGCTACACAAACATCCTGTTGGAGAGACAAAAAACAAAAAAATAAGAACGCTGGAGTTGTTCTGGCCTACACAGACACAAACAACGTCCTGTTGGAGAGACAATAAAAAAAAAAATTAAAAAAAAGGACGCTGGAGTCGTTCTGGCCTACACAGACACAAACAACGTCCTGTTGGAGAGACAATAAAAACAAAAAAATGAGGACGCTGGAGTCATTCTAGCCTGCACAGACACAAGCAATTTGCTGTTGGAGAGAAGAAAAAAACACACCCAAAAACAAGGATGCTGGAATCGTTCTGGCCAATACAGACACAAACAACACGCTGTTGGACAAAAGAAAAAAAAAATAAACAAGGACACTAGAATCATTCTGGCCTACACAGACACAAACAACATGTATTGTAATGTATTGTATAACTCTTTTTATCACAATAGATTTCTCTGTGTTGTGAAATTCGGGCTGCTCTCCCCAGGGGAAAGTACGTCAGTACACCGAGAGTCCCACCCCTTTTTTTTTGTATTTTTTTCCTGACTGAAGTTAATCATATATTTGTTTTCCTATTGAAGGGGATTTTTCTACAGAATTTTGCCTGGGACAACCCTTTTGTTGCCGTGGGTTCTTTAATGAGCATAAATTGCATGCTGCACATGGGATCTTGGTTTATCGTCTCATGCTGTTGGAGAGTAGAAAACAAACAATGACACTGGAGTCGTTCTGGTCTACACAGATGCAAACAACATGCTGTGGGGTAACTGTACAGTTCACACAGTGTACAAACATATGCATGCACACACGCACGCATGCATGCATGCACACTCACATAAACACACACACTGACATAGACCAACAGTGTGTCCATATACGTACATATGTGTGTTCTTCATGTGTGTTTGTATACACACACACACACACACACTCACACATATATATATATGCATGTGTATGTGTGTTTGATGTGTTCTCAGTTCTCACTGACACAATACACACTCCACCCTATCTAAATTCTGGTTCTCCTTCCGATGCATGAATAAATAAATAAATAAAAAAGGACAAATACCAAACTGTCAGGCATGCAGTGACATTTATAAAATGTCCCACCAAAACAATCTGCCAGTGATCTTCTTCTCCTCCAACAAGCAACAAATCATTTTTCCCTGTCAGGCAATATCTGTGGCTTTCAATCAGCGCAACAGCTTCGGTTCTGTTTTCTTTCCATGTCTCCATCAAATGCCTCTATGAAAACCAGTTCCAAATACAAAAAAACAAACCCAAACCAAAAACATGAAATAAAGTTAAAATGGTTCCAGATGAAAATTAATTATCATATTCTTGTGACAAATTCGGTTTTGATGAAGATGGGAATACTCCCACATAATATGTGTAATTTTTGTATTGGGCATTATTTATGGGAATGCAACCATATACAACATTTTTGGAAGGAGTTTGTGAGATATTTAAAAGAAAAGTGTTTACATTGTGATAGACTTAACCTGAATGACACACTGGTGCTTTTTGGACATAACAAAATGAAAACTGATGAATGTTTCTCATATATTTTATTGGTAGCTAAATTCTATGTATACAAATGTAGAATCAACAAAGTAAAACCAACATAACAAATGTTCAAAAAAGACCTCAAACAGGCATATGAAGTAGACAAGTATGCCTTCAACATAACTATGGAATAGAACAAGTTTGTGGAAAAATGGGCACTTTATAACTGTTTGATACAAGATTAAGCTACACAATGCTACCTTGGAATTTTGCTATTGAACTTATATTGTTTTGCTGTTATAGATTTGTCAGTACTTAGAACTTGATTATATGCTTACCCTATACTTTCTAATGCACAAAACATATAAATTCTGTATCTGTAAACCTTTGTCTGAATAAAAAATGTTGAAAAACAAAACAAAAACAAAACAAAAGAAGAGAGGCAAGATCTTCAAGACTCACTTGTGATAAATTAAGTCCCCTAGTGTTAATTACAGAGTAATTTCCCTTTTTTACTATCTGCACCAACACGTTTGCAAAATAAATAAAAATTCCATGCTTAGCAAAAGAAGTTCCTGTTTGAACAAAAAATGATAATAATGACTCCTCTTGTTGTTGGGTCAGAATAAGAGGTCAAAGTGCCAAGTTTAGAGAATACAAAAAATATAAATATAACAGTAAATGCAGTTTGCATATAATTAGGCTTCTTTTTAATTTTTTTGTGCCCATCCCAGAGGTGCAATATTGTTTTAAACAAGATGACTGGAAAGAACTGAATTTTTCCTATTTTTATGCCAAATTTGGTGTCAACTGACAAAGTATTTGCAGAGAAAATGTCAATGTTAAAGTTTACCACGGACACACAGACACACGGACACATACACACACACAGACAACCGAACACCGGGTTAAAACATAGACTCACTTTGTTTACACAAGTGAGTCAAAACCAGTTCCACTGAATGGAAAACAGTTCTGTTCTGTTCTGTTCTGTCCAGTCTTCAATCCCTGCTTTCTTGGTTGACCCCTGAAATACAGGAAAAGATACTGTATCTGGGAAAACAGAAAAGCAGAGGTATCTTTGAACCCATGAGACCCAATAGAAGAAAAAGAAGAAAGAAGAAAAAAAAAGATAAGAAGAAAAAAGATAAGAAGAAGAAAATGCAACAGTAATTTGGTTCCACAAAATAAGTGTTTTTCTGTTTCAAATATACATAGATTAGTGGAAAGATCACAGATCAGTCAGTCTGAATGTGCAAAAAATAATGCCAAAATATTCTGTGGCTTTTCCACATACACACACACATACACACATGCATGTACACACACACACATGCGCGCGCATGCACTTGCGCGCGCACACACACATACACAAATTTAAGTCCCAAATCAGGAGTCCTGGGGGAATATCCTATGCTGTGGCTGCAGTGTTATCAGTGAACACTCAGAGGTGTTAGGAGATGTGTTGATCAACATCTATTTCTTGCTTTTAAGACAAACATTCTAAAAAACAAAAAAAAACAAAAAAAAAAAACAAACAACAACCACCCAATGAATAAAAAACCACCAAAAAACCCCAACTGTCCCACATATTTCCCATGAAGAATCTGAATGAATAAATTTCCCTTTAACCCTTTCACCGCCAGTCAATTTAGAGTACGAAATTCCCTTTTGGTATAGACACAGTGAAAAGACAGTGGCTAAGAACAGCTGGGGATTCCCCATGCGATGTATAGAAAATATGGCCTATCCTACCACCTAACATTAAGAGCAGGTAGGTTCATGGATTACAGACCAATGAATGGTCACCTTTCAGTGACATGGGTCCTCTACCACGCCTGTGCATAAATGCAAGTTTGGCGGTGAAGGGGTTAAGATCAGACGCATTCATTCAGTTTCTCCCTTTTTAACAAGAGTGTTCTGGGAGACAGAGAAAAAAAAGAAAAGAAGACAGAAGAGAAAAGAAAAATAGGAAGAAGAAAAAAAGACTCATCACTAAAGGACCAAGGAGGGGCCACTCAACAGTGATGCCTGCCTGCAATCACAGCGCCTGTTCCCTTCCCTCTCCCTCCCCTTTCCCTCCTCTTCCCTCCCCTCTCTCTCCCCTCCCTCCCATCTCCTCTCTCTCCCTCCCCTTCCCTCTCCCCTCCCTCCCCTCTCCTCTCTCTCCCTCCCCTTCCCTCTCCCCTCCCTCCCCTCTCCCCTCCTCTTTCTCCCTCCCCTCTCCCCTCCCTGCCCTCTCCCCCTTCCCTCTCCTCTCCCCTCTCTCTCCCTCCCTCCCTCTCCCTCCCCTCTCCTCTCTCTCCCTCCCCTCCCCTTCCCTTCCTTCTCCCCTTCCTCTCCCTTCCCTCTCCTCCCTCTCTCTTCCCTTCCCTCTCCTTCACCCTTCCCTCTGGAGAGGCGACTCTGACCCCAGCCCCCAGCCCCACAATCAATACCTTCAATCACTGCCCCCCTGTCCACAGGAATCGGCCAGTGGGGCGAACAGGGCACACTGTACTTTACGTAGTCAGTGGGGGGGGGAGTTCGCTCAATGGTTCAGGCTGAGGAGTTGTTTGGGGCGTAGGATGGATGGCTGGAATACATGCATATGTATATGTAGGGCCGTGTGACATTGTGTGGCCTGTTGTCTGCACCCATCTGAATGGTGCGGTGTGGCGTGGTGTGGTGTTAATGTGGTGTGGTATGTGGTGGTCGGTGTGTTGTGGTGGATACTGTGGCGTTGTGTTGTGATGGTGTCATGGTTTGGTGTGGTGTAGTGGTATGGTGTTGTGTGGTAGTGTGGTGTGCTGTGGGGTAGTGTGGTGCGGTGCGGCAATGCGTTGTGTGGTGGTGTGATACATGGGGGTGTGGTGTGGTGAAGTGTTTGGTGCGGTGTAGCAATGCATTGTGTGGTGGTGTGATACGTGGTGGTGTGGTGTGGCAATGTGTTGTGTGGTGGTGTGATACGTGGGGGTGTGGTGTGATGAAGTGTTTGGTGTGGTGTAGCAATGCATTGTGTGGTGGTGTGATACGTGATGGTGTGGTGTGGTGAAGTGTTTGGTGCGGTGTGGCAATGCGTTGTGTGGTGGTGTGATACGTGGAGGTGTGGTGTGGCAATGTGTTGTGTGGTGGTGTGATACGTGGTGGTGTGTTGTGGTGATGTGTTGTGGTGTGAAATGGTCAACATGTTGTGTGATGTGTTGCAGTGCTGTGTGGACCACAGTGTGGGGTGGTGTGGTGTTGTGTGGTAACCTGTTTTAAAGAAACGTTTGCCAATCAATTGTTTTTAAAAACAGAACTTTATGGTGGATGACTCTCTCGTTGCCATGATTAAAAAACAAAACAAAAAAAGAAAAGAAAAAAAAGTATGCTTAGTGCATGCAGCACATAGGACCTTGATTTATCCTCTTATCTGAAAGATTAGCATCCAGACCATCACACTAGCTTTGATAGAAAATAGGCAAAAAAACACACACAAAAAAAACCCCAAACACACACACACAAAAACCCAAACAAAAACCCCACCCAGTCCTTGTTGGAATCAAACCCAAAGCCTTGCTTCCAAGCCACACACTCCTCTATGCCACTGCTGACAAAAGTAGAATATTTACAGACGGGCGCCATAGCCGAATGGTTAAAGCGCTGGACTTTTGATCTGAGGGTCTCGGGTTCGAATCACGGTGATGGTGCCTGGTGGGTAAAGGGTGGAGATTTTTACGATCTCTCAGGTCAGCATATGTGCAGACCTGCCAGTGCCTGAACCCCCTTCGTGTGTATGTGCAAGCATAAGATCAAATACGCATGTTAAAGATCCTGTAATCCATGTCAGCGTTCGGTGGGTTATGGAAACAAGAACATACCCAGCATGCACACCCCCGAAAATGGAGTATGGCTGCCTACATGGCGGGGTAAAAACGGTCATACACGTAAAATCCCACTCGAGTATATACGAGTGAACGTGGGAGCTGAAGCCCACGAACGCAGAAGAAGAAGAAGAAGAAGAATATTTACAGATCAACAGATTAGGAGACATAGTTCTACAGTGTGCCTCTATATCCTGGATATCTCAGATGCAGCAAGTTGATGTACTGAATTGCATTGTGTTGTATTCGTACTGTACCATTCAGTTCAGTACAATATAAACATACATATGCTATAGCAAGGAATAGTGAGTAAGGTGATACAGTATGTACTGAACTGTATTGTAAGATAATGTATTTCACTACATAATTTTTTAAACACATTTTTCCCACTTGCAAATGGCCAGCCCTGCATGCCACACATGGACAGCCCCCAATCTTTAACTCACTCAGTATGGCCAGTCCTCTCTCTCCTCTACACAGACCCCTCGGATGTCCAGTGGGTGTCTGAATGACCCAACCTTTAGCTTCCGACGTCAGAATTGTGGTATTCTTTGTCAACATTCACCTCTTCAGTGTAAGAGCCTTCCGCTTGTAATATTTTGATGGTGGTAATTAGGGTGAAACGCTGTTAACGTCATCTCTTTCGCCGTTTGTATGGAGAGAGTTAATGGGAAGTAACATGCTTCACACCTTTGAAGCATATAAGATTGTCTCCCTTCAACTGTTCAGCTCCTCAGGAAAGACTGTATTGTATTGTATTGTATTGTATTGTATTGTACTGTGTAAAGAACAAAGGTACTGACAAATATCTGGTCAGCAGCAAGTTAAAAACTGTTGGATGTTTCAGGTACCAACATCTTCTGCACACATTCTTTTCATGGTATTTTATTTGCATCACTCCCACAACCTGACTCCTCTATACACAGCCACGTCTACACTCATTCTCTTTCTGATGCTGATGTTCCAATGTACCTTTTATTGACTCACTTGTGTAAACAAAGTGAGTCTATGTTTTAACCCGGTGTTCGGTTGTGTGTGTGTGTGTGTGTGTGTGTGTGGTAAACTTTAACATTGACATTTTCTCTGCAAATACTTTGTCAGCTGACACCAAATTAGGCATAAAAATAGGAAAAATTCAGTTCTTTCCAGTCATCTTGTTTAAAACAATATTGCACCTTTGGAATGGGCACACAAAAAATAAAAAAGAAGCCTAATTATATGCAAACTGCATTTACTGTTATATTTATATTTTTTGTATTCTCTAAACTTGGCACTTTGATCTGATATTCTGACCCAACAACAAGAGCAGTCATTATTGTCATTTTTTGTTCAAACAGGAACTTCTTTTGCTAAGATTTATTTTGCAAACGTTTTGGTGCAGATAGTAAAAAAAGGGAAATTACTCTGTAATTAATGCTAGGGGACTTAATTTGCTTTAAACTGATCTTTCTCATCGTAAACATTACATTTTGAAATTACACTCAATACATAAAAAGCTTGGATTTTTTTTTTTTTTTAAAGTGTATCACAAGTGAGTCTTGAAGGCCTTGCCTCTCTTGTTTACCTGTGTGCTAGCTGAATCGGTAGTGTAAGAACCACTGACTTGAAGTTGTGTACCTTGTGAATGGAGAGAATTACCACTCTTTATTATTTGTTAATCATTTCATCTCCTGGCCTCATTATTTTTTTTGTTAATTTCAAGTTGAAAAACCACCGAGGCAACCATGTGTTTGTTCTGTATTGTCCATGTGTTCTGTGTGGCTTGTTCAGGATTAAAGAGGCTATGCCAGTCTTGAATAAAAGCTAATTTGTGTTTGCACATTTCTTCTGGCAATATCATGTAAAAAAAGAAAAAAAAAAAAAAGAAAAAAAAGAAAAAAGAAAAAAAAAGGAATCCACTCTGATAGGTACACAAATATATAAGCATGCACGCAAGGCTTGACAAGCGCACTGGGTTATGCTGCAATCAAGCATCTGCCTAGCAGATGTGGTGTAGCGTATATATATATAAATATATGGATTTGTACGAATGCAATGACACCTTCTTGAAAAACTGAAACTAAAACTCATTACGTTGCTTATTTCAGTCTCAAAAAGAATTCTGAAGCCCCTGGCAACCTAAGAATGATGATTTCCTGTGGACTGCTAGTGCTGAGACAGCAGCAGACAGACAGACCCTGGGCGTGGCTGTGTGTGAGGGGCTTGGGAATGAGCGACGTAGGAGAAATGCCACTGGAATGGGTGCAAATGATGGGGAAGAACACACACACACACACACGAACACATGCACAGACACACATGCACAGACACACACACACACATATACTAACTCATGCTCACACACACACACACACACACAATCTGAAACATGGCTAGACATGCAAATGACAGAATGTAATTTGCATTGATTTCAATGTTTGTTTCTATTGGATTTTTTGAAAAAAAAAAAATCTTTTTCAGAATACTAGCAATGTGTGTGTTTTGTTTGTTCCAGCACTGTTACGAGCTTTTGACATCACCCTACACACACCTCCTACCCCCCCATTCACCTCCATGATTATCACCATCACAAATCTTCAGGGGCAGATGGAGGAGGGGAGATGGGGGGAGGGAGGGGAGAGGGCATTCAGCAACATTGTCAAGCCATAAACTTTAAAAAAAAATCTTTTTAATATACTTTTCATGACTTCAGTGACCAAAACAAACAATGGTCATGAGCCAAAGGCCAAAGCAATGTGAGAAGGAAAAAAAAAAACCAAAAAAACCTGACAGGGCCTCCTCAGATCTATGGCCTCATGTGAGCAAAAAAAAAAAAAAAAAAAAAAAAAAACCCAACCCAACAACAACCCCAAAACCAATGCCAGAAATGCAACAATTCCCCCACCAACCCCCTCCAAGTCCCCCCCCACCCACATCCCCTTCTCTCTCCCAAATCAGCATACATTTTGCTTCATGTCTAGAAGGCCGCTGCAACAGGATACGTTCATCAGTTACCTCTTCCAAGAAAACTGACTTCATTTGCATTCAAAACACACACACACACACACACACACACACACACACACACAACTTTTAGTGATGTTCTTTTCTTCATTTGCATTCAAAACACACACACACACACAGACACAGACACATACACACACACACACTCCGCTTTTAGCGATGTTCTTTTGTGTGTGTTTTGTTATGGCATCGTTTGAGCGCTTGACACCACCCCCCCCCTCCTCCCTCCTGAGGTCACCACCACTACCATCATTACAAATCATCAAAAGAAAAAAAAAAAATCAACACGATAGTCAAGCCATAACTTTTTTTTTCTTTTTTTTCCCCCCCCAATATTTTCATGCTAAGATGAAACTTTATCTAAAAAGACAAAAAGGAATAAAAACCATGAGCTAAAGGCCAAAACAATGTGAACCCCCCGTCACCCCCCACCCCCACTCCCCCAAAAAAACAACACCAACAACATGAATGATAGTGTCTGACCTCTGTTGTGTGGCCTTGGGTGAGCAAAAAACAACAACAAGAAAAGAAGCTGAGGAAATGCAACCATTCCCACCAAACATCTCTTCCCTAACCCCGCTCCTCCAAAAGCCTGTGACACATTCGCTTCATTTCTGTCAAAGACATAGCAGCAAGAAACGTTCACTGGCCAACACTTCCAAGACATCTGACTTCATGGGACTGGTCAACACTTCTAAGATATCTGAATTCATGGGACTGGTCAACACTTCTAAGACATCTGACTTCATAGGATTGGCCAACACTTCTAAGACATCTGACTTCATGGGACTGGCCAACACTTCCAACTGGCCAACACTTCCAAGACTTTATGGGACTGGCCAACACTTCCAAGACAACTGACTTCATGGGACTGGTCAACACTTCCAAGACATCTGACTTCATGGGACTGGTCAACACTTCCAAGACATCTGACTTCATGGGACTGGACAACACTTCCAAGACATCTGACTTCATGGGACTGGACAACACTTCCAAGACTTTATGGGACTGGTCAACACTTCTAAGACATCTGACTTCATGGGACTGGTCAACACTTCCAAGACATCTGACTTCATGGGACTGGACAACACTTCCAAGACATCTGACTTCATGGGACTGGTCAACACTTCCAAGACATCTGACTTCATGGGACTGGCCAACACTTCCAAGACATCTGACTTCATGGGACTGGTCAACACTTCCAAGACTTTATGGAACTGGCCAACACTTCCAAGACATCTGACTTCATGGGACTGGTCAACACTTCCAAGACTTTATGGGACTGGCCAACACTTCCAAGACATCTGACTTCATGGGACTGGCCAACACCTCCAAGACATCTGACTTTATGGAACTGGCCAACACTTCCAAGACATCTGACTTCATGGGACTGGTCAACACTTCCAAGACTTTATGGGACTGGCCAACACTTCCAAGACATATGACTTCATGGGACTGGTCAACACTTCCAAGACTTTATGGGACTGGCCAACACTTCCAAGACTTCACTGGACTGGCCAACACTTCCAAGACTTCATTGGACTGGCCAACACTTCCAAGACTTTATGGGACTGGCCAACACTTCCAAGACTTTATGGGACTGGTCAACACTTCCAAGACTTTATGGGACTGGCCAACACTTCCAAGACATCTGACTTTATGGGACTGGTCAACACTTCCAAGACATCCGACTTCATGTGCATTCAAAACACCAATGCACGCGCACGCACGCACACACACACACACACACACGCGCGCGCGCACGCACACACACACGCACACACACACACACTGGTTCGAGCAATGTTTTTTTTTTTGTGGTTTGTTTGCTTGTTTCAGCTCTTGACACCCCCATCCACACCACCCCTTCTCCACTCACTTTCACAATCAACATCATCACAAATCGTTTCGACAGCAGCAGGGCTGGGAATTCAACAAGATGGTCATGCCATAAACTTTTTTTTTTCTCTAACTTTTCATGACTTTAGTGACCAAGAGGAGCACGATTCGTGAGCCAATGGCCACCCACAGCAATGCGAAGAAACCCACCACTATCTGGTGTGTGGCCTCAGGTGAGAAAAAACAACAACAAAAAAAACCGAAAAAAAACAAAAGACCCCAAATAACAAACACAGACAAATAGAGTGAATGCAGCCATTCCATCCAACCTCCCACTCACATCCACCCCAAAATCCAACCCACATTTTGCTTCATTTCTTTTAAGACACTGCTGCAAGAAACGTTCACCGGCCAACCGCTTCCGAGAAAAACTGACTTCATTCAAAACACGCAGACACATGCTCTGTTTCCAGAGATGTTTAAAAAAAATGTTTTAAATTATTGTTTTTTGTTTGTTTGTTTCAGCATCGTTAGAGGCCTTACCACCACCCTTCCTCCATTGACATCACCTCAGGCCCATAACTACAAAGTAGTCATTGGGGGAAGCCTGAGGACCGCAGACGCAACCTCCCTTCTCCATCTGTCTCTGTCGGCAGCCGCCGGCAGCAGCTCACGTGTGTGGAGTCCGGTCCATTGTTTGATGTTCTCATGCCAGTTCTTCTGCGGTCTTCCTCTTCTTCTCCCGCCCTCGATGGTGCCTTGCATGATTGTTTTGGACAAGCTGGTGTGTCGAGTGTTGTGTCCAAACCATATCAGCTTGCGTCTCTTCACAGTTGAAAGGAGAGGTTCCTGAGGTTCAGCAAGGTTCTCAATTCTGCTCTGTACATGTTCATTGGTCCTGTGCTCAATCCAGGGAATTTGAAGGAGCTTCCTCAGGCATTTGTTCTCGAAGGCCTGGATCTTCCTTTCAGTTTTGGCCGTCAGTGTCCATGCCTCACAACCATACAGCACAATGGAGACTACCAGGGCTTTGTAGAGTTTGAATTTTGTGGAGAATCGGATGTTACTTTTCCACACTCTGTTCAGTTTGGTCATGGCTGCATGATAATCACCTCCACGATAATCATCATCACAAATCACTGGGTGAGAGGGAAGGATGGGGGAGGAGGATGGAAAATGGGATTCAACAGGACGGTCAAGCAACAACTTAAAAAAAATATATATATATATGCTTGTCATGCAAACGTGTGTCTTTAGCAACCAAAAGAAGCCAAAGTCAAGAGCCAAAGGCCCCAGCAATGTGAACAAAACCTAACAACCCAAAACACCATTACTGACAGGATCTCCACTACTGTGCGCCCTCATGTGAGCTAAAAGGAACACAAAACCAGTGCCAGAAATGCCGGTACTCCCATAACACACCCCCTCCATGCCCCCACAACCGTCCCCCCTCCCCCCCAACCCCCGCCCCCCCCTCCATGCCCCCACAAACCTGCTCGTATGTGCTTCGTTTTTGTTATAATGTCTGTAAAGACACTACACAAGAAACTTCCACAGGCCACTGCTTCCGAAATAAATTCATCTGCATTCAGACCATGCATTTATGGGTTGTTGTTTTTTTTTTGTTCTGGCATCATTAGAGCTCTTCACCCCACCTCCCTCTCCTCCACCACCATAATCACACAAGTCTTCAGAAATAAAGAAAGGGAAAAAGAAATCAAAACAATGGTCAAGCCCTAAAAGTTATCGTTTTACTTTTCATGCTACAACATGGCGAATTTAGTCACTTTATCATTACTATTATTATGCTGAAAGACAGGGAGAGAGATTGAGAGACAGAGAGACAGAGACTGAGAGACAGAGAGAGGGAGACAGGGACAGAGATAGAGAGAGAGAGATGGAGACTGAAAGAGAGAGAGACAGACAGAGACTGAGAGAGAGAGAGAGAGACAGACAGACAGAGACTGAGAGAGAGAGAGACAGAGAGAGAGAAACAGAGACAGGGAGAGAGAGAAAGAGAGAGAGACAGAGACTGAGAGAGAGAGACAGAGACAGACACAGAGAGAGACAGAGACAGGGAGACAGAGACAGACAGAGAGAGAGAGACAGGGAGACAGACAAGGAGACAGAGACAGAGACAGACAGAGACAGAGAGAGACAGGGAGAAAGACTGAGAGAGATAGAGACAGGGAGACAGACAAGGAGACAGAGAGACAGACAGACAGACAGAGAGAGAGAGACATGGACAGAGACAGACAGAGAGAGAGAGACAGGGAGAAAGACTGAGAGAGATGGAGACAGGGAGACAGACAAGGAGACAGAGACACAGAGAGAGACAGAGAAAGAGAGAGACAGAGAGAGACAGAGAGAGAGACAGAGAGAGAGAGAGAGAGACACAGAGAGAGACAGAGAAAGAGAGAGAGAGACAAGGAGACAGAGACACAGAGAGAGACAGAGAGACAGAGAAAGAGAGAGACAGAGACAGAGAGAGAGACAGAGAGAGAGACAGAGACAGGGAGAGAGAGAGAAAGAGAGAGAGACAGAGACAGAGAGACAGACAAGGAGACAGAGACACAGAGAGAGAGACAGAGAGAGAGAGACAGGGAAAGAGAGAGAGAGAAGGCAGGTAGGTAGACAAACAGACAGGAGAGAAACAGACAAGCAGAAGAGTGGGAGATGGAATCTGGGGAAATAACGGGAAAAAGACCGAGAGAAAGCGATACCAAAGGGAAAAGAGGGAGAGGGACGGAAGGGCACTGAAACAGATAATCTCAATCTGATCACTCAAGAAATCAAGCCACAGAAACCAACAAGGGACCGACATGGGGGAGG
>NC_134881.1:42428960-42471460 GCF_041734735.1 Babylonia areolata | reverse complement strand
GGTGCAGATAGTAAAGAAGGGAAATTACTCTGTAATTAATGCTAGGGGACTTAATTTATCACAAGTGAGTCTTGAAGGCCTTGCCTCTCTTGTTTTTTTTCTTTTGCAGCGCACCAAGTGTGTGCTGCATACGGGACCTGAGTTTATCGTCTCGTCTGAATGATTAGACGCTCAGTTTGATTTTCCAGGCAAACTTGGGAGAGAGGGAGAGAGCGGGAATCGAACCACAAACACTGTGTTGGCAGATAGGTGTCTTATGCATTCTACCGCCTTCATCCCTTAAACACACACACACACACACACACACACACACTCACACACACACACACTCAGCCAACCACCACTATCTAACCACCAGCACCATCTATCTGCAATAGGCCCTAGTATGATCAATTAGTTTCTCCACTGCAATGGGCATTCACTTGCATCTTGGTCGTTTGTGAAGGACCATGGCTCTCAAACAAGAAGGCAAGATTGCACTTACTAAGCGACGGGCGCCATAGCCGAATGGTTAAAGCGTTGGACTTTCAATGTGAGGGTCCCGGGTTCGAATCACGGTGACAGCGCCTGGTGGGTAAAGGGTGGGGATTTTTACGAACTCCCAGGTCAACATATGTGCAGACCTGCTAGTGCCTGAACCCCCTTCGTGTGTATATGCAAGCAGAAGATCAAATACGCACGTAAAAGATCCTGTAATCCATGTCAGCGTTCGGTGGGTTATGGAAACAAGAACATACTCAGCATGCACACCCCGAAAATGGAGTATGGCTGCCTACATGGCGGGGTAAAAACGGTCATACATGTAAAAGCCCACTCGTGTGCATACGAGTGAACGCAGAAGAAGAAGAAGAAGAAGCACTTACTAAGCTCTTAGTGCTGCAGCCTTGGGGGCTAACTGGCCTTTGAGGACCATCCCAATGCCAACTGTCCCAAAGCCATCTTGGTCTAGAGAGTGATGATGTAGCTTGGGCAAGACACTCTCCACTGTAATCAAACTCTAAGCCCAGATAGTTGTGACAGCAGTTGTCTCCTCTGCAGTTCTGATGGATATGGATGGACATGACTACTAATACAATACAAAGCAATACAATACAAAACATAATGGACATGACTACTTATCATACAATACAAAACATAACGGACATGATCACTTATCATACAATACAATACAAAGCAGTAATACTCCTTCTTCTGCGTTCACTCGTATGCACACGAGTGGGCTTTTACGTGAATGACCGTTTTTACCCCGCCATGTAGGCAGCCATACTCCGTTTTCGGGGGTGTGCATGCTGGGTATGTTCTTGTTTCCATAACCCACCGAACGCTGACATGGATCTTTAACGTGCGTATTTGATCTTCTGCTTGCAATACACATGAAGGGGGTTCAGGCACTAGCAGGTCTGCACATATGTTGACCTGGGAGATCGTAAAAATCTCCACCCTTTACCCACCAGGCGCCGTCACCGTGATTCGAATCCGGGACCCTCAGATTGACAGTCCAACGCTTTAACCACTC
Organism: Babylonia areolata; assembly: GCF_041734735.1. Taxonomy (NCBI): domain Eukaryota; kingdom Metazoa; phylum Mollusca; class Gastropoda; order Neogastropoda; family Buccinidae; genus Babylonia; species Babylonia areolata. The sequence continues at coordinate 42,469,944 of NC_134881.1, read as the reverse complement.
GGCTATTGCGCCCGTCACAAAGCAGTACAATACATATCTATAACCAGCAGGTAAAAAATGAACCCCTTAAAGTTAAACACGGTTAGTGCCAATCCCAGGGAGAGAGTACATTTTGTATGGGATACTCTCTCACTCGACCTCCCCCCAAAATCCCACTTTTCCCACCCACGCCATTCATCCCTGGCACCATGTAGGCATCAGAGGCTGTTGGACGACGGCAAATGACTTGCAGGGGAAGACAACCCTCAAGGGAAATCACTTCTGTATAGCTCGCTCGCCTCCTTCTCTCCCCCCTTTTCCCTCCACCAAACTGATTGAAGAAGGATCTAGTTCCTAGCATGGTTCAGACTCTTGGTATGAAACCTGTTTGTCTTCCATGTTCCTGGACCACGTCAGTTTAATCATCTTATTCAAAAGACTAGAATCCAGACCATCACCTGGATCTCAGAAGGAGGGGAGGGGGGTAGGGTGGACATGAACTGTGGGCTGAGGTTCCTTTGGATTGCTTTATCAACTCATTAACCTAATGGTGTGTGTGTGTGTGTGTGTGTGTGTGTGTGTGTGTGTGTGTGTGTGTGTGTGTGTGTGTGTTCTTTAGTTCAGTATCTTTTCTGTGTGTGTGTGTGCTCTTTAGTTCAGTATCTTTTCTCTGTATGTGTGTGTGTGTGTGTGTGTGTGTGTGTGTGTGTGTGTGTGTGTGTGTGTGTGTGTGTGTGTGTGTGTTCTTTAGTTCAGTATCTTTTCAATGTAAGTGATATTAGAATGTGTGTGTGTGTGTGTGTGTGTGTGTGTGTGCACGCGCACGCGCACATCTGCATGCAGACATGTGTAACACACTCAAGAAGGTCTTGAATAAACCTACAAACATCACACACCCAAATCAAACTCAAGTTATTCACAAACCAAATCACACTATATTAAAAAAAAACAAAAAAACAACAACAACAACAAAACCCCTGACACAACCAACAACAAAAAATAAACAATCCAGACAACACATCTACATTCCCCCCCCCCCCCCCCCCCCCCACACACACACACCCACCTGACCTCCAGAACCTGACATGCAGGAACCAAGTGAAAAAACCTTCACCATGGCATTTTCCAGAGAGAAGCAGACACATGTCACCTTTTTTTCTTTAAAAAAAAAAAAAAAAAATTTTTTTGCACAGGGAGGGGGGACAATTTGCTCCATCCCCTTCCCCTCCTTCCTACCCCCCCCCCCACCCCCCGACCCCCCCATGCCCACCCTTCCTCCCCACAACCACCCCCATCCCCTCTTCCCCCCTAAAAAAAAAAAACCCACTTTTCCCACCCAAGCCATTAATCGCTGACTCCATGTAGGCATTAGGGCGATGTCAGATGACCCCCAAGGGAAATCACTTCAATATCTCCCTTCTTCTTGTGCTCTCCCTTTTTCCTCTTTATTTCTCTCCCTGCTCTCTGTCTCTCTCTCTCTCTGACAGACTGATTGAAGAAGGATCCTGCCATGCATGTTAAATCCAACAGGGAGTACAAAAATCTTCCCCTTTTTCTCATTTTTTTTTTCTTTTTCTCTCATTTCAAAAACAGACTGGGTGTTGTTCATGTTTCATATTCTGCATTTTCCATGTATCAGCTTTTGGACAGGTTTTTGGAACAAATCTCTTCATCACCATGTCATCTGAAGGACTAGCATCCAGACCGTTTCTTGTGAAGGGGTAGGAGAGAAAAACAGATACGGCAAGATGTGAACCATGGCTGTGGGATCTTCTTCAAAAATGAGTACTCTATCCATTTCTTGGGCGTGAATGTGTGTGTGTGTGTGTGTGTGTGTGTGTGTGTGTGTGTGTGTGGTGGCTTATGCATGTATGCATGTGCAAGCATGTATGCATGTGTCTGTGTATGTATGCACATGTGTATGAGCTTGAGTGTGCATTAGTATATCTACAGGTGTATGCCCACATGCACACAACTGCATCAAAACAGGCCCGTTATTCACAAACCATACCACACAGTTTCCAAAAAAAAAAAAAAAAAAAAATCAACCCAACTCAATCCCAAACCCAGATAATAAATTAAAAAAAAACAAACAAACCGCCAACAATATCTCCCCACCCTTCCTCCCACCACAAGAAATGAGATAACCAGGGACCATTCGAAACCCTTCACAAATGGCAGATACCATTTCTCAAGGGAGATGCCTTACATTCTGGAGTGAAGTGTGTGTGTGTGGGGGGGGGGGGGGGGGGGGAGTGGGGGTGGCATTTTGCACCAGGATCCCCTTCTCTTCCGACCCCCCCCCCCACCCCCGCAACCCTCCCCCCGCCCCCAAAAAAGAAATCCCACTTTCACTACCCACACCATTCATTCATCCCCGGCACCATGTAGGCATCAGAGGCCGTCGGAGGACAGGAATGACTTGCAAGGGGGAGACAATCCTCATGGGAAATCACTTCAGTATAGCTCCCTTCTCTGCCTTACCCCCCCCCCCCCCCCCCCCAGCCACCAACCCCCCCACGGCCCTCTCACCCCACCCACACACCCCTTTCTCTCTCAACGTGAATGAAGAAAGATGTTGACATGCAAGGTTTCTGACTTGGAGGAAGACAAAAAGCTTTCTGGTTTTTTTTTGTTTTTTTTCAAAAAGTTTTTCTTTCCCCTTGCTTTGTATAGTATTTGTCTTTAATTCTAAGAAATAACTCAATCTGGATCTTGTGTTTATTGTTTTATACATGTGTGTCTGTCTGTCTGCTTCTGGGGTGGTCAGAACGAAAACACTGAACCATCGACGTAGAATCATGCACATGCATGCACGCATGTATGTGCGTGCACATGTGTGCATGCATGTCTCTGCATGTCTGCGTGCATTTGTGCATAAATGTGTGCATGCATATCTTATGTGATGCTTCAATCCAAAAACCTTTCAAAATTATCCTTCAAAGCATTAACAACACTGATATACAAATATCCATACCTAAAAATGTCTGTGATTCTTTAAAAACATAGTTAAATTAGGTTTTGACAAAAGCTTTGTGAACATTACAAACCTGCTCTGATTTGTAAACCTCTTCTGTGTGCAAAATATGTAACATACATTTCTAAAGAGGGTTTTTCTTACTCACCTTACATAAGAGAACTCCAAAATGTAATTAATCTCAACTTAACTCACTCAGTACGGCCAGTCCTCTCTTCTCCTCTACACAGACACCTCAGATGTCTAGTGGGTGTCTCAATGACCCAACCTTTAGCTTCCGTCGTCAGAATTGTGGTATTCTTTGTCAACATTCACCTCTTCAGTATAAGAGCCTTATGCTTGCAATATTTTGATGGTGGTAATTGGGGTGAAACGCTGTTAACGTCGTCTCTTTCGCCGTTCGTATGGAGAGAGTTATGATAGGTCTGAGAGTGGGCGTAATCCAGTTTCACTGAACATCAAAACAAATGCTCACACTCGCTTATTCCAAACACTGAGGGACTTTGCCACGATCAGAACGATCAGAATATAAGAACACTCAGCAGTGTTCTCCCAAAATACCAGCTCTGTGCTTATTGTCCATTCTTTGGTCAAAATTACCTATAATTAGTTGCATATATAAATATCTATCATTTGTAAATATCTCATTGTTCATGTGTCACTTTGTACTATCAATATATGTAAAACTTTTGACATATAAAAAAAAAGAAAGACAGAAGAAAAAAAGAAAAGAAAAAAAGACAGGCAGTGATAAACAATACAGCCATAGTCTGCAATTGTTTTCCCAGAGGCCTCTCTGATACAGCCATAGTCTGCAACTGTTTTCCCAGGGGCCTCTCTGATACAGCCATAGTCTGCAACTGTTTTCCAAGGGGCCTCTCTGATACAGCCATAGTCTGCAACTGTTTTCCAAGGGGCCTCTCTGATACAGCCATAGTCTGCAACTGTTTTCCAAGGGGCCTCTCTGATACACACCATAGTCTGCCACTGTTTTCCCAGGGGCCTCTCTGATACAGCCATAGTCTGCCACTGTTTTCCCAGGGGCCTCTCTGATACAGCCATAGTCTGCCACTGTTTTCCAAGGGGCCTCTCTGATACAGCCATAGTCTGCAACTGTTTTCCCAGGGGCCTCTCTGATACAGCCATAGTCTGCAACTGTTTTCCAAGGGGCCTCTCTGATACAGCCATAGTCTGCCACTGTTTTCCAAGAGGCCTCTCTGATACAGCCATAGTCTGCCACTGTTTTTCCAGGGGCCTCTCTGATACAGCCATAGTCTGCCACTGTTTTCCCAGGGGCCTCTCTGATACAGCCATAGTCTGCCACTGTTTTTCCAGGGGCCTCTCTGATACAGCCATAGTCTGCCACTGTTTTCCAAGAGGCCTCTCTGATACAGCCATAGTCTGCCACTGTTTTTCCAGGGGCCTCTCTGATACAGCCATAGTCTGCCACTGTTTTCCCAGGGGCCTCTCTGATACAGCCATAGTCTGCCACTGTTTTCCAAGGGGCCTCTCTGATACAGCCATAGTCTGCCACTGTTTTCCAAGAGGCCTCTCTGATACAGCCATAGTCTGCCACTGTTTTTCCAGGGGCCTCTCTGATACAGCCATAGTCTGCCACTGTTTTCCCAGGGGCCTCTCTGATACAGCCATAGTCTGCCACTGTTTTTCCAGGGGCCTCTCTGATACAGCCATAGTCTGCCACTGTTTTCCCAGGGGCCTCTCTGATACAGCCATAGTCTGCCACTGTTTTCCAAGGGGCCTCTCTGATACAGCCATAGTCTGCAACTGTTTTCCCAGGGGCCTCTCTGATACAGCCATAGTCTGCCACTGTTTTCCAAGAGGCCTCTCTGATACAGCCATAGTCTGCCACTGTTTTTCCAGGGGCCTCTCTGATACAGCCATAGTCTGCAACTGTTTTTCCAGGGGCCTCTCTGATACAGCCATAGTCTGCAACTGTTTTCCCAGGGGCCTCTCTGATACAGCCATAGTCTGCCACTGTTTTCCAAGGGGCCTCTCTGATACACGCCATAGTCTGCCACTGTTTTCCAAGGGGCCTCTCTTATACACACCATAGTCTGCAACTGTTTTCCAAGGGGCCTCTCTGATACAGCCATAGTCTGCAACTGTTTTCCCAGGGGCCTCTCTGATACAGCCATAGTCTGCCACTGTTTTCCAAGGGGCCTCTCTGATACAGCCATAGTCTGCAACTGTTTTCCAAGGGGCCTCTCTGATACACACCATAGTCTGCCACTGTTTTCCCAGGGGCCTCTCTGATACAGCCATAGTCTGCCACTGTTTTCCCAGGGGCCTCTCTGATACAGCCATAGTCTGCCACTGTTTTCCCAGGGGCCTCTCTGATACAGCCATAGTCTGCAACTGTTTTCCCAGGGGCCTCTCTGATACAGCCATAGTCTGCCACTGTTTTCCAAGGGGCCTCTCTTATACACACCATAGTCTGCCACTGTTTTCCCAGGGGCCTCTCTGATACAGCCATAGTCTGCCACTGTTTTCCAAGGGGCCTCTCTGATACAGCCATAGTCTGCCACTGTTTTCCAAGAGGCCTCTCTGATACAGCCATAGTCTGCCACTGTTTTTCCAGGGGCCTCTCTCATACAGCCATAGTCTGCCACTGTTTTTCCTGGGGCCTCTATGATACAGCCATAGTCTGCAACTGTTTTTCCAGGGGCCTCTCTGATACAGCCATAGTCTGCCACAGTTTTCCCAGGGGCCTCTCTGATACAGCCATAGTCTGCCACTGTTTTCCAAGGGGCCTCTCTGATACAGCCATAGTCTGCAACTGTTTTCCAAGGGGCCTCTCTGATACAGCCATAGTCTGCCACTGTTTTCCCAGGGGCCTCTCTGATACACACCATAGTCTGCCACTGTTTTCCAAGAGGCCTCTCTGATACACACCATAGTCTGCAACTGTTTTCCCAGGGGCCTCTCTGATACAGCCATAGTCTGCCACTGTTTTCCAAGAGGCCTCTCTGATACAGCCATAGTCTGCCACTGTTTTTCCAGGGGCCTCTCTGATACAGCCATAGTCTGCCACTGTTTTCCCAGGGGCCTCTCTGATACAGCCATAGTCTGCCACTGTTTTCCAAGGGGCCTCTCTGATACAGCCATAGTCTGCAACTGTTTTCCAAGGGGCCTCTCTGATACACACCATAGTCTGCAACTGTTTTCCATGGGGCCTCTCTGATACAGCCATAGTCTGCAACTGTTTTCCAAGGGGCCTCTCTGATACAGCCATAGTCTGCAACTGTTTTCCCAGAGGCCTCTCTGTCTCAGTTTCAGTTTTCTGTCTCAAGGAGGTGTTGTGGTGGAGGAAACATAATTGGGCAGAGGGTGAAAAATGGTGTATGTGTATGTGTGTGTGCGCATGTGTGCGCGCGCGCGCGTGTGTGTGTGTGTATGTGTGTGTGTGTGTGTGGTGGGGAAAGATACAGAGCATTAAAAAAATAAAGCATTAAAACGGGAGACAAAGGCACAATATAGAAGGAAACGCTAACATCAAAAAACTGTAACAACTATAACAAATGTCCAATTGGACTATGCAGCAAATCTTGAGTGTGTGTGTAAGCATGTGTGCATGTGTTTTTGCATGAGAGAGTGAGACAGAGAGATGCAGGGAGAGAGACAGACAGAGAGACAGAGACAGACAGACAGAGAGACAGACAGAGAGAAAGAGACAGACAGAGAGTGAGACAGAGAGATGCAGGGAGAGAGACAGACAGAGACATACAGACAGACAGAGAGACAGACAGAGAGAAAGAGACAGACAGAGAGACAGACAGACAGAAAGAGACAGACAGAGAGAAAGAGACAGACAGAGAGACAGAGACAGACAGAGAGACAGACAGAGAGAAAGAGACAGACAGAGAGACAGAGACAGACAGGGAGAAAGAGACAGACAGAGAGACAGACAAACGTAAATACCAAAAAAAAAAAAAAAAAAAAAGAGAGAAAAAAAATGACAGTGCTAGAGAAACACACACAGAGCACAGCAACAGAGAAAGACACACAGAAGACAGACAGACGGACTAACAGAGGGTGACAAATTTAAAAAATCTTCAAAAGATTTGACTGTCTGCAGAAAAAATTTCAGCGATATTATTTGCAAAATATTATGGACGTGGATTTTCCTGAAATTGTGCGGCAGTGCAGGACTATGCTAGTTACTAATCCGTTAGGTTTTGGTGGTAGATTTGGATTGGGGTCTGAAATTTGTCCATTGTCAGCCGAGTTATGCGCTCTGAGGATTGCCTCTTTGAAACAGGGCAGTGCAGTGCAGCACAGCACAAATGCGATACAAAGTGATACAAACCCAATGCACTAAAACGCAACAAAACATAATATTATACATGCACTTCAAGTGATATTCACTAGACATGCATCCGTCAAATTACAAACCCATGAGAAAAGCACTCACACACACACATTCATACACATACAGAAACAACACACATTAACATAAATCTACACACATGCACACACACAATCCCTCCCAAACCCTTTGTTCCACAAATTCACACACACACACACACATCTACACACACACACACAAACACACACATCTACACAAACCTACACACACACACACAAACACCTACACAAACACACATAAACACCTACACACATGCACACAGACAATCCCTCCAATACCCACCCCTTATTCCAAAAATTCACAAACACACACACACACACACAAACACACACACAATCACCACCCACTTTTGCCCAAGGTGCGGATCTTGGGCGCATGCACACACACACACCCCAGACCTCCCCCCCTCCATCCCCCAACACCTCCCCCCCCCACACACACAATCACCACCCACTTTTGCCCAAGGTGCGGATCTTGGGCGCATGCACACACACGCACGTACACCCCGCCTCCCCCCACCACCACCACCCCGACCCCCCCCCCCCCAAACACACACACACTCAGACCCCCTCCCCCCCTCCCCACACACAAACACACACAATCACCACCCACTTTTGCCCAAGGTGTGGATCTTGGGCACACAAACACACACACCCCCTCCCTCCCACCACACACAAACATACACAATCACCACCCACTTTTGCCCAAGGTGCAGATCTTGGGTGCGCACACACACACACACACACACACACACACACCAGGCTCACCCACACACACAAACACACACAATCACTACCCACTTTTGCCCGAGGTTCGGATCTTGGGGTCGAAGATGACGAAGTCTGGCCGCAGCTTGCTGGCCCTCTTGCCCTTGAGGAGGGGCACCAGGCCTCCCAGGTACTCCAGGTACAGGGTGTAGTGGCCCCCAGACGTCTCGTCGCCATGGCGAATCATGGTGCAGAACAGACGCTCGTTCCCCGGGGGAGGCGTGCTGACGAAGCCGCGGAGCTTGAAGGGGTCAGGGATGTAGCTCTGGGCGGACACAATCAAAACGTGTGACATCACCGATGAAGCAGAGTGAAACTGTTATCTAAACAAATAGTAAAGAGTGGTAACTCTCTCCATTCACAAGGTACACAACTTCAAGTCAGTGCTGCTTATGCTACCGATTCAGCTAGCACACAGGTAAATAAAAGGTACATTGGAACAAACCCAGACACTTCCTAAAAAGGAAGCGCCGGGCCTGTCCTTATACCAATCATTTGACATGTGCACACAGCAGCAAAGACAGAAGAAATGTGCAAACACAAATTAGCTTTTATTCAAGACTGGCATAGCCTCTTTAATCCTGAACAAGCCACACAGAACACATGGACAATACAGAACACATGGTTGCCACAGTGGTTTTTTGAGAGAGTTACCACTCTTTACTATTTGTTAATCATTTCATCTCCTGGCCTCATTCTTTGTTAATTTCCTGTTGTCAAAACAGTTTTGAACATGAAAGCTGGATACAAATGCGCCATAATCAATGAAGAAGAAAAAAAATCAGAGTGACTTGTGTAAAGCGTTTTAATTTAACACTGGACACAAATCATGTGACACAACTGATGAAGCACAGCTAACTGTCTAAAACAGAACTGAACATAAAGCTGGATACAAACATGTCACGATCAATAATGAAAAAAAAAATCAGACTGACTTGTGTAAATTGTTTCAATGTAACCTTGGAAAAACGCGCAGATACACCCACACAAACAAATACGCACACCCCATCCTACACACACACACACACAAAAAAAAGAGAAAAAAAAGGAAGATATCTCTAAATCTGAGTGTTGAATAAACTTTGGGAATGTACTGTATGGCTGGATGAAGCATGAATACAAAATGTTTGGAGGTGATGGATCCTATAGCAACCTGACATCAAGCTTACTTATGATGCCTTGACAAGAGATTTCAATTCAGTGAGCAAAGCAAGTTCACAATCCTTTAATGATTATTGATAAATACATACATTCATAGAAAAATAAGCAAATAAACAAATCAATAACTAAATAAATAAATGAAAAAATCTTCATCGTTCGTGAGATGCAACTCCCACATTCAGTCGTATGTACACAAGTGGGCTTTTATGTGTATGACCATTTTTACCCCATCATATATACAGCCATATTCCGTTTTCAGGGGGGGTGCATGCTGGGTATGTTCTTGTTTCCATAACCCACCGAACGCTGACATAGATTACAGGATCTTTAACGTGCGTACTCGATCTTCTGCTTGTGCATACACACATGATGGGGCTTCAGGCACAAGCAGGTCTGCACATATGTTGACCTGGAAGATCAGAAAGATCTCCACCCTTTACCCACCAGGCGCCAGAACCGAGATTCGAACCTGGGACCCTCAGATTGAAAGTCCAACGCTTTAACCACACGGCTATTGTGCCCGTCATTATCAGTTTTAAAAAATCAAAGTCATTTGTTTTAATGGACACAAACATGTCAAAATCAACTTAAAAAAAAAAAAAAAATCTAAACGTGAAGTCTCATAAACTTTGGGAATGTAGCGTATGGTGGGATCAAACATGAACACAAAATGTCTGGTGGTGCATCCTACAGCAACATAACTTCAAGCTGCTTGTGATGCCTTGACAATTCAGTGAGTAAAAGGAAGCAACATAACTTCAAGCTGCTTATGATGCCTTGACAATTCAGTGAGTAAAAGGAAGCAATATAACTTCAAGCTGCTTATGATGCCTTGACAATTCAGTGAGTAAAAGAAAGCAACATATCTTCAAGCTGCTTATGATGCCTTGACAATTCAGTGAGCAAAAGGAAGCAACATAACTTCAAGCTGCTTATGATGCCTTGACAATTCAGTGAGTAAAAGGAAGCAATATAACTTCAAGCTGCTTATGATGCCTTGACAATTCAGTGAGCAAAAGGAAGCAATATAACTTCAAGCTGCTTATGATGCCTTGACAATTCAGTGAGCAAAAGGAAGCAATATAACTTCAAGCTGCTTATGATGCCTTGACAATTCAGTGAGTAAAAGGAAGTACACAATCCTTTCATGATTATTGATAAATACATTACACAGATAAATAAATAAAATAGGATAAATAAAATAAATAAGTAAGTAAATGATGGGCACAATAGCCGAGTGGTTAAAGCCTTGGACTTTCAATCTGAGGGTCCTGGGTTCGAACTCGGTAACAGCACCTGGTGGGTAAAGGGTGGAGATTTTTCCTATCTCTCAGGTCAACCTATGTGCCGACCTGCCACACGCACAAGATCAAATATGCACGTTAAAGATCCTGTAATCCATGTCAGTGTTCGGTGGGTTATGGAAACAAGAACATATCCAGCATGCACACGCTCGAAAACGGAGTATGGCTGCCTACATGGGAGGGTAAAAACGGTCATACAAGTAAAAGTCCACTAGTGTACATATAAGTAAATATGGGAGAGATGGAGCCCAGGAACGAAGAAGAAGAAGAAGAAGTAAGTAAATAAATAAATAAATAAACAAACAAACAAACAAACAAAAAGACAGAATCTGCACTGAACTCACTTTCACCGTGGGAGAGAACAGGGCCTGCACTCCCTGACGGATCCGCAGGGGCAGAGGCAGCTGCTCGGCGTTCTTCTCGTGGCGGACACACTTGTGCACGACGCGGTTGCACAGGAAGTTGAGTGGCGCCACCTGCTTGCTGACCCAGGCCACGTGCAGCTGGCAGCCCACGGCCACAAACAGCCGCTTGTCATTGTGGCCCCACGTGATGGCTGTCAGCGGCTTGCCCTGAAAAGCAGGCATCGTTAACTTTGTCTCAACACCCTTCTTTTTTCATTGTATGTTTATTTATTATCATGATTGCCTTTTTATTTTATTTATATTTATTTATCATTATTACTTCTTTAAAAAAAAATCCATTCATTTATTTATTTATATATTCATATATTTTTTATTATCATTATTATTCATTTATCTAATTTTTCTTATATATATATATATATATATATATATATATATTTATATATCTCTTCTTCTTTTTCCCTTTTTTCTCAAGGCATGACTAAGTACATTGGGTTACGCTGCAGGTCAGGCATCTGCTTAGCAGATGTAGTGTAGCGTAAATGGATCTGTCCGAATGCAGTGACGTCTCCTCGAGCTACCAATACTGATACTGTTACATGGTCAACATTGATTTGTTGAAGAATCTGTTGTGCTTGATGTATGCTGGGGATTTTTTGAATTTTGAAAAAAATCTCCATCCTTCACCCAGCAGGGGCCGTATTCAAGAGAACATTGTGCCTGAGGGTAAATGTGTACCTGCAGGTAATCTGCCTGAGGCAAGGCAAACTGCCCGAGGGTAAGCAATATCCAGTATTCATGAACACAAGAGTCTACCTGCGTGTCTACAAACCCAAAGGCAATTTACCCTTACTACCTGCCAAGCGTGACTGCCCACGAAGCAGAAGTAAATATGGAGGATCCTTTTGAAGCAATTTTCTTTCTTTTATTTAAACGGAAAACAGGCGTGCTTTACGGATAGCACATGTTTTTGTGAACTCTCTTGACAATATTCCAAGCTGTGGTACAATGAGAAGTGAAACTGAGAGCATGCACAGACGGGAATCAGGATTTTTTTTTTTTAAAAAGAGATGGGTTAGCTGTCTGAGCAAAGCAGTGTGTCTTGAATAGGAAGATAACTTATCCTTCAAGGTAAACTGTACCCGCAGGTCCCAACCATGTCAAAGATAACTTGCCTGAAGGCAAAATGAGTTTTGTCTTGAATACAGCCCCACGTGTGTAAAAACAGAGGACTGAACTCAGGAGATTTGATGGTCTAGTGCTCTAACCATTCAGCCACGGCACCTGTACATCTGTATCCACTGGCCCACGGATCCAGCTGTCAGGCCAATCAATCCACTGACAAATTAACATCAACAAACTATAGGACAATCTGCAGAGTGTGCATCTCCAACCAATGACAAACAGTAATCTATCTTCCCTGGATCTGGTCACAAATCCTAATCACCACCAAAATTTATCCCATGGGGTCTTGACCAGTAGCCAGGACACTACAAAACTGCAGGAAAATCTGTCCACAGCTGTTTGTAAAAATCCTGCTGACAAGCACACACACACACACACACACATCTGATTTCCATCAGATTTTAAAGTACAGTTACTGTGTACCAACTGGTCAGCTAAACTTCTTTTTTCACTCACTTCATATCTTTTGCTATCTTCAAGCATTTCTCCTGTTCATATGGGCCAGATGGCCTGCAAAAACTGAATAAACCATTATTGTTATTGTTATTGTTGTTGTTGTTACACACACACACACACACAAACCCAAAAAAACACAAAAAACCAACAACAACAAAAACAACAACAGTGAAACTAAAATGACCAGTGCTGGACACTACATACCCTTGACTGTCACAGTTTAAAAACAAAACTAAGCAACCAACTGAGCAGATTTCACATGACACAGAAATTTGGACATACTGTTAATATAAATAAAACAGATCACTCAACTTGCCTAAAAATCCAAGCCATGACAAAAATTTTAAAAAATCTTGAAATGCAGAACGTAATAATATATTTGAGCCCATTTATTCTTCCACAATTGCTTTGTCAGTTACAGATATTACATGTTGTTTAATATATAATGATATCAGAAGGAAATCTTCCGAAATAACACTAAACAAAGTCATCGCGCAAATCATCAGTCATCCTAGAATCGCTGCAGCAGAGCAACGCAGACAGGCCAGGAAAAGCAGTGCCAGCAAGTCCCCGACAGCCGCCACCATCCCCTGTCCACACTGTGTCAGAACCTTCCGGGCGCGGATTGGCCTGACCAGTCATTTGCGCACCCACAGAGCCACCCCCCCTCCAGGATGACTAGATGGTCCTCGTCGATCCAGACTGACGAACCACAGACAGTGCTGCACTGCTGAAATTTCCAAACTGTGATAACGGGAAACAAAAGTTTCTTTTCATTTGTTTTTGCTGTTTTTCTGGAGGGAGTACATATCCCTGCTGATTGTTTCAGTAGAGATCATGCAAGGATCAAGGAACGCTTTGCCACATTTTTTGTTTAATCTGTCTGTCTGCACACCTGGCCTGTATCATAACACACCTGAAGTCAATGAATAACAACACATCAGGATGTACCTTATATCCTGCTGATTAATTCAGTAGAGATCATGCAAGGATCAAGGAACGCTTTGCCACATTTTTGTATTTAATCAGTTTGTCTGCACACCTGGCCTGTATCACAGCACACCTGAATTTGACGAATAACAGCACATCAGGACGCACCTGAGAGGGCACGGTGACCCAGTGGATCCTCTTCCCCTCCCTGGAGTAGAAGTGAAGCTCGTTGTGACACTGAAGGTTGGGCAGCCGCATGAAGCCCCCCACTGCCAGGTACTGTCCGCAATTGGACCACTCAATCTTCAGGCCTGCACAGATACAGACACAAACCTTGAATCCTGGACAGGTGCAGGCATTAGCCGTGTATTACCAATACCTCCATTGCTTTCATCCCCAATTCAGTCCTGGGTGGATTAAAAAATAAATTGCATAGCAAAACATGGCGAACATGATGAAAACATAAACTCAAAGTTCAGACCAGAATAGATAGACACAAACTTTGCATTTCCATGCGAACATGATGAAAACATAAACTCAAAGTTCAGACCAGAACAGACAGACACAAACTTTGCATTTCCATGCAAACACGATGAAAACATAAAATCAAAGTTCAGACCAGAATAGATAGACACAAACTTTGCATTTCCAATGCAATCCATTATTTTTGTTCCCAAATCAGACTTCAGCCCTGGAATGATTAAAGCCATGTATGGGGCATTTGTAATATAACTATTTCTAGTTTTCATCCATTTAATCTTCAGCCTTCAACAGATACAAATACAGATACAAATACAAATCTTCATCTCTAAGAAAAAAAAGACAAAGGAAAAAAAAGGACACTTAGATACTAATCTTTAGCCTTGGACAGACACAAACTCTGCAGTCCAAATACATTTTTCAGTCCTGAATGGATAACAGACATTTGCAGGGCAGGCATTCCATACACTATTACACATACACAAATATTACCCATTTGATCTTCAGCCCTGAGTACATACATACAAACAAAAATCTTTATTCCTGGACAGATAAAGGACACACAACTTTTTTTTCCCTGAAAAAATATAGACACATAAATCTTTTTCCTTGAAGAGATACAGACACACAGATCCTTTTCCCTACTTTGGTAAAGGCACAAATCTCTGTCCATGGACAGACATAGAGACTTATCTTTTTCCATGAACAGATACAGACATAAATCTGTTTTTCCTGGACATACGAAGACGCATATATTTTCCTTGAGCAGATACAGACACAACTGTTTTCCCTGAATAGGCAAAGACATAAATCTTCATTCTAGACCAGATAAAGACACTCCTTTTTTTTTTTAAGTTACAATCTCATAGATAGCATTCAGGCACCTGGACAGGTGCAACAGTCAAGAGGTGACAGGATCTGACTTTCAATCAAAGGGCCCCGAGTTCTAATCCTTGTCACAGCACCTGCTAGGTTAAGGCTTGACAAAGGGCCCCAAGTTCTAATCCTTGTCACACAGCACCTGCTAGGTTAAGGCTTGACAAAGGGCCCCAAGTTCTAATCCTTGTCACACAGCACCGGTTAAGGCTTAACAAAGGGCCCTGAGTTCTAATCCTTGTCACAGCACCTGCTAGGCTAAGGCCTGACAAAGGGCCCCGAGTTCTAATCCTTGTCACAGCACCTGCTAGGTTAAGGCTTGACAAAGGGCCCCAAGTTCTGATCCTTGTCACACAGCACCGGTTAAGGCTTAACAAAGGGCCCTGAGTTCTGATCCTTGTCACACAGCACCGGTTAAGGCTTAACAAAGGGCCCTGAGTTCTAATCCTTGTCACAGCACCTGCTAGGTTAAGGCTTGACAAAGGGCCCTGAGTTCTAATCCTTGTCACACAGCACCTGCTAGGTTAAGGCTTGACAAAGGGCCCCGAGTTCTAATCCTTGTCACAGCACCTGCTAGGTTAAGGCTTGACAAAGGGCCCCAAGTTCTAATCCTTGTCACAGCACCTGCTAGGTTAAGGCTTGACAAAGGGCCCCAAGTTCTAATCCTTGTCACAGCACCTGCTAGGTTAAGGCTTGACAAAGGGCCCTGAGTTCTAATCCTTGTCACAGCACCTGCTGGGTTAAAGTTTGACAAAGGCCCCCAAGTTCTAATCCTTGTCACAGCACCTGCTAGGTTAAGGCTTGACAAAGGGCCCCAAGTTCTAATTCTTGTCACAGCACCTGCTAGGTTAAGGCTTGACAAAGGGCCCCAAGTTCTAATCCTTGTCACACAGCACCTGCTAGGTTAAGGCTTGACAAAGGGCCCTGAGTTCTAATCCTTGTCACACAGCACCTGCTAGGTTAAGGCTTGACAAAGGGCCCCAAGTTCTAATCCTTGTCACAGCACCTGCTAGGTTAAGGCTTGACAAAGGGCCCCAAGTTCTAATCCTTGTCACACAGCACCTGCTAGGTTGAGGCTTGACATTTTCCTGATCTCCCAGGACAACAGATATGTAGACCTGCTAGTGCCTGGACCCCTTTTGTGTTTAAACATATGCAAGCAATTAAATACAAATGTTAAAGATCCTGTGATCCATGTCAGCGTTCTGTGGGCTATGGAAACAAGAATATACCCAGTATTCACACCCCTGAAAACAGAGTATGGCTGCCTACACTGTGGGGGTAAAACGTTCTTATACACAACTCACAGGTACCTGGAGTGAAGAAGGGAGCTGCAGCCCACAAACACTGAAGAAGAATATAAGATACCTCCGGTGTTTACCTTGAAGCGTGGTGCGTACGATGCAGGGACAGACGTCATCGTAGCCATTCACCAGGTAGATGTCCCCAAACTTGAAACAGATGGCCAGGATGGAGCTGGGCTCTGCAACACCGATATAATCACCTGCCATGACTTGGTGGTTATATAATAACAATCATCATAATGATGATAATAATAATAACCATAATAATAATAATAATAAAATGCAGGCTTATGTAGCGCAGTATCCCCATCTCAAATGGGGCTCACCGTGCTTTACAATAAGATATACAAATTTAAGACTGATGTTAAAATATGTACCAAAAAAAAAACCCCAACATATATATATATATATATATATATATATAGTAACAGGATCATACACTGAAGCATACACAAAGGTGTAAAACAAATAACATAATCATGGACCAAAAGCACAAATGACAGCATCATAAACCACACATAAAGGCATAAAAACATACAACGGGATCGTGTACTAAAAGCACAATAACAGTATCAACTATCATATACATTTGAAATCACATGTAAAGGCTTATAACAAGTAACAGGATCTCATACATAAATTGATAAAAACCATACATACAGTTGTGAGACATAACATGATTAAATATAACATACTAACAACGCACATGATGATGTGGGGGGGAAAATCTAATGAACAGGATCATACAATTAAATTAAAGCACACATAAAGGTTTAAACAAGAGAGGCAAGGCCTTCAAGACTCACTTGTGATACACTTTAAAAAAAAATCCAAGCTTTTTATGTATTGAGCATAATTTCAAAATGTAATCTTTAAGATCAGAAAGATCAGTTTAAAGTAAATTAAGTCCCCTAGCATTATTTACAGAGTAATTTCCCTTTTTTCCTCCCTGCACCAAAACGTTTGCAAAATAAATAAAACTTCCATGTTTGAACAGAAAATGATAATAATGACTGCTCTTGTTGTTGGGTCAGAATATCAGATCAAAGTGCCAAGTTTAGAGAATACAAAAACTATAAATATAACAGTAAATGCAGTTTACATATAATTAGGCTTCATTCTTTATTTTTTTGTGCCCATCCCAGAGGTGCAATATTGTTTTAAACAAGATGACTGGAAAGAACTGAACTTTTCCTATTTTTATGCCTAATTTGGTGTCAACTGACAAAGTATTTGCAGAGAAAATGTCAATGTTAAAGTTTACCACGGACACAGACACACACACACACACACACACACAGACAACCGAACACCGGGTTAAAACATAGACTCACTTTGTTTACACAAGTGAGTCAAAAACAAAACAAAACAAATATACACTAAAAGCACACATGACATGTATAAGTGATGGTCCCAGATTCCATTCAGGGATGGTCTGCACATGCCATCTTAGCAGTGCTACGTTCGTTTAGCATTAAGAATTTTCCTAAGAAGTACGGAATTAGCACAGACTTAATGAAAAATCTTAATGCCTTAAAACGTGGTGCTCCTCAGTTGGCTTATGCAACCCAGTCAGGATTTGCGCTCATATCCCCCACCCCCCATCCCCCACCCACCCCATGCACCAGACACTGACTGGTCATGTGGGTGCTTGTCTTTCTGGTGAGACAACAAACTGCGGCCCTGTGTGTATAGCGTGTGCTTATAGCATGTAAAACACCCCACGCCAATAAGTTTCTGATCCCTGGAATTAATCCTGTGCCAATATACAACATTACACTACACTACACTATAAAAACACAACACAGCACAATGTAATACAATACAACACATGACAATACAATAAAAAAAACAAAAAAAACAAAACAAAAAAAAACAATATAATACAATTCAATGCAATGCAATACCATACAATTCAACAATATAACAGCATACCATATCATAAAATATCATAAAATAATGTGCAACACAACACAACACAACATATACAACACAATACAACACATTACAATTAAATACAACACAACACAACCCAATAAAACAGATTACAACAAAACAGAATACAATATAACACAATTCAATACAACCCTATACAACACAACAGAACACGATTCAATACAACCCAATACAACACAACAGAACACAATTCAATACAACACAATAAAACACAACACAACACACTACAACACAACCCAATACAGCACAACACAACCCCACCCAACCCAACCTGAACCCACCCCACCAGCCCCACCCCACCCAACCCAACCCACCAACCCCACCCAACCCAGCCCCATGTCCTTCACCTTCCTCTTTGCTGTCGGTGTCGTGGTCCTTGTTGTCTGACTCCTCCATGTTGAACTTCTCGCAGGACCAGGCCATGGACGTGATCTCCACGCCCTCCAGCACCGTGAACTGCCGCAGCATGGCCCCTGTCGAGCTCATCACGATGATCTGGCCGTCCGTCGTGCCAAACATCACCTGAATGGCGTGAGGAAAACATGATAATAATAATAATAATGGTATTTATATAGCGCTGGATCTTATGCAGAGACAAATCAAAGCGCTTTCGCACCAGTCATTCACACGCATGCATAACTCTAAAACTGAAGAAACTAAAGACAAAGAAGGGCAGGCAAGGGAGGCTATTTTGGGAAGAGGTGGGTTTTAAGGCCAGACTTGAAAGAGCTGAGTGTAGAGACTTGATGAAGCGAAAGAGGAAGTTCATTCCAATTGCAAGGTCCAGAGACAGAGAAAGAACAGCGGCCAACAGTCGAGTGTTTGAATCTGGGTATGTGTAAACAGAGTGGATCCGAAGCCGATCGTAGTGAGCGAGATGGAGTGTAGAGGTGAAGGCAGCCGCAGAGATAGGAAGGGGCAGTTTTGTGAATGCATCTATAACATAGAGTGCTGATCTTGTACTTTATTCGGTGTGAGACAGGGAGCCAGTGGAGATGTTGCAAAAGAGGAGTGATGTGCTCAGATCTTTTCTTTCTGAGGACGATGATGACTAATGTGTGCCTGCTTTTGTCCTAGTAAAGAATGAAAAATACTTAACCTCCACCCCCTCCCCCCAAAACTTTGCTTGAAAAGGTGACATACAAAGAGAGCCAGATTAAATGCATGATGACTGATGTGTCTCTGCTTCTGTGCTAGTAAAGAACAAAAAATACTTTAAAAAAAGAAAAAACACATTAAAAAATATTGTTTGAAAAGGTGACATACACACAGAACTGCATTAAACCCACACCATACAAGAAGTATACACACACATGCACAGAAACATATAGTTACGAACAAATTAAAACCACACACACACATAATTATGCACACATACACATACTTAAACAATTCCCACTCACACATACAAAACCAGATTAAAAACACATAACACACACACACATACACACAGCCACACACACACAGAGATTAAAACAACAATACACCATACATAAATTCTCTCTGACTGTTTCTCTGTTTCTCTCTCTCTTTCTCTCACACACACACACACACATACACACACACAACCAGATTAAAACCATGCAACACATATACAACAGATTCATACCACAACACGCCATACACACATAGAAACACCCAACACCCCACACACACATTCACACACCACCACCACACCAACAGTCACGCCTATGTCCACCCCCCATACCCCCCTGCGACCCCCCCCCCCCCCCACACACACACACACACACGAACACCTTACTACACATCCCCTTCCACTCCCATCCCACTAACACAAACCCGCACCAAACAACACATATTCTCCTGCACCCTGCCCCACCGACAAACTCACACCACACTACACATCCTTTCAAATCCCTCAATTCCACCAATACACACCCCACACCACACTACACATCCCTCAAACCCTCCAATACACACCCCCACACCACACTACACATCCCTCAATCCCTCCAATACACACCCCTACAACCCCTACACCACACTACACATCCCTCAAACCCTCCAATATACACCCCCACACCACACTACACATCCCTCAAACCCTCCAATACACACCCCCACACCACACTACACATCCCTCAATCCCTCCAATATACACCCCTACACCACACTACACATCCCTCAATCCCACCAATACACACCCCCACACCACACTACACATCCCTCAATCCCTCCAATACACACCCCCACACCACACTACACATCCCTCAATCCCTCCAATACACCCCCCCACACCACACTACACATCCCTCTATCCCTCTAATACACACCCCCACACCATACTACACATCCCTCTATCCCTCCAATACACACCCCCAAACCACACTACACATCCCTCAATCCCTCCAATACACACCCCCACACCACACTACACATCCCTCTATCCCTCCAATACACTCCCCCACACTACACATCCCTCTATCCCTCCAATACACACCCCCACACCACACTACACATCCCTCTATCCCTCCAATACACACCCACACACCACACTACACATCCATTTAGATTCCTCCATCCCACCAATACACACCCACACAACACTACACATCATGTCACGCCCCTCCCATCCCATCCCATTAACACACACCCACACAAAACTACACATCATGTCGCATCCCACCAACACACACCGACACCACACTACACATCATGTCGCACCCCTCCCATCCCATCAACACACACCCACACAAAACTACACATCATGTCGCACCCCTCCCATCCCACCAACACACACCCACACAACACTACACATCATGTCGCACCCCTCCCATCCCATCAACACACACCCACACCGCACTACACATCATGTCGCACCCCTCCCATCCCATCAACACACACCCACACCACACTACACATCATGTCGCACCCCTCCCATCCCACCAACACACACCCACACCACACTACACATCATGTCACACCCCTCCCATCCCATCAACACACACCCGTACCCACACAACACTACACATCATGTCACACCCCTCCCATCCCATCAGCACCCACCCACACCACACTACACATCATGTCGCACCCCTCCCATCCCATTAACACACACCCACACCACACTACACATCATGTTGCACCCCTCCCATCCCATCCCATTAACACACACCCACACCACACTACACATCATGTTGCACCCCTCCCATCCCATCAACACACACCCACACAACACTACACATCATGTCCCACCCCTCCCATCCCATCAACACACACCCACACCACACTACACATCATGTCGCACCCCTCCCATCCCATCAACACACACCCACACCACACTACACATCATGTCGCACCCCTCCCATCCCATCAACACACACCCACACAACACTACACATCATGTCGCACCCCTCCCATCCCATCAACACACACCCACACAACACTACACATCATGTCGCACCCCTCCCATCCCATCAACACACACCCACACCACACTACACATCATGTCGCACCCCTCCCATCCCATCAACACACACCCACACAACACTACACATCATGTCACACCCCTCCCATCCCACCAACACACACCCACACCACACTACACATCATGTCGCACCCCTCCCATCCCACTAACGCACACCCACACAACACTACACATCATGTCGCACCCCTCCCATCCCACCAACACACACCCACACAACACTACACATCATGTCACACCCCTCCCATCCCACCAACACACACCCACACCACACTACACATCATGTCGCACCCCTCCCATCCCACCAACACACACCCACACAACACTACACATCATGTCACACCCTTCCCATCCCATCAACACACACCCACACTACACATCGTGTTGCACCCCTCCCATCCCACCAACACACACCCACACCACACTACACATCATGTCACACCCCTCCTATCCCACAAACACAAGCCCACACCACACTACACATCATGTCGCACCCCTCCCATCCCACCAACACACACCCACACCGCACTACACAGCATGTTGCACCCCTCCCAAACCCCACCCACACACCCATCTCCCACTCTCACATCCACACCCCACTACACATCATGTCGCACCCCTCCCATCCCATCAACACACACCCACACCACACTACACATCATGTTGCACCCCTCCCATCCCACTAACACACACCCACACAACACTACACATCATGTCGCACCCCTCCCATCCCACTAACACACACCCACACAACACTACACATCATGTCGCACCCCTCCCATCCCACCAACACACACCCACACCACACTACACATCATGTCGCACCCCTCCCATCCCACTAACACACACCCACACAACACTACACATCATGTCGCACCCCTCCCATCCCACCAACACACACCCACACCACACTACACATCATGTCGCACCCCTCCCATCCCATCAACACACACCCACACAAAACTACACATCATGTCGCACCCCTCCCATCCCATCAACACACACCCACACCACACTACACACCATGTCGCACCTCCCCCCATCCCATCCCATCAACACACACCCACACCACACTACACATCATGTCGCACCCCTCCCATCCCACTAACACACACCCACACAACACTACACATCATGTCGCACCCCTCCCATCCCACCAACACACACCCACACCACACTACACATCATGTCGCACCCCTCCCATCCCACAAACACAAGCCCACACCACGCTACACATCATGTCGCACCCCTCCCATCCCACCAACACACACCCACACAACACTACACATCATGTCGCACCCCTCCCATCCCACCAACACACACCCACACCACACTACACATCATGTCGCACCCCTCCCATCCCATCAACACACACCCACACAAAACTACACATCATGTCGCACCTCCCCCCATCCCATCCCGCCAACACACACCCACACCACACTACACATCATGTCGCACCCCTCCCATCCCACCAACACACACCCACACCACACTACACATCATGTCGCACACCTCCCAAACCCCACCCACCCACCCCTCCCCTCACCTCCTGGTCGTCAGGTGACCAAATGCCACAGGTGATGGAGGTGTTGTCCAGGTTGAGCATGGAGGACCAGTACCTCTGGCCGGCCACAGACCCCACCAGCACAAAGCCGTCACGATAACAGATCAGTGCCATGCGCCCGTCGTGCGACCATGCAAAGTCCGTCACCTGTGAGGAAAAAAAGTAAGAGATCAGAGCCACGTGACTGTTGTGTGACTACGCAAAGTCTGTCACCTGTTGGAAAAAGGTAATAGATCAGAGCTATGTGCCTGTTCTGCGACCATGTAAAGTTCATCAACTGCAGGAGAAAGGTAACAAATCAGTGCCATGTGCCTGTCGTGCGACCACACAAAGACTGTCACCTGTGAGGAAAAAAGGTAACAGATCAGTGCCATGCGCCCGTCGTGCGACCATGCAAAGTCCGTCACCTGTGAAGGAAAAGGTAAGAGATCAGTGCCATGCGCCCGTCGTGCGACCATGCAAAGTCTGTCACCTGTGAGGAAAAAGGTAAGAGATCAGATCCATGTGACCGTTGTGTGACAACGCAAAGTCCGTCACCTGTGAGGAAAAAAGGTAACAGATCAGTGCCATGCGCCTGTCATGCGACCATGCAAAGTCCGTCACCTGTGAGGAAAAGGTAAGAGATCAGAGCCACATGACCGTTGTAAGTGACAATGCAAAGTCTGCCCACCTGCAAGGAAAAAGGTAGCAGATCAGTGCCATGTGCTGTCGTGCGACCACGCAAAGACTGTCACCTGTGAGGAAAAAGGTAGCAGATCAGTGTCATGGCCTATCGTGCAACAATGCAAAGTCTGTTACCTGCCACAAAAAAGGTAACAGATCAGTGCAGCTTCATGGCCCATCATGTCACCATGTTGAGTCCATCAACTGCAGGAAAAAGGTAATGGATCAGCACTATATGCCTGTCATGTGACCGTACAGAGTCTGTCACCTGTGAAGAAAAAGGTAGCAGATCAGTGCCATGGAACACTGTGCGACCATGTTGAGTCCATCAACTGCAGGAAAAAGGTAATGGATCAGCACCATTTGACCATCCCGTGACCACAAAAAGTCCGTCACCTGCAGGAAAAAGGTAATGGATCAGCACTATGTGCCTGTCGTATCACCACACAAAGTCTGTCACCTGCAGGAAAAAGGTAATGGATCAGTGCCATTTGACCATTGTGTGACTACACAAAGTCCGTCACCTGCAGGAAAAAGGTAATGGATCAGCACTATGTGTCTGTCGTATCACCACAGAAAGTCTGCCACCTGCAGGAAAAAGGTAATGGATCAGCACTATGTGTCTGTCGTATCACCACAGAAAGTCTGTCACCTGCAGGAAAAAGGTAATGGATCAGCACTATGTGTCTGTCATATCACCACACAAAGTCCGTCACCTGCAGGAAAAAGGTAATGGATCAGCACTATGTGTCTGTCGTATCACCACAGAAAGTCTGTCACCTGCAGGAAAAAGGTAATGGATCAGCACTATGTGTCTGTCGTATCACCACACAAAGTCCGTCACCTGCAGGAAAAAGGTAATGGATCAGCACTATGTGTCTGTCGTATCACCACAGAAAGTCTGTCACCTGCAGGAAAAAGGTAATGGATCAGCACTATGTGCCTGTCGTATCACCACACAAAGTCCATCACCTGCAGGAAAAAGGTAATGGATCAGCACTATGTGCCTGTCGTATCACCACACAAAGTCCGTCACCTGCAGGAAAAAGGTAATGGATCAGCACTATGTGCCTGTCGTATCACCACACAAAGTCCGTCACCTGCAGGAAAAAGGTAATGGATCAGCACTATGTGGCTGTCATATCACCACACAAAGTCCGTCACCTGCAGGAAAAAGGTAATGGATCAGCACTATGTGCCTGTCGTATCACCACACAAAGTCCGTCACCTGCAGGAAAAAGGTAATGGATCAGCACTATGTGCCTGTCGTATCACCACACAAAGTCCGTCACCTGCAGGAAAAAGGTAATGGATCAGCACTATGTGCCCATCCCATGACCACATAAAGTCCGTCACCTGCAGGAAAAAAGTGTTGAATCCTTCACAGCTTAGTTCAGTGTCCTCACTGTCTGATTTAACCTCAGAGCAGTAATTTCATGTTGAATCCTTCACAGCTTAGTTCAGTGTCCTCACTGTCTGATTTAACCTCAGAGCAGTAATTTCATGTTGAATCCTTCACAGCCTAGTTCACTGTCCTCACTGTCTGATTTAACCTCAGAGCAGTAATTTCATGTTGAATCCTTCACAGCTTAGTTCAGTGTCCTCACTGTCTGATTTAACCTCAGAGCAGTAATTTCATGTTGAATCCTTCACAGCTTAGTTCAGTGTCCTCACTGTCCTCTTTGATTTAACCTCAGAGCAGTACTTTCATGTTGAATCCTTCACAGCTTAGTTCAGTATCCTCACTGTCCTCTTTGATTTAACCTCAGAGCAGTACTTTCATGTTGAATCCTTCACAGCTTAGTTCAGTATCCTCACTGTCCTCTTTGATTTAACCTCAGAGCAGTAATTTCATGTTGAATCCTTCACAGCTTAGTTCACTATCCTCACTGTCTGATTTAACCTCAGAGCAGTAATTTCATGTTGAATCCTTCACAGCTTAGTTCACTATCCTCACTGTCTGATTTAACCCCAGAGCAGTAATTTCATGTTGAATCCTTCTCAGTCTATTACAGTTTCTTCAGTTTCAGTTTCAGTAGCTCAAGGAGGCGTCACTGCTTTCGGACAAATCCATATATGCTACACCACATTTGCCAAGCAGATGCCTGACCAGCAGCGTAACCCAACGCGCTTAGTCAGGCCTTGAGAAAAAACCAAAAAACAAAACCAAAACATTTAACAAATGTTCCATCATCTCTGGCCTGTTTAATTCTGCAGGCGACATTTAGGCATTTGGCTGACACCATGGCTGACCTTTTGTTTATGGCGAATCCTGGATCTACAGCCTGCCTCTTTCTTCAGTCTTCTTCCATTTAACTCCGAAGCTTGCAGTAATTTCATGTCGACTGCTTCTCAGTCTGTCATTACGTTATCTTCACTGTCGTCACCGTCTATCTTTTATCAAACCTTAAAGTGGTAATATCACGTTGGGTGTTTGATCATTACTTTCAGTTTCAAGATACATTATATCTACACACACACACACACACACACACACACACAAACACACACATACATACACACACACACGCACGCCTGATCATCAGTCTGTTTGAATGCATACTCAAAAGTTACAAATGTTCCATCATCTCTGGCCTGTTTAATTCTGCAGGCGACATTTAGGCATTTTGGCTGACACCATGGCTGACCTTTTGTTTATGGAGAATCCTGGATCTACAGCCTGCCTCTAGGGATGACCTTCTGTCTTCACCGGAACCTTCCCCTGCACATACCCCCTCCCCCCCTCCTCATCTCCCCCCTCCCCTCCCCCTCACATATCCTGTCTTTCAGGCCATCAGGGATATGATTAAAATAACAGCTTTTTTGAGGGGAGGGGGTGTGGGGGTGACTTGAGGGAGGTAATCCTTTTTTTTTTTTTTTTTTTACTTTGTTTTTAAATGCGTAATTGAATTTTGTGTCTTGGCTTTATCCAAACAAACAGAATTCTACGAACAACCTGTGTGTCTATGCATGTATGCGGACAGGCACATTTAGATACACACAAACACACACACACACATACAAACACACACACATACATACACACACACACACACACACACACACACACACACACACACAATATCTCCTTTCGCTGCTGCATTCATCAGATAAAGTGTCATACTTCCATGTTCACATGCATACACACACACACACACACACACACACACACGTATACACACACACACACACACACAAACACACAACGCCTCTCCACCCCCCACCACCTCCACACACAAAAAACAACATGCAACATCAAATGAACAAGAAAGACAAAAAAAAAGAAAAAAAAAAACAGAAAAAAAAAAAAAACAACCAACAAATCAAAGACAGCACACACACAACGCTGCCACACGTAACAAACAACATGATACTTTTCTCTTTTTTTCCCACAGCACTGAAAAGTCCAGCATCAGTGAAGGGAACGAACGAACGAACGAACGAATGAACGAACAAGCGGACGAACGTACCTGACTGTTTCTGTCGTTGATGAGCTCGATGGACCAGCGGCCCTCGTGTTTGATCCAGACGAAGATGACCCCACGACTGTCGCAGGTTGCCAGCCTCTGGTAGGGCTCGTTCCACTTTACCATCATCACCTGGGGGAAACAGTCCACCACTTTCTGTTCAGTACAAAAAAATGTTCTGCTGTGGGGCAGGGGGGGTGGGGGGGTGGGGGGGATTCTAATGGCTAAGGTTGGGGTGGTTGTGGGCGTGATGTGGGGTGGGGGGTGGGGAGGTTGGGGGGTTGTGTGTGTGTGTGTGTGTGTGTATGTTGGGTGGGGGTGGGTAGTGTGTGTGCTTGTGCGTGTGTGTGTGTATGTGTGTGTGTGTGTGTGTGTGTGTGTGTAGGTGTGTGCATGCGTGTGCACGTGCATGCACACATGTGTGTGTATGTGTAATATATGTATACACACACACACACATACATACACACGGACACACACACACACCTGGACAATGACATGTGAGAAAAAGAATTTACACAAAGGCCATTTCAAATAGTTCCAAATATTTCCTTTAAAACTGAACTGAACGAAGAAGGAAAGACAGGAAAACAGAAGAGAGAGAGAGAGAGAGAGAGAGAGGCAGACACAAGAAAACACAGAGACACACATACACATATGCACAGACACAGACACACACAGACACACACACACGGACGGACAGAAAAAGGGAGACACTCAGACAGACAAAAAGAAAGAGACAGACAAGACGGACAGAGCAACAGCGCACGCACAACACAGACAGACGGAGACCGACAGACCTAGTGACACAGACAGACAGAGCTAGTGACACAGACAGACAGAGCTAGTGACACAGACAGACAGACCTAGTGACACAGACAGACAGAGCCAGTGACACAGACAGACAGAGCTAGTGACACAGACAGACAGAGCCAGTGACACAGACAGACAGAGCTAGTGACAGACAGAGCTAGTGACACAGACAGACAGAGCCAGTGACACAGACAGACAGAGCTAGTGACAGACAGACAGAGCTAGTGACACAGACAGACAGAGCCAGTGACACAGACAGACAGAGCTAGTGACAGACAGACAGAGCTAGTGACAGACAGACAGACCTAGTGACACAGACAGACAGAGCCAGTGACACAGACAGACAGAGCTAGTGACACAGACAGACAGAGCTAGTGACACAGACAGACAGAGCTAGTGACACAGACAGACAGACGGAGACCGACAGACCTAGTGACACAGACAGACAGAGCTAGTGACACAGACAGACAGACGGAGACCGACAGACCTAGTGACACAGACAGACAGAGCTAGACCGACAGAGCTAGAGACACAGACAGACAGACAGAGGAGACCGACAGAGCTAGAGACAGACAGACGGAGACCGACAGAGCTAGAGACACAGACCGACAGAGCTAGAGACACAGACAGACAGACAGACATACAGAGGAGACCGACAGAGCTAGAGACACAGACAGACAGACAGACAGACATAGGAGACCGACAGAGCTAGAGACACAGACAGACGGAGACCGACAGAGCTAGACACAGACAGACAGTTTCAGTAGCTCAAGGAGGCGTCACTGCGTTCGGACAAAACCATATACGCTACACCACATCTGCCAAGCCAAGCAGATGCCTGACCAGCAGCGTAACCCAACGCGCTTAGTCAGGCCTTGAGGCAGACAGACAGAGGAGACCGACAGAGCTAGAGACACAGACAGACAGACAGGCGGAGACCGACAGAGCTAGAGACACAGACAGACAGACAGGCGGAGACCGACAGAGCTAGAGACACAGACAGACAGACAGAGGAGACCGACAGAGCTAGAGACACAGACAGACAGAGCTAGACACAGACAGACAGAGGAGACAGGCGAGAGGGAGGTACAGCAACACAGACAACGCTGCAACAATTAAATCGCTGAAGGGGGGGCTGGGAGAGGGGCTGGAAGTGGGGTGGCGGAGCCTTACGAAACAAGCAAGCATGCAGCAGAACCCACGCAGCACGAGAATCACGAGTCGGCCTGGTCGTCAAGATCTTATGCAACGCTAATCTCCGTTCACACTACCCACTGTACCCCCACCCACCCCGTCGTCGCAAGCCTACCCACTTATCCACCTACACCACCACACTTTACCGCTTCAGTGTGATAGACCACATGTTTCGAAAGTTTTACTTACATTTTCCATTTAGAGGGTTAAAAAAAAAAAAAAAAAGTCTTCGTAAAAAGATCAAGAAACCATCTAACGAAATTATGAATTCCAACCCCCATAGTACCTAGAGTAACCGTCTCACAAAGTTACAGATTTACCTCACAGCGCTAAGAGTAATCGTCAAAGTTATAAAATGCACCACAACACAAAGGTTTTCAATCAAAAGTTACAAAATACATCACAGTGCAAGGGTTAACCATCAAAGTTACAAAACGCATCACAGCGCAAAGATTAATCATCAAACCAAGTTATAAATTACAATCCCCACAGTGCAGAGATTAACCCCGTAACAAAATCATTACAACACAGAGCGAAGAAAGAGTATTCATCTACAGAAATAATTTACATTACTACACAAATAGTAGCCTCATATAATCTAACAAAATTACGAATCACACCAGGAAGAAAAGTAATCATCAGTGACCTGGAATTTAAAAAAAAAAAAAAAAAAAAAAAAAAAAAAAAATATATATATATATATATATATATATATATATATATATATCAAAGAGCAAGGAGTGGCCATGTAACAAAGGTATAAATGATGCCTTCACTGTACATGGCACAGAGAGAGAGAGGGGGGGAAAGAGAGAGAGAGAGAGAGAGAGAGAGAGAGAGAGAGAGCTATGTAATTTTCATGCAGAAAGTATCTATTGTTGTACAGTTCTTTGACGGACGCGATTTCGTCTGTTGGAAAGAGTATAAAATTAAAGAGTGTACAACAATCAAGCCAACATACCATTAGGGCACTCGTGTCCGGCATTAGTCATAAATATCTATTTGGACTCAATTAAAAACAAAAACCTGTGACGATTCACTACTGTTGCAGTTGCATATGCAGTCAAAGCTTAGCAAGTAATAAACAGTAAATCATAAGAATCACAATCAATTTTTACTTGTAATAAACTTTCCAGTATGCAATAACTTTGATGGTTACCAAACCCCCTACCTATCCCTTGACTTCCGCTGATGTCGTCAAGAGGTCGTCACCACTCTCCTCCACACGTCTCTGTCCTCCACCGCCCTCTGGGATTCTGTCTGATTCACTCCTGTTGATTCTTGAACATTGTCTTCCCACCTCCTCTGTCTTCCTCGTCTGCAGCTTCCTGTGGCTGCCTTCTTCTCCGTCTTCCTCGTCTGTAAATTCTTCTGACTGCCTTCTTCTCCGTCTTCCTCGCCTGTAACTTCTTCTGACTGCTTTCTTCTCCGTCTTCCTCGCCTGTAAATTCTTCTGACTGCCTTCTTCTCTGTCTTCCTCGCCTGTAAATTCTTCTGCCTCCTTCTTCTCTGACTTCCTCACCTGTAAATTCTTCTGACTGCCTTCTTCTCTGTCTTCCTCGTCTGTAAATTCTTCTGACTGCCTTCTTCTCTGTCTTCCTCGTCTGTAAATTCTTCTGACTGCCTTCTTCTCTGTCTTCCTCGCCTGCAAATCCTTCTGACTGCCTTCACCTCTCTCTTCCTCTTCTCTGTCTTCCTCTTCTGTGGCTTCAACTGACTGCCCTTTCTCTGTCTTCCTCGCCTGTAAATTCCTCTGCCTCCTTCTCTGTCTTCCTCGCCTGCAAATTCCTCTGCCTCCTTCTCTGTCTTCCTCGCCTGCAAATTCCTCTGCCTCCTTCTCTGTCTTCCTCGCCTGCTAATTCCTCTGACTGTCCTTTGCAAGATGGTCTTTGCAAGTCCTGCTGAGCGGGAAACATCTCCATACCACTTCATTTTCCGTTTCTTAACGACTGTGGAGAGGTCATCATGAGGTCCTATGACTTGTTGGATCTTGCTGTGGACCTCTTCGTTTGTCACATGCTCTGTGCTGCGGATGCCCAACATCTTCCTGTATATATCTCATTTCAGTTGTCAGGATCTTTCTTCGCATTTCTGCTGAGAGTGAGCAAGTTTCGTAGCCCATACAAGAAGACTGACATGACAAGGGAGCGCGATATGTGGATTTTGATGTGCACATTGATGTTCCTGTCTCTCCAGATGGCTTGAGGTCTTCCTGTCTGACCTGTTGTTTGAAGAATCCTTGTCGTGATTTCAGGTTTTGAGCCTTGATATCGGATGATTTGTTCAATACTTTAACGGCGCATCAAACTAGAAGTGAGACAGCCGATCACTATCAAACCACAAAGTCATTAATTCCATAACACGAATGACTCATATTCTGGATGCTCTATTCTTATTCTTTGACAACAACAAAAAAACACACACAAAAACAAAAACAACAAAAACCCACTCTTCAAAGTCCAACGCAGAACTTTTTGAAACAACCAATCTTCCATATTTTTTCACGGACTCCTCCTCCCCTCCAATCTCTCAACCTCTGTCCAGTTCACCCTTCTCCTCCACCCTAACTCCCCCTCCATCCTCCACGCCATCCATCCCACCCCTCCTCTCTCCCAAATCTCCCCCCCCTCCTCCCCTCTACCTCCCCCCCCCACTGTTGACACTGGCGGGTATGCCACCAGTTTCCGTGGAATGGGGTGAAGTTTGATGTCTGAGCTGGCTCCGTAAACTTCAAAAGACGCGAGTGCTGACTGTGCTTTTCCAGCCATTAACTGGATACATGTATCCCTTGCTCTGTGTCTGTCTGTCTGTCTGTCTGTCTCTCTCTCTCTCATACACACGCGCACGCAGAGACGCGCATTTGTTTAGACACCTTCCCTACTACCACAAAACACATGCACACACAGACGCACACACACACACAGTGTGTGTGTGTGTGTGTGTGTGTGTGTGTGTGTGTGTGTGTGTGAGAGAGAGAGAGAGAGAGAGAGAGAGAGAGAGAAACAGAGACAGACAGAGAAAGAATGACAGAGAAAAACAGAGAATAAGACAGAGAGAGACAGACAGACAGACAGGGGATGCGGAGGGAGAGAGTTAAAAAAAAAAAAACCCACAAAAATAACACACACACACACACACACACACACACACACACACGCTGACAGACACAGGGAACCAGACAATAGAAATCGATACCATACGGCAACGCTGCATGTTATACGATAAATCTTTCAAAGCGTGGAGCTCGAATAGATGGATAAGCAAGATCCCTCCATCTGTACCCCCCCCCCCCACACACACACACACACACCTCCACCGCATACTCCCCTCCTCTCACTCCCCTACCCCCCCCCCCTCCCCCCAGCCCCCCGCCCCCTTTTCCCCATCTCTCAAGCACTCATTTATTTATATCCAAAGACCGTGTGGGTGTTTACTAAACCGACTTTCTAGTTTCAGCCAGACACGTTGTGTAAGCAGC
Organism: Babylonia areolata; assembly: GCF_041734735.1. Taxonomy (NCBI): domain Eukaryota; kingdom Metazoa; phylum Mollusca; class Gastropoda; order Neogastropoda; family Buccinidae; genus Babylonia; species Babylonia areolata. The sequence goes on along the minus strand of NC_134881.1, from coordinate 42,437,190 downwards.
AGTGCGACAGAGACTAAGCAGATTGTGTTTTAGAAAGGTTTTGTTTTTCGCAAGGTAAACACATAGGAAGTTTAAAAAAAAAAAAAAAAAAAAGAAAGAAAAAGAAAAAGAAAGAAAGAAAAAGAAAAAAAGAAAGAAAGAAAGAAGAAGAAAGAAAGAAATAAAAAGAAAAAATGTGTAAGATCAAAGGTATCTTAAGATGATAAGAAGAACCTTTGATCTTGCACCATCTTTTTTTTATTCTGTCATCTCATTGCTTTTGTTTTTTAACTCCGTTTAACCAGGTCCAGCAGTCACCTTTATTTTTTCATTTGTTAAACACACAGGCTTTTAAACTCACCACTTGCCAGGTTATTAACTGCAAGTTCTGTCTCCTCTTCGGTAGGTAGGCACCCACACTTTGATAAAAAAAAAATAATAATAATAATTTTTTTTTTAAACTAGAGAAAAAAGAAAAGAAAAAAATGGAAAAACAAACAAACAAAAAAACAACAACCCCTGTTCACCACTCAAAGGTGTTTTTTAACCTCACCACTTACCACGTTGCTAACAAAAAAACAAACAAACAAAAAAACCAAAAAAAATCCGCAACCACTTCATTAAACAGCACCCACCCTTTTGAAAGGTATATTATACACGTTGTGGGGATGTTAAAGGAGTGAGTCAAAACCACACACACTGATACAGCTAGCCAGTCAAAGAGATCGATAACATGTATACGGCAACGCTGCATGCTATACGATAAATCTTTCAAAGCGTGGAACGCATCTACAGCAAAGCAAAGCAAAGCTTCACCATTATTCTCTATCTGTATTCCTCTCTCCCCTCCCTTGCTCTACCCCCTCCCTCTCTCTTCGTCTCCCAAACTCATGTATTTAAAAAAAAAAAAGTATATCCCAAGCCCCTGTGGGTGCTTACCAAACCCGACTTCAAGCCAGACACGTTGTGTAAGCAGCACTGTTACAGAAACAAAGCAGATTCGCTTTTTAGAAAGGTTCGCCCTTTCACTAACTAAACACACGGTGTTTGCTCACCATTTACCAGATTATTAACGACCAGTTCTGTTACATCTGTAGTTAGGCACCCACCCTTTTGACAAAAGAAGAAACGAGAGGGGTTTTTGTGTTGTTGTTTGTTTCAGTGTTTTTGTTGTTGTTTTTTTTGTTTTTTTTTGGTACACCATCCAACGCAGTGCTTTTTAACCTCACCACTTACCACACTTACCAGAGCATTATTTCCATCTGCACTCACCTCCCTTGCACCCCCCCACTCCACCCCAATCCCCAAACACCTCTGTTCCTCTCCAACACTCATTTATTCATCTATACTCCAAGCCCCTGTGGATGTTTACAAAACCAGCCTTCCAGACACGTTGTGTAAGGATTCCTGGAACAGACTGCGCAGATTTGGTTTTAGAAAGGCTCTCCCGGTCACTAACTAAACACACGGCGTTGTCTAACCTCACCATTTGCCAGATTACAAACGGCCAGTTCTGCTACCCCTTCTAGACCTCGTATACATCCGCATACATGCTTTGATAAAAGAAGAAAGAAAATAACCTACTTAACGAAAAAGAGAACCATACATTTCGTAACAAAAACTGGATTTAAAATTTATCATGGTTTACAACCATAGTATATTTGTTAATTCGATAGGTGAAATATATACACAATGGATATATCAAAGAAGAGAGTCAAAACACCAGAGAGACTGACAGACAGACCGTGGCAGACAGAGACACACAGAGAGAGACAGAGGGTAACAGAGATCAATACCATGCGGCAACGCTGCATATTATGCGATAAATCTTTCAAAGCGTGGTATACAAGGATAGGCACAGCCCATTATTCTCAATCTGTACTCACCCCCTCCACCCCTACTCACTCCCCCACCTCTAACAATCTCTCTCCCAGCCCCCGCTCCCCCCCTCCGCCCCCTCCCCTCGTTCCCCCACCTCCACTTGACGTCTCCATCACTCATTTATTCATTTATGCCCTAAGCCCCTATGGGTGTTTACGAAACCTACTTTCAGCCAGACACGTTGTGTAAGCAGCACTGTTGTAGAGACCTAACAGATTCGGTTTTAGAAAGGTTCTCTCTTTCGCAAAGTGGACACACAGTGTTGTTTGTTTGTTTGCTTTTTAACCTCATCAATTGCCACATTACCGAGTTACCTTTACTGTAAAACAGGACAAAGTACCACCATTTCATAAAAGAAGAATGAGAAGGGGAAAAAAAAAAGCCAAAAGAAATTTTATCTCCATCCATACACTTTATGATAGATTTTTTCCCCCAAACGGAACTGATAATTAACCACGATTCATAACCATCATATTTTCATCATTTCGATATAAACATACTGGGGGTGTTGAAGGACAGAGCCAAAACCACTCACACTGAGTGACAAAAGACCAAGCCTGACGAAGAAATTGAAACCAAACGGCAACCCTGCAGGTTATATACCACAACTCTTTCAAAGCGTGGTATACTATAGATTTACTAGAAAATTACAGCAAAGCAAGACGACGCCCCCCCCCCCCCCCCCCACCATTCTTCAAAGACTATCCTAACCCGCACCCCCACCCCTTTCGCTCCCACTTCCCCAAACACACACCCTCCTCCCCCTTCTTCTCAACACATTAGTTCATTACTTCATATATATATACATTTGTATTTGTATTTCTTTTTATCACAACAGATTTCTCTGTGTGAAATTCGGGCTGCTCTCCCCAGGAAGAGCGCGTCGCGCCACCAGTTTTTTTCCCCTGTGTGCAGTTTTATTTGTTTTCCTATTGAAGTTTTTTTTTTTTTTTTTTTTTTTTTTTTTTTTTTTTTTTTAACAGAATTTTGCCAGGCACAACCCTTTTGTTGCCGTGGGTTCTTTTACGTGCGCTTAGTGCATGCTGCACACGAGACCTCGGTTTTTAGTCTCATCCGAATGACTAGCGTCCAAACCACCACTCAAGGTCTAGTGGAGGGGGGAGAAAATATCGGCGGCTGAGCCGTGATTCGAACCAGCGCGCTCTGATTCTCTCGCTTCCTAGGCGGACGCGTTACCTCAAGGCCATCACTCCACATTTATATTCCCCAAGCCCCTGTGGATGTTTACCAAACCGGCCTTTCAGCCCGACACGTTGTGTAAGCGTCACTGTAACACTGTAACAGAGACTCAACAGATCGGGTTTTTTAGAAAGGTTCTCTCTTTCACTGACTAAACACACGCTGTGTTTTTAACCTCGCCTCACTCGCCAGACTTAACGGCGGGTTCCGCTACACCTTCTGTGTCTGGACAGGCACCCACACTTTGATAAAAGAAGAAATGCGAGAGAGAAAATGCACTCCCCATCGCCGAAAATGTTTAGTTTGTAACTGAACCACAAGCAGATTTTATTTTTTTTTTTTTTTTTAAATACAAAGGTTACCTCTTTTTTCTTTGTAACAGAATCAAACGCAGATTTTTTTATTTTTTTATTTTCTTTTTTGAGAAAAGTTCACTCTTTCACTAACACATAATTTTTTCAAACTTCACCTCATGATTATCAACCAGTTTTGTTACCTCTTTTAGAGACAGCACCAACCCTTTGACAAAAGAAGAAACGAGAGAAAGAAAAGAAAAGAAAGAAAGAAAGAAAAAGCCAGCAGAATTTTTTTTAAATCACTGTCCAAACACTCTAATGAGCAAAACAAAAACAAAAACAAAACAAAAAAAAGCTGAAAAAAGAAGAAGAAAAGATATTGTAATTTAGAGCAATTTCCAACCACAAAAATTTCATCATTTCGATAGGTAATGCATATAATGATCACACACACACACACACACACACACACACACACAAATGGAGTGATGGCCTAGAGGTAACGCGTCCGCCAAGGAAGCGAGAGAATCTGAGCGCGCTGGTTCGAATCACGGCTCAGCAGCCGATATTTTCTCCCCCTCCGTCCACTAGACCTTGAGTGGTGGTCTAGACTCTAGTCATTCGGATGAGACGATAAACCGAGGTCCCGTGTGCAGCATGCACTTAGCGCACGTAAAAGAACCCACGGCAACAAAAGGGTTGTTCCTGGCAAAATTCTGTTGAAAAATCCACTTCGATAGGAAAAACAAGTAAAAACTGCACGCAGGAAAAAATCCAAAAAAAATGGGTGGCGCTGTAGTATAGCGACGCGCTCTCCCTGGGGAGAGCAGCCCGAATTTCACACAGAGAAATCTGTTGTGATAAAAAGAAATACAAATACAAACAGAAATACACACACACACACACACACACTGAGATACATACACACACACACTACACACACAAACACACACACAGGTACACACGTACACACACAAACACACACACAGGTACACACACACACACACACACACACACACACACACACACACACACTATAATAATAATAATAATAATAAAATAGATGGAATTACGATACTTGGCACCGACCGCGTCTGGCAGATAAGGTGGACATCTTGCACAACACAGTGGAGGTGGGGGTGGAAGTGGGGGGTGGGGGACGGGGGTGGTGGTGAGAGGAGAAGAGTGTGTTTATGTATATCATATTGAAGTGGGGGGGAGGGGGGAACTGGAGGTTGAGAAGTGGAAAAAATCGTCTGGGTACGAAAACGCTGGTTCGGCCCAACATTTTTCATTGTTATAGTTATTAGTACTACTACTCCCCCGCCCCTACCTCCCCCCCCCCCCCCCGTTTTTTTTTTCTTTCCCAGTTTCGGAGATAGAAAGTAATTGCCTGTTGTCTCAGTCTGTTTGTGTCGCTCCGTCAGTCTGCCTTTCAATCCGTTCGCGCGCGCATCACTGATTGTGTGTGTGTGTGTGTGTGTGTGTGTGTGTGTGTGTGTGTGTGTGTGTGTGTGTGTGTGTGTGTGTGTTTGTGTGTGTGTGTGTGTGTGTGTGTGTGTGTGTGTGTGTCTGTGTGTGTGTGTTTCATGTCTGTGAATGTGTGACTGTGTCAATGTGTGTCATCGCATGTGTGTATTTACGAGGTGTTTTTTGGTGCGGTTTGTGTGTGTGTGTGTGTGTGTGTGTGTGTGTGTGTGTGTGTGTGTGTGTGTGTGTGTGTGTGTGTGTGTGTGTGTGTGTGTGGGTGTGTGTGTACGGGTGTGTGTGTGAGCACGCTAATTATGTATCTGTGTTCCAGTGTGTCAACAGACACCTGACAAGCCACTGAAAACAAAGAAACCACGAAGAAACTGATGGAGGCCAAGTTAAAAAAAAAAAAAAAAAAAAAACTGCAAGAAAAACCATGTACAAACTGCAGTACAAGGAAGATAACCAAAAACAGTGAAGAAGATGGCAGGGGCAGACAAAACGAGCATACATGGACAACCCTGAAAGTCAGGCAGAAGACGCTGCCAACAGAGGGGAACAAGGAAAAGTGATGATATGGATATGATGATATGGATATATCGATACAGTAATATGGATATGACGACATGGATACCTATATAGCGCCTATCTTCGGTCGGAGACCAAAACACGAAGCGCGTGTGCCCAGGATCACCAAGATATTCAGTGGCAAGTACCGTGGAACCACTGACGCACCCACGGCACCACAGACAAGCGAGGACGGCTGCTTACATCGGAAGCAGAATAAGCAGCTCGATGGGCGGAGCACTTCTGCGAAATTTTGAACAGACCACCACCTTCTTCTTCTTCTTCTTCTGCGTTCACTCGTATGCACACGAGTGGGCTTTTACGTGTATGACCGTTTTTACCCCGCCATGTAGGCAGCCATACTCCGTTTTCGGGGGTGTGCATGCTGGGTATGTTCTTGTTTCCATAACCCACCGAACGCTGACATGGATTACAGGATCTTTAACGTGCGTATTTGATCTTCTGCTTGCATATACACACGAAGGGGGTTCAGGCACTAGCAGGTCTGCACATATGTTGACCTGGGAGATCGTAAAAATCTCCACCCTTTACCCACCAGGCGCCGTCACCGTGATTCGAACCCAGGACCCTCAGATTGACAGTCCAACGCTTTAACCACTCGGCTATTGCGCCCGTCCAGACCACCACCAACAACCGAAGCTGAGTGATAAGAAACTCTAGGGAGAGCTGGACAGTACAAGGTCTTTAGAGAAGAAGCCCCCCTCAGTCAAGCGTTTCGGCCTTTAACTCCTTACAGACCACCACCACCAACAACCGAAGCTGATATTATACAAGAAGTACAGACTGAATTCTATGTCAATACTGACCCACCAGATACAGAAGAAATGATTTCAGCGAACAGATCTCTCGAGAACGTAAAAGCCCCTGGACAACCTCAACGCGCAGCTATTCAATGCAGACCAAGAGCTTCGAAGCCCAAATGCTTCATACACTCCTTACAGAGAAGATGATACCAGATGACTGGACAAAGGGTGTCATTGCTAAGATTCCACATAAGGGCACTCTCAGTAACTGCAACAACCGGCGTGGAATCGCCGTTTTGTCAGTTACAAGCAAAATCCTTGCGAAGATCACCATACAACGAATTTCAACTGCAGTAGACAAGCAGCTAAGGAAGAGAAGGCAGGTTTTCGGTAACGAAGAGGAAGCGCTGACCAGATTTTCACCCTGCATAACATCATTGAGCAGTGTACAAAGTGACATAAACAGCTCTGCATCACCTTTTAGATCTCGAAAAGACCTTTGTCAACTTCCATAGGGAAAGCCCATGCCATATACTCCGGGCTTTTCGGGAACTCACAACAGATCGTCCTCCTCATCAAGAGCCTTTACGCCAACTTAACACGCATAGTAGTAAACAGCGAACAGTTTCCAGGTAAAGACAGGAGTGAAGCAAGGATGAGTAATGTCAGCACTGCTCTTCAACATGGCCATAGACCAGGTGGTGCGAAAAAAACAAAAACACCGAAGGTCAACCAAGAGGTATCAGATGAAGACTCTTCTCAACGCCGGAAGATCTAGACTTTACCGATGACTTGGCACTGGTTTCCCACACTCATCAACACGTGCAATAGAAGGCAACGCGTCTCAGCAACTTTGCACAGCAAACAGGCCTGAAGATCAGCCAGAAGGAAACATAGCTGATGATACTGAACATTCCAAACCCTTCACCAATCCAAGTAAACGAAACATATCTATCAAGGTAAAACCACCCGGACAGTCCTTCACTGGACACCAGAAGGAAATAGAAAAGAAGAAGGCCAGAGAACACCTGGTGCAGTGCAGTTAAAGAACTGAAGCACACCTTGGGTACCATTCAGACACTGGCCTAAAACAGAGAAGAGTGGCAGTTCTTCGATACTGCCCTACATGTCAGATGGGATAACGGGTACTATGTTCCACTGTGTGTGCCAGTGTGTGCACATTTGCGCATGCATGTGTTATTTGCATGTGTTTCAGCATGCTTCACAGGAAATGCATATGTAACATGTCACAAAACGATAAACGTTTTGCATGAATGTATACATACATACATCTCTCTCTCTCTCTCTCTCTCTCTCTCTCTCTCTCTCTCTCTCTATATATATATATATATATATATATATATACCGATAAGAGTTTCACAGGAAATAAATATAACACATCATAATGACAAAGGACATGCATCGTATATAACGTGTCACAGGCCGATAACATTTTCCAGGAAATATTCTATAATACACATCAGTCAGGAAATGTATGGACCATGTCACAAACCCGTTAAAGTTTCACAAGGAATTTACAATGTACAAAAAAGCATCACGAAGCGATTAAAGTTCATACAATATTCATTCAAGCAGCCTATTTTACATAATAATAAAACTCATATAAAACATTTTTTAAACACACAAAAAAGTTCACAGAATATTCATTTCTACACCTTAAATTTCTTCCTTTTTTTAATATTGCTGTTTGTTACTGTTTTCGTGAACAGATATTGATTACTATTATCGATATGTTTACTACTCGATTCTGCATGCGTGAGTGTGATGTGTTTTGGGGGGGTAAACATATCACTCTGTTCAGCGACAAAACTCCTGGCATGTGTTATTCCTGCTTGCCCCACTGTTATTGCTCTGTGCAATCCCAGGCTTTCTCGTTACATCAGCTGCCGCGCGACCGCCGCAGCTAACAGCAACGCAAAATATTATTCCAGCATTACCGATCGTGAAAGATTCACTCTGTGTGTGTGTGTGTGTGTGTGTGTGTGTGTGAGAGTGTGTGTGTTGTGTTGTGTTGTGTTGTGTTGTGTTGTGTTGTGTGTGTGTGTGTGTGTG
>NC_134881.1:42413960-42418960 GCF_041734735.1 Babylonia areolata | reverse complement strand
TCTTTCTATGTGTGTGTGTGATGTCTGTGTGTCAAAGTGTGTGTGATGTCTGTGTGACAAAGCGTGTGTGTGTGATGTCTGTGTGTCTAAGTGTGTGTGATGTCTGTGTGTCTATATGTGTGTGATGTGTGTGTGTGTCTATGAGTGTGATGTGTGAGTGTCTGTGTGTGTGATGTCTCTGTGTGTGTCTATGTGTGTGTGATGTCTGTGTGTATGTCTATGTGCGCGTGATGTCTGTGTGTGTGTGTGTGTGTGAGCGCGTGATGTCTCTGTGTGTGTCTATGTGTGTGTGATGTCTGTGTGTATGTCTATGTGTGTGTGATGTCTGTGTGTCTATGTGTGTGTGATGTCTGTGTGTCTATGTGTGTGTGATGTCTATGTGTCTATGTGTGTGATGTCTGTGTGTGCAGGATCTCGGGATCAGACCGATGCATCCATGGCACAGCGGTACGGCTCCCATCACGCGCTAATCGTCACTTTTTAAGTGTTGACAGAAGCGCAAAGTGAGCGGCCTCCATTCGCTCTGACCTTTAGGAGCGTCCGTGAATCGACCACTTGGCGGGGAAGGCATTGACGGAGCAAGGCGTGGACACGGAAACGGTATTAGAAGTTCAACAGCCAGTGGCACCATCAATTTTTGTGTTTTCCCGTAGTCTCCGCCGCGTGGCTACGGATATCCTCAACGTTTACCTCTTGACTATCAGTATCACGCGTTCGAATTCATCACATCAGTCTTCGGTGAAAAGACATTTTTCGTTAACTCACTCCTTCCCTGCCACCCCTCGCCCTCTCCCCCCCCCCCACCTCCCCATGTCCCCTCCCCCACCCATCCCCCACATCCCCCAAATTTTTGTTAATCCTTTTCAAGGCCTAACAAACAAACCTCTTAAACCAGACGACAATGTCATTTTCTGAAGTTAATATAAAAAGAACGTAGGTTCACTATTTCCATTTCCATAGGATCCAATACAGTACCATTAGGTACCGTTCAAGAGGTTTTCTTGAAGTTGAACTCCATTTATGTGAGAGGCAAGGAACAAAGAAGCGGGAGAGAGGGGAGGGGGGACCCGACAGCACACACTGAACCAAAACCTGAACTACCTGTTCAACAGTCAAGAGAAAACCGGTTGAAGTGGCAGTTTACTCAGCTGCAGCACGTTCCTGGGGGCTCGTCTGTCACATTTGTATTATTGATATCCCTGTGCCAGCGATCCTGACAAGGGCGCTGGCTATGGGTTTCGCAAAAGCTTTTAGTCTCATGAGTGTATCTCGGCTTCCCGCTCCCATCCCCTACCGCTACTTCTCTACAGTGGACGATACAGCACACTAACACCTTGGCTTGAGTATTGTCCATAGCAAACCATACAACCTACCGATACATTGCCTTCATTACTATCTATGGCAGACTAAGCAGTCCATGAAAACCCTGGCTTGTCTCTTGTCCTTGGCACACTATACAACCCCTGAATACCATGGATGGCTTATCTCTTGTCCATAGCACACTATGCAACCCATGAATACCATGGATGGCCTATCTCTTGTCCATAGCACGCGAAACAACCCCTGAATACCACTGATAGCCTATCTCTTGTCCACAGGACACTGGTGGTGTGTCCATCGAGATCGATGATGACCATCGTTGTCATCCAGCTGGGGGATGGGGGGAGGGTGGTGGTGGGGTGGGGGGGAGGATGCTCATGAATCTATCTGTGAATGCGCAGATGGCTGAACAGTCCAATCTGCGCACGAAATGTTCGCTGACAGTTGGGGCAGACAAAGACAGGCATATCATTGTCAGGGAGCTTGTTTGCCCGTGACTTTCTGGCCTGCCTCTTCTGAACAGGACACTATACAACCCCTGAATACCATTGATAGCCTATCTCTTGTCCATAGCACACTATACAACCCCTGAATACCAAGGATGGTTTATCCCTTGTCCATAGCACACTATACAACCCCTGAATACCATGGATGGCTTATCTCTTATCCATAGCACACTATACAACCCCTGAATACCATGGATGGCTTATCTCTTGTCCACAGCACACTATACAACCCCTGAATACCATGGATGGCATATCTCTTGTCCTTGACACACTATACAACCCCTGAATACCATGGATGGCATATCTCTTGTCCTTGACACACTATACAACCCCTGAATACCATGGATGGCTTATCTCTTGTCCACAGCACACTATACAACCCCTGAATACCATGGATGGCCTATCTCTTGTCCATAGCACACTATACAACCCCTGAATACCATGGATGGCTTATCTCTTGTCCATAGCACACTATACAACCCCTGAATACCATGGATGGCATATCTCTTGTCCACAGCACACTATACAACCCCTGAATACCATGGATGGCATATCTCTTGTCCATAGCACACTGCACAACCCATGACTATTGTCTCAGAGTGGACCATAAAATCCGTGAATACCTTGGCTTAACTTGCTGTCCATAGCAGACTACACAGTACGTGAACACCTTGGCTTAACCACTGTCCACAGCAGACTACAAAGTGCGTACCCATCGTGGCTTCCCTACCGTGAACAGTGAACCACACCTTGCCTTCACTCTTGTCCAGGTCAGTGTATAAAGTCCATGAATACCTTGGCTTAACTCTTGTCTACAAACAGCCAAAGGGAAGAAGACTAACTCTATAAAACACCACCACCGATAACAGCACTAACAACACCAAAACCAACCTACCATCAAACAAATAATGAAAAAAAAGAAAAAAAAAAAGAATCGACCCATAACACATCACCACAACCACCCACAAAAACAACAGAAGCAACAACCAAACCAATCAACTAACCCACCAACACGCGAGAAAACACACACACACACACACACACACAAAGGGAAGGAAGAATCGAACGATCCACTGCTTCACACAACTATCCCACCCCCCACCACTCTCACACAAAAAAACCTCCATCCACACACACACACACACACACAAACACACAAGGGACAGAAAAATCGAACCATCCGTCACTCTACACAACCATCTCTCTCTCTCTCTCTCACACACACACACACACCCCGATGCCCCCCCGCCCCCTCCCGGCCACCCTCCAGCCCCACCCCCCGAAAAAAACCCAACAAACAACAAAAAGAAAGCAACCCCCCCCCCCCCCCCCCCCCCCCACCCCCGCCACACACACACACACACACATACACACAAAACAAACTCCAACTCCACACTCACCTCACTCCGGTGGCCCCGGAGGTTGAAGTTGGAGCGTGGCGGGGCCTCGTAGCGCTGGCAGTGGCTGGTGGTGAAGGTGATGCCCACGATCCCTTTCCCGTTGCCGCTGGCCAGCCACCCTTCCATGTAGTACTGGGCCCGGTTCAGCTTCCACCCGCCCCCCTCGTCGGGTAGGCTGTCGGGTACCTTGCCCATCCACGACAGGGAGTGGAAGTTGGAGTCCGTGCGCGTGTACGTCGTCTGCTCGAAGTGGATGTGCATGTTTGCAGCGGACGTGGGGTTTCGGCTCCTTTTTTTTCTTCTTCTTCTTTTTTTTTTGTGGGAGGGTTTCTTTGATGGTGCTGTTGTTGTTACCGTTGTTGATATTTCTTTCTTGTTATTTGATGTTAGTTGTTGTTGTTGTTGTTGTTGTTGGTGCTGATCTTCGTTCTTATTATTGATGTTTGTTGCTTTCGATCTTCGTTTGTAACTGTTGTTGATTTTCTTTCTATTCTTTCTTGATGCTGATGGCTGTTGTTGTTGCTCTTCTTTCTTATTATCTGATGTTAGTTGTTATAGTTGTTGTTGTTGTTGTTGTTGAGCTTCTTTCTTTCTTGTTGCTGATATTTGTTGTTGCTGATCTTCGCTTGTTATTGTTGCTGATCTTCTTTCTTTGTTTCTGGTTGCTGATGTTGTTTTAATGTTGGTGGTTGGCTTTGAAAACGATATATATATGTATCTCAAAATCTGGTCACGTTCGTGTCGCTGGTATGCTGAAACGTTGTCAAGGAGCCGGTCACATGATTTTTTATCTTTCTGTCCATTCTTTTTGTCTTTTCTTTCATTTTATCTAACTGAAATAGGGTTCTTTTGTGTGCGTGTCAAACACTTGTTTGATGTCTGCGCATCGTATTTTCTTCACTTGGTTTTCAAAAAAAAAAAAAGATGCATCAGCCACCCACTCAATGAATTTGTTTCGGACTGGTTGTTTTCGTTTTGTTTTTCTTCTTAATGATTTACTTCTTTCTTTTAGAATTTATTTCGTTTTTTATTATTTTTTATTTTATTTTTTTTGAATATTTTTTAAATACTAAAATAACTTTGCTGCAACAACACTTGTTTGATATCCACGCGGCTTTCCCCCTTCCTTTCCCTTTTATTTTGTTTATTTATTCTTTCTTTTTTTTTATCTAGCCAAACTAACCTCTGTGTAACACCATTGGTTGATATCTACACACAAAAGCCGGTAAAAAAACAACATCACGTTGTTTTTCTTCACCGAAAAACCGTGTTAACACAACAAATCACCATATCACAATGAACACGGTTCTTTAATTTGGTAGTGGAGGAAAGGGATTAATGTATGTCCTTTTTACGGAACATTTTTGAAGATGAAACACGCAGTGACCATGCAGTTTCCACACCAGCAAAACAGCTGATTACTGGCTGCAGGGAACGGAACCTATTGGTGCAATAAGCACCAGCTTTACGGTCCTAATCATAAGGGCTCCTGCGATTTAACAATCAACGCATACAACTTTTATCAATTTCAAATACATCACCAAAAGCTATGTAAGGATTTGTATTTCATTAAAACCGGGCAGTGCATTCTTTTTTTACTTTTTTTTTCTTTTTCAACAATAATCGCTTCTCAACATTGTACACTTATTTCAAATCTCATGAGGAAAAAAAAGTTTCTCACCAACTTCATAACAAAAATTTAAAAATATCACACACATACACACAAACTCACCCTTACTTACTAAGTGAGGAACATTCAACACGCATCATTTCT
>NC_134881.1:42403960-42408960 GCF_041734735.1 Babylonia areolata | reverse complement strand
TCACCAGTACTGGTTGTCAACCATAGCCAGCAGCAGTGATTCAGCCAATCTGTGCTCACGTGTATATATCATATGGCGTGGTCTAATTTTTGTCTGTGTTGTCTGTGTGTGGCTGCAAATGAGCTTACGTTAGGTCATCGATGAAAGGACCGTTATCATTAATCAGACTGTGCAGGTTTTATCGTTATTTTTCACCAATGCAGCAATCTTTTTTTTCCGGAATAAGGTGTCGGCTTTGTTTGCTCATGCTCCAAATTGAGTCAGCCAGTCATGCTGAACTTTCGTTTAAACTGAGAACGTGTCACATTTGTAGCACACAATGACAACACCCGATTAAAACTAGATCACGCCATGTACACACGAGGAGAGAGAGAGAGAGAGAGAACACAAGATGCGAGACAATGCGCACTGAAGCAACAAAGAAAAAATTCCATGGAAGAGATGTCCAAGCACTAATCAAACATTAAAGAACGCAGAAAAAAATGTCTATCATTACAAAACGTGTAAAGTATTGTATGGAAGTTTTTGTTGTTGGTTTTTTGTTTGCTTGTTTGTTTTTCCTCGGCCTGTGAAGAAAGGCACATCTGAACAGGCTCCTTTAAAGATTATTATTTAAAAAGATTTGGGAAAAAAAGAAAGAAAGAAAATGTTCTATGAGATCCTGAATGCAACTGAGGCCACAAAAGATAAAAATAAATAAATAAATATTTTTTTTTAAAGAAAAAAAAAAGAACAAGAACACGCCATCAACACCCATTTGCTGACGACGCCATCACAGAACGACGACAAAATGTTAATCAGCAGCTGTGTGGGACTCATGCATGTTTTGGTGACCAGTGAACCATCTCCCCCTGTTCTGACGCACTAACAGTTAACACACGTTCTGACGCACTAACAGTCAACCTCAAGGCCTGACTAAGCGCGTTGGGTTACGCTGCTGGCCAGGCATCTGCTTGGCAGATGTGGTGTAGCGTATATGGATTTGTCCGAACGCAGTGACGCCTCCTTGAGCTACTGAAACTGAAACTGAAACTAACAGTCAACGATCGACATCGTGACTGACCAAAGGGACCAGACTGAACCATCAATATGGTCTATTATACAAATTACAAATAGCGCAGGGGGTTGTTAGCCGCACTGTCGCTGTTGTTTACATGCCGTCACGTCCAGCCAGGTCCACGCCATGGGGAACTGGTGAACAAGAGACTGCGCGTGCAATGGGTGCCCTGAATGGAGACATTCCTCAATGTCACGAACCTGATGTGTCCACCCAAATCCCCGTACACGGAAAGAAGCGGGCGGACAACATGACAGAGTGGACACACACAAGCTTTGCCCAAAATCAGGCCCTGTCGCACGTGGGCACGCCACGACCAAACCACGTTTCGGTACTGTACAATGATAGTGACTGTGACATACAAGGAACGCACGCCCACGGGAGTTCACAAATTAACGTAGCAACGTTAAAAAGAAGAAAAAAAAGAAGAAAGAAAAAAAAAGATTAAATTAAAAATTAAAAAATAAATAAAAGTTTTCCTGTAGCACCAGCAGGCAGACAGTCACGCCTAAAACATTGCACTCTAACCAGTGAGAGGGCACCATGTCAGAATTTCAGTTTCAGTGATCCAGCAATCGCATCAATTGATGACAGCCTACCAGGTCAACGCTGACTTGGCGAGTGATCGGTCACTGACTTGGTTCAGGGCTGGCGCTATTCTGTTGATGCAAGTTGTTTTTTTTTTTAACTGCAGTCTTAGTGTGACGGATATTTGTGTTTTAAAACCCGCATGTGATTGTCCAAGCTAGATTTGTCCGACCCGTCTGTCCGGAAACAGCTTTGTAACGCTCTCTGTTTGCTCCCAAAACAACACCACGGCCTGTCACTGAAGTGACATGGTAGCTTCTAGCAGAATGGTTATTCTCTGGTGGGTGGTCTTCAACAGACCTGACACTGTGGGCAGCTGGTTCTTGTACCAGGGAATAAGCCTGCGAGTCATTGTGAAGATGCCAGTGTGGGTGGTACTGAAGAATGTCACAGAAAATTCATAAAGGATGAGCAGTAATTAAAAACAAAAAAGAATGTGTGTGTGAGTGTGTGTGTGTGTGTGTGTGTGTGTGTGTGTGTGTGTGTGTGAGTAAAAATGAACAGGTAAATAAATAAATAAGCAAATGTAAAATGACTGGGCATCCATAGTCAAAGCTGGTTCAATGTGCAAACAGCATTATGTTTATTATTAAAATGCTAATTAAACCAAGACTTTATTTCTGGACATATATAGGTTTACATTTTCAAAAGATTTTCTTAAAGTGATAAACATGATGTCCTAAATGCAGAAATAAGTTTTGACACTTTTATACCCAAACAAGAAGTCAGTTTCTAATAACTTACAGGTTCTTTGTCACCATGGTATACAAAAAAGGTTTTGCCACTGAGATACTCAGTAGCCACTACAGACTGCTGCAACTTTTACTTTTGCTGTAAAGTACCTTGTAAGCACCCACATCCACTGCACTCACATTTTTCTTCTGCCTTAATACTTGGCAAACTCTTCTCTCCTCCAAGGAGGAAGGTGGCAGAATGGTTAAGACTCTCAGCTTGCCAATACAGAGAGTCTGTGAGGGTGTGGGTTCAAATCCCGCTCTCGCCCTTTCTCCCAAGTTTAATTGGAAAATCGAACTGAGCGTCTAGTCTTTAGGATGAGATGATAAATCGAGATCCCGTGTGCTGCACTTGGCGAAAGAAAAGAACCCATGGCAACGAGAGTGTTGTCCTCTGGCAAAATAATGTAAAAAAGAAATCCACTCTGATAATAAGCTTGCACTCAAGGCCTGACAAGCACGTTGGGTTATGCTGCAGTCAGGCATCTGCCTAGCAGATATGTAGCGTATATGGATTTGTCCAAACGCTGTGATGCCTCCTTGAGAAACTAAAACTGAAACTGAAACTTCTCCACTGCCTTTCTCCACTTCCCTGTAATAATTATGGTAAATCCTGAGCCCTTTGCCAAGACATGCTATAATGTTCAATATGTGGTTTAGTTCGGTGATCTGCAAAATTAATCAACAGTTGGTTTTTTTTTTTTTCCAGATTGCTATCACTCTTTCCATAAACTTCTGTCGTCACCAAAAATGTTATTTCAAAACCAAATAGACCCCAGTCATATTATAAGGGGGAACCATGTAAGCCTGTCATGAATGTGATGTAATGCCAGAAAAAAATCTTCTCATTCAAGTTAGTGAATTTTGGGGGGTGGGGTGGGGTATTTTTATATAAATCACAATAATAACACATTAAAAGAAATCATTTTGCATATATGACGACTGATATTATCAAAACAAATGAGGAAATTCTCATTTGTTTTAAAAAGGAAAAGTCTAAGAAAAAAGAAAAGAGAAATAATGTACAGGGAAGGGAGACAAACACATGGAACATGGATACAGAAAGAGGGAGTGAGAGGGGGTTAGGAGGTGGAAGGTGTGGAGAGGTTGCTGATGTGGCTATTGGTATCAAGTCCAGGACAGTGAAAAATGTGATTTTGAATTGGCTCCAGACACAGCTGTGCTGTCAGAAAATGATTTGCTAGAAGTGTGTATTACTATCAGTCTACCAGTCGGAAAGTTCACTGCACCAAGACTCCTGTGCTGAGCGTCCTTGATGGAGAAACTTGTATCTCTCGTGTTACTGGCCCTCAGTGCAGTGTTTCGTATACCATTCTATTCTCCCTGAGAGGTTGGAAGTGACTTCTGAAATCTGTTGTACTGTTTTTTTTAATGGTTTGCTTCTTACATGAAGTGTTGTTCAGGCACAGGACTTAACGATCCAGAGATTACCGGTGATCACAAGTTTGAGCGCCCATTTCTGCATGTGCTGTGTCCTTGGTAAAGGTACTTAACTGCAGTTTTCCTCACTCCTTCCAGGTGTAAATGGCTGCCTGACTTTGCTTGGGAAAGGTTAAAGCAGGGCAAGGAGAGGACTGGGCCCCCACCTTCCTATGCCAGGCCCTAGACATAGTGAATAGGAATTCACTGCCTGATAATTGTAAAAGACTTTCAAACTTTACTTAAGCCTTAGTGTCCCCTCCATCTACACAGCTTGTTTCAAGGGTACCCCAAAGTTCTGTTCTGTTTGTTCTGTCTGTTGTGATCACTACTTATGACTGTAATATATAATATGCTGTCGACACATGAGTTTTTCACCAATTACTGATTTTTGTTGAGTTTAGTCTGTTATTCAGAAATTCATTCAAGAAGTAACTTTCTGGATGGACAGTACTTAACAAGCTTATGTTGAATGCTAATAAAACAGAATTCATGCCTCTTGGCTCTCCTGCTCATCACAGACTGGTTGTTAATGAATCTGTGGATGCTGCTGATGTGATTATTCCTTTCAGTAACCCAGAAAGGCGAAACGCTCTCCATTCATGATCATATCATCAGTATTTGCCATGCCTGTTTCCTTGAATTGAGAATGACTACATTAATCTACTATACCACTACTGTGAAGGACCTTGTGATAATGTGTTCACTTAGGAAACGGGAGAATCTGAATGCACAGGTTTGACTCCAGCACTTGCCAGTATTCCCCCTGCTAAAGCCTGCAATTAGTCCTTATAAAAGAACCCACAGAAACAAAAGGGTTGTCCCTGACAAAATTCTTTTGAAAAACTCACTTTCACAGAAAAACCCCCAAACACTTCTAGGCAGGAAATGGGGGCAAAAAAAGAAGGGTGGTGCTGTGTGGTAGCAAAGCACCCTCCATAGGAAGTGCAGCCCAGAGGTGGGGGATGGGGGGTATGGAGGTGGGGAAGAAACACTCTGAATTGGCCAATCCGTTTTCCTAACTCAGAGGGCAGTGAGTCTTTACCAAAGTGTAATAACTACCTTTAGTTTAGGACAGGCTTGACAATGCTGGCAGAATAAAAGCAAACTGTTACAGTAGGTTCTGGCACATCAAATAAATGCTTGACACCTTTACAAGGTGCTGCCTGATCAGTCTCCCA
>NC_134881.1:42383960-42401460 GCF_041734735.1 Babylonia areolata | reverse complement strand
CTGCCTGTGTTGACAGACTACACCAATTATCTTAATGTGCTGCTTGGTGATTCAGGTATTTCTTTGTTTCTTTCTTGTTCTATATTTGTGGACAAGAACTCGCACAAGTTGTATAGTATAATGAGTATTTCTGATGAAATCATGATATCAGTGTAAAGTGAATACTTAGGCTCAGTAGCTTTTACTACCACTACTTTTTTCAAGTCTCAAGTGTGATAAAAAGTGTTCTCATTGTGCACTAATTGAAATCTGACTATCTTCCAATGGTAGAACTTATCTATAAAAAAAAAGAAGAACATTTTCCAACAAGCATCTATTCTATTGACAATTCAGCAAAAGCACTGGTTCATGCATTACTATTGTCTTTATCTGTACTCTGTCTTAAAAGGCAGTAACTGTGTACAGTCTCGTTAATCCAGTTTGAAAACAAACAAAGAGACTACAAAGACTTTGTGTGTGCTGTCTCTATTCATTTATCTCACATAACATTTGTGTCAGTACCACAGTGCACATCAATCATGCACCGCTGCCACCTTCACCCCACCCAGCTCCGTATCCGTGAGCCTTGCTCTGTTGATCGATACGCTTGATTGGCAAGCAGCTTGACCACAAAGCAATGTGTATCGACTTAAAATGTCACTCGCACAAAAAGGGTGCATAATAATTGGCGATGGGCTTACCTCCAGCTCAGAGCAGTCGATACGTGATATCGGTGGATAAGATGCGGGTACAAATATCTCGTCTGTCACAACGTTGAGAACTGCACAGTCTCAGAAGATGACGTGAACCGATTCTTTCTTGGAGGAAAATGCTGTCTGCAGACTGGTTACCACAGCCCTTAGATTTGCGCGGATGACTGAACTACAGAATTTTTTCTCGAGCAGAAAACACAACTGAAGGTGATCACCCTGATGATGCCAGCACGGACTCCAACCCTGTATCAGATGTTCGATTGACTGGAACAACCATTGCTCCTGGATCACAACCACAAACAAAACAGAAAATAAAGCTTTTGTTCATGAAACGATGGAAAAGTCCACTGAAACACGAGAGCCGAATGCCATTATTTCTCACAATCACAGACGACGCTCATGATGCCTGCGACTGTCAACTAGGCTGGGCCTACATCGTCTGCATTGTACTCAGTGCGCAGGCGCATAAATAAGCACATGCAACTTCCTCAGTGACGTCAGTGCTCGTACTTTCGCATTCAGTCGGCCAAAAAAAATCGGACCAAAAGACGAATCGATCTGTAGTTTCAGTATACGTAATTGTCTAGCAGATGGTATCATTCGAGAAGAACGTTTACATCGTCAGTTATCTTGTTCTTGACTGAGGCTAACCGGCTTTCAGGAACAGCGATTTCCACTTAACTGAAGTCGACTGGCGTGCGGTGGTTGTATCAAAATCGATGTTCTGTGTGTGTGTGTGTATGTGTGTGTGTGCGTGCGTGCGTGCGTGTGACTGACTGTGTATGTGTAAGTGTAAATTTTTGTGTGTAAGTGTAAGTGTTCCAGTGTGTGTGTGTGGGGGGGGGGAGTGGGAAGGAGTAGGGGTGGACTAGGACAAGGAGAGGCGTGAAAGAGAAAGAGACAGATGACAGATGTCTATACTTTTCAGTGCTCTGGCATTTAGCTTGCAGACTGCTGCAATGACCAAATCGGGTGTGATTCAGAATGAAAAAAAAAATAACTAAGAAGACATGCAGACTTTCAAAAACTGACAAACAAAAATCCCACCACCATCATCATCATCACCATCATCATCATCATCTTCAACATCAATAACAACAGAAAGACTGATAGATAACGATGGAAATAATTCAGACAGCGATTTTTATAAGGTGTGGCAATCAATTTTCTTTTAAACAGTTGAGGCTTCATCCATGCCTACCTATACCCTCGGACATAAAATAAATAAATACATAAATGAATGAACAAACGAACAAATAAAAAAATGCATAGATGAACAAACAAACAAACAAACAAATAATAATAATAACAATGAATAAATAAATAGAATTTTAAACACGCCTCTATTTCACATAGGAATGTGTTGTCACAATTAAGAAACCCTAACACAGAATAATACACAGCCATGCCCAGGTCCGTTTAGTTCTGAAACAATCGAAACACAAACTCGCGATCAACCACATGCCATAGGTCTGTGTCGTTCACTGGACGCCATAAGAACAGCCATTACAAAAGACCCTGCACTACTGCTGCCGTGGGTCAGACAAGTTCTGTGTGTGGTGTACCTACTTCCAGGCGTTAATAATAATAATAATAATAATAATAATAATGGATACTTATATAGCACACTATCCAGAAATCTGCTTTGGTGCTTTACAAAAACGCTTTTGCTAACATAAAACATTATATCTATGTTACATACACACACCAAAATGTGACTACACACACACACACACACACACACACACACACACACACACACACAGTGACACACACACACGCACGCACGCACGCATGCACGCACGCACACACTGCATACATACATTTTAACATACATGTGTATCTAACAGCTACCCTAACACATACGCACACATAGGCAGGCACAAACTTACATAAACACACGCACACACAATACACATTCATGTGCCTGCATGTACTTATGTACACATACATATGTATACACACATAGTCAATCACAGCTAACGCAAAGGAAGAACGCGTTCAGAGACAACTGCCGTTTCTGGGTCATTATTATTCAGGACATCATACAGCTGCCTCTAAAATCCAACCTGACAACACTGTTTGCTTAACCCCCTGACTAATCCTGACGAATATACATGCTGGTTAGTGAAGAGCCGTCACCGTGAGACAGGCAGAGCTCACAGGCCAGAATGCCAATCGCCATTCTGTATTCGGACCTCTTCCTCTTCTGCCGGGATTTGGACTGCATTCACTTGTCTGATGCCATGGTTGCGTCAGTGACTGTAACTGACAAACTTTCTTCCGACCATTCTGCTGTTATATTCTTGCTTAATATATCAAAACCTACCAGAACCAAAAAATCTGTTACTCGTCGCAACCTGAAATCCATCAACATTAACACTTTTTCTTCTCGAGCTGCTGAACGCCTTTCCAAAATTTCTTCCCTTACCGACGTATCCACACATTACAACACTGTCCTCTCTCAACTGCTGGATGAACATGCACCCCCCACTACCCGCATGCTCCCTGACAGACCCTCCGCCCCATGGTACACACAAGACATTCGACTTGCAAAACGCAAACGTCGCCAACTGGAAAGACGATGGCGATCAACAAAACTGCAAGTCCACAATCAAATATTCCGAAAACAAATAAATAAAGTCAAACATATGATCTCATCAGCAAAAACAAACTTCTTTTCTTCTCAAGTTCTCGATGCCACATCCACCAAATCTCTTTACTCTGTCATGTCAAATCTTCTCGGAACTGCAAAAAGGACTCCTCTTCCTTCTACCTACACTTTATCTGAACTCCCCAATGTCTTCTCCTCTTTCTTTTTCGACAAAGTCCAAAATATTCGTACCATCTTAGACCAAATGTCTTTCCAACCTGTTCATCCTGATCCTCAATTCAGCGGCACTCCTCTCCATTCCTTCAATCCATTGACTGAAACAGAAGTTCATGAAATCCTAAAAGAAATGACAGTAAAATCCTGTGAGCTCGATCCTATACCAGCCTCGGTCTTTTCCCAATGTGTCTCATATCTTCTCCCCACAATCACTAATATTGTCAACTCATCCCTTCTCACTGGAACGTTTCCATCCACTTTCAAAACTGCAATCGTCCGGCCTCTTCTGAAGAAATCCAACCTTGACGCAAACATTTTGAAAAACTATCGACCAGTTTCTAATCTTCCATTCATGTCCAAACTCCTTGAAAAAGCTGTCCTCAAGCAGCTTAACAACCACCTTTGTTTCAACAATCTCATCCACCCATTTCAGTCTGCCTATCGCACTGACCATAGCACCGAAACCACTCTCCTCCACATTCTGAACAATCTGCTGTTAGCGTCCGACTCTGGAAAAATTTCCCTTCTCACTCTCCTCGACTTGTCAGCCGCCTTTGATACGATAGACCATTCAATCCTTCTTTCCCGTCTTCATTTTACATTTGGTATCAACGGCACTGTTCTAAACTGGTTCAAATCTTATCTCACTGATCGATTCCAGTCTGTCACTGTTGATCATTTCCAATCTGAACCCGTTAAAATCGAACATGGAGTCCCACAGGGATCTGTTTTAGGCCCAGTGCTCTTCACACTGTACATCGCTCCTCTCGCTGAAATTATCAACCGCCACAATATCAGTCATCATTCTTATGCTGATGACACTCAACTCCAGAAGAGTGAAAAATTGTTGTCGCTCTTGCAAGAAACATCCAACTGCTTCCTGGACATTCAAAACTGGATGACTCGAAATAAGTTACAATTGAACGCGGACAAAACTGAAGCAATGATCATAGGAACTAAACAAAAACTGTCTTCCATCACAATTGACACAATCAGACTTGGCAGTACATCCATTCCTCTTTCCACGTCAGTCAGGAACCTCGGTGTTGTCCTTGACAATACACTGTCCATGCAAAAATTTATCAGTCAGACATGTCAGTCCTGCTACTGTCAACTGTGACGCATCAGTGCCGTCCGGAAATATCTGTCCACTGACGCAACATCTAGACTTGTCGTTTCTCTCATTCTCTCTCGCCTTGACTACTGTAACTCTCTATTGTCTGGTCTGCCTGCTTCATCCATTCAGCCCCTTCAGCGCATACAAAACTCTGCTGCCCGACTCGTCCTCAGAAAGAAAAGATCTGAGCACATCACTCCTCTTTTGCAACATCTCCACTGGCTCCCTATCTCACACCGAATAAAGTACAAGATCAGCACTCTATGTTATAGATGCATTCACAAAACTGCCCCTTCCTATCTCTGCGGCTGCCTTCACCTCTACACTCCATCTCGCTCACTACGATCGGCCTCGGATCCACTCTGTTTACGCATACCCAGATTCAAACACTCGACTATTGGCCGCCGTTCTTTCTCTGTTTCTGGACCTTGCGATTGGAATGAACTTCCTTTTTCGCTTCGTCAAGTCTCCACACTCAGCTCTTTCAAGTCTGGCCTTAAAACCCACCTCTTCCCAAAATAGCCTCCCTTGCCTGCCCTTCCTTGTCTTTAGTTTCTACAGTTTTAGAGTTATGCATGCGTGTGAATGACTGGTGCGAAAGCGCTTTGATTTGTCTCTGCACAAGATCCAGCGCTATATAAATACCATTATTATTATTATTATTATTAAAATCAGTCACACCATTTGTTGTAAGTCCACAGTAAACGAAAGACAGAACGAAAGAAAAACAACGATTTTCAGTGCAAATTATGCCACACTGACCTCTTTTCATGAAGGATCAGCGGTCAAGGGGTTAATAGCTGTAGAGGCAGGCTGAGACTGAGTATAAGATAAGATAAGAATAACTTTATTATCTCCAACTGGAGAAATTTGGTCAGGTGCATTATCACAACATAGACAAGTAAACAACATGGGGACCATAACTGTAAAAGCCAACAACAGCCCCTACAAATATTACGAAGATACAAATGTAAAAAATACATCGTTTCATACATACACTTTTCATCCACACACTGCAGGTAATAACTAGTATTCTTAATGTAAAAACAGAAAGAATTAAGAAACATTATACAGTATATACATGGCCGCCTCTGTACATCCCTATAGCAACTAGCCCTGTAAAATATATCCAGCCAAACTCGAGACCTTGACACGGATTCGCCACAGAAGGGAAATCGCGGAAACTGGTGTGTGGCAATGACAGCACGGCACGTGGGAAAGCGGGGTGATACGGGACTAGTGACAATTACGTATAAGAATATAATGCGTATATATATTTTGGAACAGCATCCTCATCATCCTCGTCCTCCCTCATCATCACCAGAAAAAAAAAGACTGTTTGAAATTTTGTGATATTTTACTTGGCATTGCTATCGTTGCCACGTCAGTTTTTTGTGTTTTTTTTCCATCAAAATGGAAATCGCAAACGAACTGTGATAAAAAAAAAAAAAAAGCGATGGATCGAGAAACGATCTTTAATGCAGCGCTACCCCTTTCACCGCCTTCTTAAAAAAAAAAAAAGAAAAAAAAAAAGATTTTTTTTTAAGAAAAGGATATCCATGTAGGTTTCATACTGCTTAACACGTCTGTACTGAATGACGCTCCTTTATCATAATAATTTTTTTTATAGGTATCTCTAAGCGTCAACCAGGCCCGAGAGATTCAGCTACAAACACATCAGTGTAGTGTTTTCAGGAAATTTGAGCAACACTGTCGAGGACGCATCGGTAAAGTGGATGGCATCTTAGACCGATTGTGTCGTTCCTAACTTCCCCATCGCACACCAAGCTTTGGCAAAGATCTGACTTGGGACTGACAAAATATCCCACCAATACATGCCGCTGGTTCGGTTTAACTCACTCAGTACGGCCAGTCCTCTCTTCTCCTTTACACAGACCCCTCGGATGTCCAGTGGGTGTCTCAATGACCCAACCTTTGGCTTCCGTCGTCAGAATTGTGGTATCTTTGTCAACATTCACGTCTTCAGTATAAGAGCCTTCCGCTTGCAGTATTTTGATGATGGTAATTGGGGTGAAACGATGTTCACGTCGTCTCTTTCGCCGTTCGCATGGAGAGAGTTAAACATGTACCAGCTCTCAGTTGCTGTCAGTGTGTGTGTGTGTGTGTGTGTGTGTGTGTGTGTGTGAGAGAGAGAGAGAGAGAGAGAGAGATCCAGACAAAGGGGACGCACTCACGCGATACCAATTATTATCCAAAGCTGCACGACTGTTTTGAATCGATTCAGAACCCTGAAAAGGATAGGTATATATAACCTTGCACATACCGTCATTGGCTGACAGAATTATGTTCGTTAATGCTTTGATCAATACATGTGCAGAATCAATTTTCCCTATGCCGGTTTTTTTTTTTTTTTCTCCTCCTTCAGAATATATATTATATTTCTCAGTGGCTAGAAGAGTTTCAGAACTCAGACAGACAAAGCAACCCATACCCATGGAGCGTGTAATTATGCTAGCAAGAATCAAACTGTAACAGACCATAGACATGGTGTGGATAAGGATAGGTATCTTAAGTGTCGGAATAGAGGTATATGAACAACACTATCAATGACAACCAGATCATACCAACCATACCAACCTTTTGGTAAGATCTGACTGCGGCCGAAAAATTCCACAGGTACATATCTGTCATTGGGTTCAAACCTATACGAGTCTCCTGTTGTCCGTGTGTGTGGGGGGAGCGGAGGGGGGGGGGGGGTGTCGGGAGGGGGAGGGTGTGTGTGTGTGGGAGAAGACCAAGAGAATGTGTGTGTGTGTGTGTGTGTGTGTGTGTGAAGGCGGAGAGAGAGAGAGAGAGCCGAGAGAGAGAGAGAGAGAGAGAGAGAGAGATCCAGACAATACCAATTATCCGAGGGGTTTATTTCTGCACGATTGTTTGGAATCGATTCACAGCCTTGAAAAGGATAACGTTACACATACCATCATCGGCTAACGGAATTATGTTCGTCAATACTTTGATCAATACATAAGAGAGGGATCGATGGAGAACCAATCCCCGGTGCCGCGCAGCTTGAACGTAACGTGTGGTATAATCCCAGTGGCTGGAAAAGACTTCAGAAGACATACAGAAAGACGAAGCAAACGATACCCATGCCCCATGTAGGTATACATAGACGGGCGCAATAGCCGAGTGGTTAAAGCGTTGGACTTTCAATCTGAGGGTCCCGGGTTCGAATCACGGTGACGGCGCCTGGTGGGTAAAGGGTGGAGATTTTTCCGATCTCCCAGGTCAACATATGTGCAGACCTGCTAGTGCCTGAACCCCCTTCGTGTGTACACGCAAGCAGAAGATCAAATACGCACGTTAAAGATCCTGTAATCCATGTCAGCGTTCGGTGGGTTATGGAAACAAGAACATACCCAGCATGCACACCCCCGAAAACGGAGTATGGCTGCCTACATGGCGGGTTAAAAACGGTCATACACGTAAAAGCCCACTCGCGCATATACGAGTGAACGTGGGAGTTGCAGCCCACGAACACAGAAGAAGAAGAAGAAGAAGAAGGTATACATACATATACGCGGAGCGAGTGACTGTGCTAGCAAATCGGCCATACACAGGCATGTCGTGGATAAGAATGTAGATGTCTTTGAGTGTATGGGTGGACCATAGCAATGAGTTTAACGAATCGCAAAAGCCCTTGATTTGACTGCCAGGGAAAAACAAAACAGTAGATCCGGAAAGAGATGTTTCAAGTCATGAATCAGTATCCAGAACAATCAGCCAAAAAGTGAGAAAATGGTCTGGAGATATACCACTCTTGATCAAATGTGTGAATTTTCAGCCTTCTACATATATTTCCCGGCCTTCTTTTGATGATGTCATCAATGACGTCACTATGAACGTAAGTCAAACGTCCCAAGGCAGTCACGGGGTTTTTAAAGTCAAGTCAAAAGTTGTTCAGTGCTACAGTCTTTGGTAGTTTTTTTGTTTTTTTTTTGCTGCAGCAGTCCGTATATAGCTTGTTTATTTTCCTGGTTGGTAGCATTGTTAGATGGTAGTCGCTGCCGCGGTCTTTACTTCGTTCAAGAAAGAAGTCAAACAGCATTTAGCTGTCTTCAGGGTCACCGTCAGGACAGACATGAGTCTCTACACTCCGCCGACGGCCTGCCAGAGAAACCACACTAAAGGGAGCAAATACGGCCTACGAACTAAATCTATTTATAAGACCGTGACAGCAGTCCCAGTCAAGCTGCCATCCACCCTCCTGCTGCAGCCGTCTTTTGGCATAAACTGTTTCTCTGACGCAGACTGCACTGAGGAGAGTGATGACCCGGCCCCGTCCACTCCCAGTGCAGCAGAAGCCAGACAGAAGTGCAGTGACAGAAGTCAGAAGTGCAGTGCAGGCGGTCCAAGCTGGCGAGGAAAGATGGCGGCGCTGCCCCCCAGCCCATCAGCTCAGCCGAGTTTGAAAGCCCCCCTGTGGGAAGGGTTGGCGATCTTGGCTATCCCGTCTATTGGCCAACTCCCAAACGAGCCATATCGGATGTTCTTTGGTTGCAGTCGCCGCCACCGCTTCCCCCGAGACGTTGTCTATCGGCTGAGTCGAGAGGGTCTCTTAGTGGAATTTCAGTCCAGTGTAGGCCTACGTAACTTTTCTCGGTCGAATAAAATAAAACAGTAAACGAACTAGTCAATCAGTACAAATGCAACAGGAAGCCAAAGTGGCTACAGTGAAACTGAATTATTTCAAACACAAATTGATTGTCACATTCGACGTCTCCAATGGAAGCTGATGAAACTGCAGATTTTGTAATTGAATGAAGTAAAAATGTTTTCAATTGTTCAAATTCAAAGATGATATGCATGTGGGTAATTGCATTACCACAAACACAAGTCAGTTTAGAAGTGAATTTTGTGTCCGTTGCATCCAATCGTAGTCTGTATATTAGACTGGTTAACCGTCTGCCACAGCCATGTCCTTTCCTTTTGGAAGAAAACAGACGATCAAAATTTTGCGCGAGCCGAAATGAGCTTTTTCTCTAACAGGGTCGGCCCCAGTTTCAGTTAACTGACATGGTTCCAGCAGGTTTTCTCCAGTACAAAATAACATTCTTGTAATGAAAAATGGAATATGAATTACTATAACATTGTGAATATTCACCACACCTTTCGCACGAGGTCCACCCGCTCATTTCCTACAGTCCCTTCCTCAGAAGGGATCCAACAAAAATCTATCTTTGTACCAGGAATGGTAGGGGAAAAAAAACGAAAAACGAAAAACATGACGAATTTGTGTGTGTGTGTGTGTGTGTGTGTGTGTGTGTGTGTGTGTGTGTGTGTGAAAGAGAGAGAGAGGTGTTGTCGAGTTTTGGGGGATTTATTTATTTATTTATTTATTTATTTATTTTTTACTATTTATTTACTACTTCCATTCTTTTCCGGTAAAAGAGCAACTGATGTCTTTTCGAATACATAGGCGAACTGGGAAGACTCGTTCGTGATCACCACCAGTTTAGTGATTGGTGAAACCGGAATATGCGAATCAGGAATAGGCAAAGTGGGAATTAGTGAATCACGGATAGACGAATCTGAATAACACCCTTTTCCTAGAATAGTCAAAGTGGGAATTGGTGAATGAGGGATAGACGAATCTGAATAACACCCTTTTCCTGAGGATATTGGCCCAGTGAAACGGAAAGCACCAAAAAACCAACAACAAAAAAACTGGACCATAAGGGTGAATAACCAAAAAGGTCAGTACAGATGAATCAAGCGACCAACTGGCTGACGTCCTCAAGTAAGGCCATGTTGTTCAGGGCTTGGGTCTCTGTCAAACATTTTGATTAACTCTTTCATCGCCAAGTTTCTCTGTGAAAAACGCTCCCCAGCGCCATATATCTTAGAAACAATGTATCAGTCACATGCTTCACATCATGTCAAAACAACACAATGGAATTATTCACTTCAAACTGGGTCAGGGAGCAATGGTTAGTCATTGTTCTGTTGGCAAGAACCTGGCAGCAGCTGTCAACCTTTGTTACAATGTGAATAATGGTCTTATCCCTCGATGTCGACAAAAGTCGCCTGTGGCGGTGAAAGAGTTAAACTCATTCACTTACACAGGATGAGGGACGTGATTTTAAACACAACCAGAATAACGAGAAGACATCAGAATCCACAACTCTCCACCTCTCCCCTAACGTCTATGACCAGACCAACAACAACAACAACAACAAAACAACAACAACAAAAAACAGTGGAGGACAACGGCAAAAGGAGACGACGATCCTCGTTACGCCTACATCTATGACCGGATCAAGGGCTCAACCAGCTGGAATGATTCTTCATCGCCTTGTGCATACATCCGTTCAGCTGTGCAACATCCCCCAGCACACCACAGCTATATCAGACCACAGACCGAGTTACATACAGGATCGAATGACAAGCAAGAGTACAGACAGACACAATTTAAGCGTGACACAGATCTGTACAGCCAATCGATAAAGTCCAGCGATAGAGAGTCAGACGACTGGGTGGTCAGTGGTTAGATGGACGGGCGGACGGACGGACAGTCAGGCGGACGGACTGACCGACGAATGTACACAAACATACATCCATGCGTGGGCGTGTGTGTTTGTGCGCAAACGCTCGTATGAACACGCAACACACAAACACAGAGAGGGCAAAAGAAAAAGCATACATACATACATAAAAAGATACATGGAAATGGATGAATACGCGCATACTATACATGCACATACAAAATAACATAGGTACACAGAAAGTCCAATGGACTGCATGACTTCACAGTAGTGTGGTAGCACATTAAAGTAAGCATCTTGACCAAAAATTGGCTTAAACATCCTATAGTTAATAGACATAGTATCATTATCTGTATGTCAATACCAATCTTGCAAAAACTGATCTTTTAAACAACATTCCACCTTCTCTTTGAACCAAGTGGGATGTACTTCAAGACTGTGCTGGTTTAACCAAAAGCTACTTAATCCTTCCTCTTCTTCTTCTGCGTTCACTCGTATGCACACGAGTGAGCTTTTACGTGTATGACCGTTTTTACCCCGCCATGTAGGCAGCCATACTCCGTTTTCGGGGGTGTGCATGCTGGGTATGTTCTTGTTTCCATAACCCACCGAACGCTGACATGGATTACAGGATCTTTAACGTGCGTATTTGATCTTCTGCTTGCATATACACACGAAGGGGGTTCAGGCACTAGCAGGTCTGCACATACGTTGACCTGGGAGATCGGAAAAATCTCCACCCTTTACCCACCAGGCGCCGTCACCGTGATTCGAACCCGGGACCCTCAGATTGACAGTCCAACGCTTTAACCACTCGGCTATTGCGCCCTACTTAATCCAATTTCATTCAAGATAGTGTTAATACATTTAAGGTATTGATTCTGGTGTACGTTTGTGATGTATAAATTGAAAAGCACACACACACACATAGCCTGCAACCATCTCTGACCACGCAGAACACTCAGTGGACACTTTGCAGCAGTAAAAACGGAAGCGCCTGTCCTCGGTAATAGTTATCATGGTAACTGCTCACACCAGCCAGACACCTTTCACCAGGACACCGGTACACCTCTGATGCATTCAACTCGTTCACATAGTCCGAAGAAAAAAAACAACACAAAAAACTTGTGACTGTGAACACACACATCTGAATGTGTGTGTGTGTGTGTGTGTGTGTGTGTGTGTGTGTGTGTGTGTGTGTGTGCGTGTGTGTAGATACGCAACGATGGAGGGGTCTTCACACACACACATTATAAACTAGTGTCCAGATCCCTCCCCCTTCTACACACACACACACACACACACACACACACACACACACATATATATATATATATATATATATATATATATATATATATATATATATATATAAGAAAACTAATGAGTTGTTACATTGATGCTATTGTGTCTGCTTATTGTTCATTTTGAATTTGTTCGTAGAAAACATGTTTGACGCAAGAAAAGTATTTGTTTATAGGATGTCCTACATAAATGAATGGATGAAGGAATAGTGAATAAGTGGACCTAATGAATGAATAATATACTGTATTTGTATTTGTGTTTCTTTTTATCACAACAGATTTCTCTGTGTGAAATTCGGGCTGCTCTCCCCAGGGAGAGAGCGTTGCTATACTACAGCGCCACCGATTTATAAAAAAAAAAAAAAATTCATGCGTGCAGTTTTATTTGTTTTTCCTATCCAAGTGGATTTCTCTACAGAATTTTGCTAGGAACAACCCTTTTGTTGCCATGGGTTCTTTTACGTGCGCTAAGTGCATGCTGCACACGGGACCTCGGTTTATCGTCTCATCCGAATGACTAGCGTCCAGACCACCATTCAAGGTCTAGTGGAGGGGGAGAAAATATCGGCGGCTGAGCCGTGATTCGAAAGCCGTGATGGAAAGTCAGGGAGGCAGTCAGTGCAGCGAAAGAAACAATAGGACACACCCAAACTAACAGACAAGGCCTGGGATCGACAAAGATGGAATGGTGGTCCAAGGCAAGGGGGAAAGCATCAAGAGACATGATTATACAGGAGATCAAGAAGGAAGAGGATGATAAAAGAGTCCAGGCAGTCCAGCAAGGCCAGCAGGGGCAGTGGACAAAATGGGAAAATGAACTCCAAAGGAGCCTCAGCTGGAGCGACATGTGGTACATGGCCCCTCTGAAGATCAGCTTCATCTTAAGATCTGTGTACGACCTCCTTCCCTTGATTACAAACTTTGTGAAATGGGGGAAAGCAAATGACCCTGCGTGCCCACTCTGCCATGGCAAACACACAGTGGAACATGTCCTCAGCTCATGCAAAGCGGCGTTGAGCCAAGGACGGTATGCATGGAGGCACAACTAAGTGCTAAAAAAAAATTGCACACGTGGTGAGCACTGTCCAAGGAGCACCAACTCCACCAGAAGTTCCAGTAGAGTTCCGCTCGGCAGAAGGCAGTAACGTCTGGCCAGGAACAGCATCCAAAGTTTCCAAGGCATGGAAACGTGGGCTGATTGATGGTGCCGAAGATTGGGAATGCACAGTTGACCTACCAGAGGGGAAGAAACACCCGGAAATCATAAGCAAGAGCGGCATGAGACCTGTCATAGTACTCCACTCCAAGGCAACGAAACAAGCGATTCTGATTGAGCTCACTGTGCCATACGAAAGCAGAATGGAGGAAGCCCACATCTACAAGACCGAGAAATATGCTAGTTTAGACAGCAGCCTGAGAGTATCTGGCTTCCAAGCCAAAGTCCTCGCCATAGAGATTGGTGCGAGAGGGTTTGTGGGCGCATCTGCATACATCCTCATTAAACAGCTGTCGATTTATGGCAGAGAGAGGACATGGGCTCTAAAGGCAATGGCAGAAGCAGCAGAAAAGAGTTCCAGCTAGATCTGGTCGAGGAGGAATGAAAGTAAACTTCATAAGGATTAAATCTCCCTACTCAATCTACGCGTACGATGACTCAGTGGTTAAAACGTCTGCCAGAAAAGGTGACTGAGTCCTGAAGTGGGACCACCCTGGAGACGCGGGTTCGAACCTGCTGAGGACCAGGGGAAAAAGAAAAAAAGAAAGGCGGCAATACAAGGGCATCCAGGAGTTATGGCCTGGGTGCGGCCCGCCCCCTTTAAAGTATAAGGAGTTAAGGGCCGAAACACTTGACTAAGTGGGCTTCTTCTCTGAAGACCTTATACTGTCCAGCTGTCCATAGAGTTTCTTATCATATATATTGGCTATGTGTGTGTGTGTGTGTGTGTGTGTGTGTTCGGAGACGGAGAGAGAGAGAGAGCTCATAGCTGAAGACAGATGTACAATGAAGCATTGTTTGGGGTGACGGGTTAAAATCCGGGTCCCCCTCCCCAACTCCTGGTGTCAGTTTTTTTTCTGATGCTTTCTTAGAAACTCGTACCAATATTAATGACTTTGTTATAACAAGAGAAGAATTGATAATCGCGCTAATTACTAGAAAACATCGTGATTTTGTCAGTTGTAGTGCGTGGGTAGGATGGTACAGCAGCACCTGCAACAACAACAACAACAACAACAACAACACACACACACACACACACACACACACACACACACACACACACAGAGGCAAATTGCAATTGGGTCACCATGCATTTCCACGAGCCTGGCCACACGCAGGACAACATCAAGGTCAAGACAAAACAAGCAAGTCTGAAAAGAGACATTCCTGTGTTTCCAAGCTGAGGACAGTCACTCACCCTTTTGGCCTCAATGCACTACAGCTGGATGTCTGACTTTATTTCGATCCAAAAGCCAAGTTTGACATTGATGATGACGATGTTTCGGAGACAGAAAGGTGTGAATGCTAGTTTGTGTGACAACAACAACAACAACAACAACAACTACTACTACTACTACCTACTACAACTGACGACGACAATGACGATGACTACTACTACTACTACTACTACCACCACCACAACTACCACCACTGCCACTTAAATAACCATTACAACAACAACAACTACTACTACCACTACGACGGTGACAACGACGATTATGACGACGACTACTGCTAATACTACTGCAGAGGGAAAGTCCTGTTGACAGTGGGAAAGACTACAACTTGGGATTCTCTCTTGAGGGCACATAAGACCATATGGCTGTGTCTGGAGTGGTACTGTCTTCATCTGTCTGCGGGCAGGGGCGGTTTGGTCTGTGGGGATGTGCTTAGCAGCTGGAGGGTGGTGTCTTTTGCTGGTGGGCTCTGCAGTCATGAAATACTTGCTGGTACACCCATGGGGGTACTTCTTTTTAGGCTGTCGCGAGTTGCATCCCGTGGTCTGTTTTGCCTCTGTTCGGAAGCAGTTATGTCCCTTGAATTCTTAATGGAGTGTCCTGTGCGTGCCTGCATCCATTGTTAACACAGCGCAGGCCTCCAAGGGTGGTGCAGGATTGTTCCAAGGGCGGGGTGGAGACAGTGCTTCTCTGGGTCCTCCCCAGCACCTGCGGGTGTTTCTCTTTCTTCTTCTACTACCACCATCACAACTACCACTGCCACTTCCACAACCATCACAACAACAACAACTACTACCACTACTACGACGACAACGACGATTATGACGACGACTGCTATTAATACTACTGGTTCTGGGCGTGGAGGTGGCGCTGGTGCCAGTAACGGTGGTGGATGTTTTACTTCTTTATTTCATTCAGTTGTTTCGTTTCTTTTCGTTTCTTTCATTTAGTGGTTGTTGTTGTTTTTTATTTCATCATTTGTTCATGGATGTAAAATTCACCCCTTTCCCTTTCTTTCTGTCTGTCAGATGCCTCTCAAGCATGGCCATTCATAATGGCCTGTGCAACCCATGTTTTCCGGTGTAATTGTTTATACTTGTATCCCTTGCACAAAGGACTTAGCGTTACCGAACACACACACTCACAGATTCGCGCACGTGCGTGCACGCATGCACACACACACTCTGTGTGTGTGCGTTTGCACGGTGTGTGTGTGTGTGTGTGTGTGTGTGTGTGTGTGTGTGTGTGTGGAGGGGGAGGGGGTCTGGTGATGGCAGTGAAGTGTTAGCAGCTGGAGGGTGGGTGTCTTTTGCCGGTGGGCTCTGCAGTCATGAAATAATGGCCTGTGCAACCCATATTTTTCGATTTAATTGTTTATACTTGTATCCCTTGCACAAAGGTCATCGCGTTACCGAACACACACACACACACACACACACACACACACACACACACACACACACACACACACACACACGTGTGCGTGTGTGTGTGTGTGTGTTGTGTGTGTGTGTGTGTCAGTGTGTGTGTGTGTGTAGTGTGTGTGTGTGTGTGTGTGTGTGTGTGTGTGTGTGTGTCAGTGTGTGTGTGTGTGTGTAGTGTGTGTGTGTGTGTGTGTGTGTGTGTGTGTGTGTGTGTGTGTGTGTGTGTGTGTGTGTGTGTGTGTGTGCGGGGTGATTCAATAAAATAAAAAAAAGATCGTCATCACGGCATTGCCTGTTGCTGTAGATTACGTAGATTCGGCAGGCCGCCAGAGGTGAAGGGGATAACTCCAGTCTACACGTACGACTTACCCTTCCACTCTCTCCACAATGCTTGCTTCCCTTTAGTCTAATGTACTCGGGAGTTCCATTTGCTTTTGAGAATAATGCTCGACAGACTGTGCACACACATTGAAAAAGTCGATCTGTTAACAACAGACCAGCGAGAAAGTTGTGTTTTCTAACATAAATAGTGGAAGCGGGGATGGGGGTGTGGTGGTGGAAGGGGGGGGGGGGGGGGGTAAAACATCAAGACACACGTACGTACGCACTGGCACCCACACAGACACGCGCACGAACTTGAAAACATACACATGCGCGCACGCACGCACGCACGCATACACGCACGCACAAATCACCACACGCACACCTGTATATACAAACAAACACTACACTACACACAGACACACACACACACACACACACACACATATATATATATATATATGTCTCTCTCTCCTCTCTCTCTCTCTCTCTCTCTCTCTCTGTCTCTGTCACTCACACATTCTCTGACTTTCTCTCCTCAACACATATACGTACGCGAGCTATTGACATATTTTCATATCGATCTCTGTTATCTTGAGTGAAGTGATCAGCTGCTTTTGATAAATTTCGTCCAAGCCGAACCGACAACGATGCATTTTGAAAAAAACTGAAAGCAGTTTTCTGTAGATAGGCAGACAAACAGAACTAGGCAAACAGCACAGCAAAAACAGACGAACAGTCTCTCTCTCTCTCCCTCTCTCTCCCTCCTCTCTCTCTCTCACACACACATACATTATATATAAATATATATATATATATATATATATATATATATATATATACTGATAT
>NC_134881.1:42353960-42368960 GCF_041734735.1 Babylonia areolata | reverse complement strand
TAGGCCATAATATACTTCTATTTATGGAATCAAAAGCTTTTTCAAAATCAATGAAAGCAACATATAGTTTACGGTTAAATGAAAATTGTTTTTGTATAAATACCATCAAAGTAAACATATGATCTACAGTAGAATAATTGCGTTTGAATCCAGCTTGATACTCTCCAGTAATGTTATTATTTTCAACCCAATCTTGCAGTCTGTGATTAATAATTGTGCTATATATCTTACTAGCTGCGTTGCAAATAGAGATACCTCGGTAATTACTTGGATTATTTACATCTCCTTTCTTATAAAGAGGGAGAACAATAGACTCAGTCCAGTTTTGGGGATAAATTCCTTTATCGAAAAGAGCGTTAAAAAACGTTACAAAGAAATCTAAAATCAATTCAGTTTTACATCCATACTTAAATAGTTCCCCAATGATTCCATCTGGCCCGGCGGCTTTACGAATTTTAATTTTTCTAATTGCTAACATTACCTCTTCTTTGGAAATAGGACGGTTTAAATTATCTTCTTCTTCGTTCTCTATGTGCGGTAACATATTGATATTTGCATCTTTTGTGAGAAGTGCTTTAAAATGTTCAAACCAAGCATCAGTAGTAATATTGTTTGATGGTTGCTTTCGTTTTGAAGAGATCTTATGCACCACGTCCCAGAACTGTCTTTGACTTTTTACTGATGACATGAGTTCTTTTAGCAAAGCATCATTAAAGTGCTTCTTTTTTATTCTCAATAAATGTTTATATTCCCGTCGTGCTTTACAATAACGATCACGATCCTGAGCATCTAAAGTGCGACGAAATTTTTTCAGCAATTTACGAACATTTCTTCTAAAGGATTTACATTCCAGATCAAACCAGTCCTGGGACGTGTTACATTTTCTCCCACAACATATCTGTTTTTTCATACATTCTGCAGCCTCTTTTATACAAGTGTTAAAAACCAGTAGTGCATCGTTGATATCTACCTCAATCAAACTGACAGCGTAAGCCATTTTTTCCTGACATTCTGTTGAACATATATTATTAACATAAACATCAGCAGAATTTTCGTTCCAAACAAGTTTTTCGATGACAAGATTCTCATTGAATACCTCTTCCTCACTACCATCGAAACAACTAAAGCAGCATTTTACAGGCATATGATCAGATTCAATTCGTTCACAAACTGTCATTTCACACGATTCACACAAAAGAGAAAATAACTCACAAGACATTATAAAATAATCATTCACACTGCAGCCACTGTCTGATACGTACGTGTAGCAACCTTGAAGGTCGCCATAACACATACCATTTAGAATACATAAATCCAATGCAGTGCACATATTTAATAACAATTTTCCATAGTTGTTCATCATAGCATCTTCTGAACGTCTGTCTACACTTACTGGATGGCTGACACACTGAAAGTCTAAAACACTGTTAACATCAGTTTTATGGCAATGATGGGAAGCATTGGAAGTGCGACTGTTCAAGTCACCACACAAAAACACATATATATCCCCATAAAAAAGTAAACAATCGGTAATATATTCTGCTAGCAGAGCGATGCCACTTTCCTTGTCAAAACAAACATAGTACGGAGACCCCTGCGGGGGAACATAACAGTACACATACAACACATCTCTGTCAGAACCAAATAACATTTTATCAATAAGTAAGGCACCAAAATTATCAGACTTAATATTAACTTGTTTAACACAGGACACAAACTCATTTTTAATCAGACACAGCAGTCCACCGGATCGTCTTCCGTGTGTAGTTAATTTCAAAGCTGGAATACAAAAACTCTTATACCCTGAAAAGATAGTAGAAGTGAATTCTTCAAAAAAAGTCTCAACTAAACAAATAAAATCAAAATCACATACAAATGAAACAAACTCATCATTGGTCAATTTAGAAGCTAACCCATTTACATTCCAATGTAGGAACGATAACTTTTTTCTTTGTATACAACAATCATTTTTTGCATCTTCATCCAACACATGTTCACATTCTTTCTCACAGGCTAATTCTGTGGCAGGAGAAACACACGAGACAGGCACGCCAATATCTGCACAATTCATGTCAACGTCAGCGCCCCAAGACCCACGTGCAAGTTCAGTTTTACTTACAGAAGGCGATGACACCGGTGTCTCCTTGTTTCTAACGCCCTCGGGAAAACCTACCTCACAGCTACACTTGGGCCGGCCGGTTTCCTATCTTAACTCTACCAGATTGTCATCACTGTCAACTGTGTATTTCTTCCCTTCAATCAACAGATGACTGAAGACAATGGTAACTCTCTTACCGTCCTGTCTGGCCTTCTTGAGGTGCGGCGCAAATTTCCGTCGAAGGTATCTCACTCTCTTGGAAAAGTCTTCACCGATGAAAATGTTGGACCCTTGAAGTTTACGCTT
This sequence comes from Babylonia areolata, assembly GCF_041734735.1. Lineage (NCBI taxonomy): Eukaryota > Metazoa > Mollusca > Gastropoda > Neogastropoda > Buccinidae > Babylonia > Babylonia areolata. The sequence continues at coordinate 42,366,556 of NC_134881.1, read as the reverse complement.
TGCTTTTAGAATGTTCAACTTCTGTTTGTAGAACACACATCGGGCAATGACTGGAGAGTCCGGCCTGGGGTTCAGACGGTGCACCCTGTCGAACTCGATTTCGTCAGTGATGTCCAACTTGTCTGTAATAAGGTCCCTGAGCACACCCTCACAGTCTTCGTTGGTCTCATTTGGTCTCCTCGTCAAACCATAGAAAATGAGATTGTTTCTCTTCGAGCGGCCCTCCAGGTCATCAATTCTGCTCTCGCACTCCTCCAGCTTCTCATGCAGGTCGCGGTTCTCCTTCCGTAGCTCGGTCACCTCGTCCTTCAGCCCCGTCACCTCACTGTGCAGAGCAGCGTAGTCCTGGCGTAGATCCTGGACTTCTTTCTTCACTTCTTCCATCTTGCTTCCCAAGATGTTCAAGACGTCGCTAAGAGTGGGTTCTGTGGTCGGAGGAAGGGAGTCACTTGGTTTCTCCACACTGACCCTTCGTGAGACACCAGAACTGGCTAGTCGCGTCTGGCGCATGGCATCCTTGCTCTGATGAGGGTTAGGTCCCGGGTTACTCTCAACGTCCCCGCACTGCAAAAGTAGACTGCCCCAAAACAGATAGGAGAGGAGCAACCCTAATGCTACACCGTCTGCCTTGCTTCTAAGTGTCAGAATGGCGATTCGTGAAGCCAAAATTTTGTTGACCCGTTTCAACATGAAGGCGACAAATACTGGCACAAAACGGCCACACACAGCTCGAATCTGAGTTGCTGCTGAAGGCATGGTACTTTAACAATGCCTGTACCAACCATGCACTCATAAGAACTTTCCGGTCCTTAGTAATTGGTAAGTATTTACCAGAGCTCACGCAGTCGATCTTCACGCAGAAATCGTTCGTACAGAGACAGAGAGACACACACAGAGAGAGAGAGAGAGAGAGAGATAATAACGCCCTTCAACAAAGCTCCAGTAGCATCTTCAGCGCTCAGGACGTATACCTCAGTTCCCCTCAGCTGTCGCTTCATTGACCAAATGGAGCATGGACCAGTCACAAGGGGACAGATCGATCAGTGGCACTTCGGGGGATATTTAACCAGCTGTACAGTATTTTCAGCCAGAAAGTAAATAGTTGCTGCTGGACTGGTTGAGCTGGCATTGTCATGATGCAGCAGGTCACAGTGACCTGTAACATGCCGAACTCTACCTCTGGCTAGTTTATACCCCGGGTATAAAAATAAGTAGCCTAGCTGGCTACTTTAACCCCCGGGGTTTTAAACCGGCAGCCTGGGCCATGTCCGAGATATTCCGTCCTCATACATATCGCTCAACCAACCGGTCTGTATCACATTCATAATAATGATAATGATAAAAACAACAACAACAATGCTAATACTACTAATAAAACTACTAATAATGACGACAACAACAACAATAATAGTAATAATAATAATAATAATAATCAGAAGAAGAAGAAGAAGACTAACAATAATAATAACAACAACAACAAGGGAAATGTATGCAGCGTCTTCCAGTGCTCAAGCAGGTTTACAATGATTGCAAGAAGGTAGTCGGTAATAACAAAGGAACAGTTATATTATACGGTGTATAACAACAACTTGCCAGCCAACACGTAAAAAACGCTTAATTAAAAAAAAAAAAAAAAAAAGAAAAGAAAAAAAAAAGAAAGAAATATCAAGATAAACTATCCAACAACTTCAAACAAAGTGCAATATACTTGAATAAAGAAGTAACAACAACAACAACAACAACAACACACACACACACACACACCTGTTGCAAGTACGAGCTCCGCATGCGCTCACCTTTTTTTCTTTTTCTTTTTTTAACTCACTCAGTACGGCCAGTCCTCTCTTCTCCTCTACACAGACACCTCGGATGTCCAGTGGGTGTCTGAATGACGCAACCTTTAGCTTCCGTCGTCAGAATTGTTTTATTATTTGTCAACATTCACCTCTTCAGTATAAGAGCCTTCCGCTTGCAATATTTTGATGATGGTAATTGGGGTGAAACGCTGTTAGCGTCGTCTCGCCGTTCGTATGGAGAGAGTTAAAAAATTTTTTTTATAATATATATTTGCTCGATTACTAAATGTACCTTTTTTGTTTGTTTCCCTTCTCGCTCATTGACCTTTTAGCGGAGACCCCTGTCCTCAATGACATCCTTTTCTTTCTTCTTTTTTTCTCTTTTTTTTGCTTCAAAAAAGAAAAAAAAAAATCTTCTGTACGTCTTTCTTTCTTATTGTCCCCTTACATTTTTTACATTGCGTATAAACTAAAAGTATTCAAGTTTGATTCATCTTTTGGAAGATGGAGGACTACTATCAAACGATAATTCCACACCCAGAATAAGACATTCAAATAGTCAATACTATAACTAAACATTGATTAAGCTTCGTTTATTTATTTATCTAAGATGATGATATTAGACTGAAGCGTTGATTAAGAAAACACAAATATCAGCACTGACTTCAGAGAAAGAGATGGAGGTCTCTAGAGAACAGTGACAGACGCGCGGGCATAACCTGAGGCTCAAGAAGAGGCCATGCAACGGACAAATGCGCCAGCATTACTGACTTCTCCTTCCGGGTGGTGAACCCGTGGAACGCCCTACCAGATTCCAGTGTGGTCAGCGCCCCCTCTCTCAACGCTTTCAAAGCTAGGCTGGACAATCACTGGGCAGACCGCATGTACAAATTGCGGTTAAAGGGAAACGAAACAAGAAAAAGTATGTTGGACGTTTATGATAAAAAGACTTCGAGTACTAAGACCAGACTAAAGGCTGAGAAGCCTGAATATAGGTCTGCAAAGATATCATATCATATCATTATCATCATAAAATGGCCCTGAGTGTGTATATAAACACACTGTAGAGTTTGGCCTGTTACTGCATGTAACAGGTGCATATCTGTTATGCATGTGTGGGTGTATGTGTGAATGTGTGTCTTCATGTTTTACATTTATTTGCTTATTTATCATCATTGTTGTCTTATTTATTTTTTTTAAAAAAATTATTATTATTTTATTATTATTACCATTACTACTACCTTTTTTTATATCATAATTATTATTTATTTATTTACTTATTTATTCATGTAAGCGTACCTATTATTTATTCACCCTTTTTTTTTTTTTCTCAAGGCCTGACTAAGCGCGTTGGGTTACGCTGCTGGTCAGGCATCTGCTTGGCAGATGTGGTGTAGCGTATAAAGATTTGTCCGAACGCAGTGACGCCTCCTTGAGCTACTGAAACTGAAACTGAAACACCAGTGTCTCAGTGTGGGGTCGCTGTCCGCACCGTGCCTCAAATACGTCATAATCTAGGCAGTGGATGACGTAACAGTCTGATGTCACTGTCTTTCCGTCCTGATATGTCAGGTAACGCAGATGCGAAAGTAGTTTACAAGTTTTTAAAGTGACGAAAAAGTTTTTGTACGATATCTTTTTAAGGGAGTGACGCGTGTTGCACTTGTTGCTGAACTGCTGGCGACTTTCATGCCATCCTGTGGTGATCACGTTGTTCACTGTACTGTAGAACCAGTGTTGTGCTTATTCTGTGTCTCATGTATAAGTAATAGAACCCCCTTCATCCGCCTTGTACATGTGCGAATGGATTATTAACTGTGTGGAGTTCGAGTCTTTTTTATGTGGGGAGGTAAGGTGTGTGATTACCATAAACTGTGGAGTTCCAGTCTTTTTTTTTTATAGAAATGTGAGGTGGAAGGTGTGTGATCACCATTAACTGTGTGAAGTTTCAGTCTTTTCTATGTGAGGTGGTGAGGTGTGTGACCACCAGTAACTGTGTGAAGTTCCAATCTTTTCTATGTGAGGTGGAAGGTGTGTGATCACCATTAACTGTGTGGAGTTCCAATCTTTTCTATGTGAGGTGGTGATGTGTGTGATCACCATTAACTGTGTGAAGTTTCAGTCTTTTCAGTATAAGGTGGAAGGTGTGTGACCACCAACCCGATCCCTGACGGGGAGGAAATTGATAAAACCAGAGTGAAAAAGTTGTAAATATTGTGTATAATTGAATTTGTTAAAGAAAATATGAAATTTCAAGTTTTTGTTAAGATGAGGACTGAGCTAGTGAAAATGTGTATGCATGTTTGAAGGTTATTAGTGAATAAGTGTGAACTGAACGCGCCGTGAGCTTCTGACAGCCTACGTGGCAGGTCTTTGAAAAGAAACACGTTCACCATCATTTGTTTGCCTGCAATTATTACTGAGATCTTTTTGGTTACATTTTACACGTGGACTATCAGACCTGGAAAGACCAAGACTGCTGACCGACTGTTGCTTTGTTTCGCCACGGAACCATACTGAAATACACACGCCTTATCTCCACTTACTATGTCAGCCCCCCCCCCCCCCCCCCCCCCCCCCTCTCCCATACGTGATTTCTTCTTCTTCTTCTTCGTCAGTGGCTGCAAATCCCACGTTCACTCGTATGTGCACGAGTGCCGGGGCTTTTACTGACGTGTATGACCGTTTTTACCTCGCCATGTAGGCAGCCATACTCCGTTTTTTCGGGGGCGTGCATGCTGGGTATGTTCTTGTCTCCATAACCCACCGAACGCTGACATGGATTACAGGATCCTAAACGTGCGTATTTGATCTTCTGCGTGTGTATACACACGAAGGGGGTTCAGGCACAAGCAGGTCTGTACACTGTGTCTGTGACTTTTACTGTCAAAACCATGCATGTTGTTGATAAACCACTCAGCGGCGAGCACCGTCTGTGCAAACAACCAACTTGAGACGCCGGGTGAAATCAAACAGACGGCGATACAGTCAGATCGCTTGAACTTGATTCTTGTAATATATATCCGTAAGTTGTGTACCTTGTCAATGAAGATAGTTACCACCCTTTACTATTTGCTAATCATTTTATCTCCTGGCCTCATTGTTTGTTAATTTCCGTACACACACACACACACACACACACACACACACACACATATATATATATATACATCAGTATATGTTGCGGTTTTGTTTTGTTCACTGACAAAATAGGTGCTGGTTTTCAACTTAGTTTTTTTTATTTTAAATATATATATATTATAGTAGGATATATATATATATATATTGACTGAGTTCTTCAAAGGTGTTAGAAAACCCAACAATCGCCCACAAGAGTGGTACTGAGAACTGAAACCCAACAATCGCCTACTTAAGTGAGATATTACTGACCCTTCCTACCCACACCTTCTCAGTTCCCTCCCCCACGCCAACATAGGTCCGGGCCAACAGGCACAAACACGTAAACACACACGACACACACACAGTGTAACTCATCTTTCTCTCTCTCTCTCTCATACATACCGTGACACACACACCGTCGTGACACACACAGTGAGACACACTGTATTAAACTATCTCTCTCATATTACACACACACTGTGACACACACACACACGGCACGCGCGCGCGCACACTGCACATACGTATGCACACACACACACACACACACGCACACACTCCCCCATTCATGGCACGCACAGCCGGCACTACGGCACGCACGCACACACACACACCCACACCGCACACACGGACACACACATAAACACCCCGTCGTTTCACCGGCAGGACGGTGGCACGCACGGCCCGGCCGCGCGCGCGCGCGCGCGCGCGCACACACACACACACACACACAGAGTAACTATTTCTCCCATACACTAACACACTGTGACACACACGCGCGTGCGCCGCGCGCGTACACACTGACACTGACACTCTCACACACACTGTGACACCACTGCACACACTGACATACACATATACACACACTGTGACACAACATACACACACACGCGCGCGGGCGCGCGCGCCTTTCAAGTTTGATTATCCTTTCACTCCTAATGGAGTGTGGAGGATTACTACAAACTATTATTTCATGCCCAGAACAAATTAACATTTCCAAAGACAAAAGAATCTCACATATAAATTTTTTTTTTTTTTTTTTTTTTTTTTTTTTTTACCTCAAAGTGTATCTAGACAATATTTGCAAACTTATTCAAGTTACTTATAAATCGCAAAAATGACTTTTTTGCCTCCCCCCACGCCCACCTCCCCCTCCACACACACACACACACACACACACATTCAGAGTTTCACTCCAGTTTTATTTGCTTTCGTTTCTGAAAAAAAGAAGAAGTTATTACAAAACAGTCAACCACGAGCCGCCACCACCATCCACCACCAACTACCACCTCCGCCAACTTTCCTCGACAAATCCGAAGTGTGAATGACACACCTGTAGCAGACGACAATTAATTTTTGTCTCTCCGCACACGTCAGAGGCTGAACGAGTTGCCAAATAATTGGGTCTTCCAACCAACAAATGGTTAAACAAACAAGAACAAGTTGTGGATACGGATGATAAAAACTAAGGACGATGAATGTCTGACGGAAAAAACAACGCTTTCTGCACTTTTCGAAAGATCTCCGCTCTCCAGTTCGTTTCGTTTGCCGTTCAATCGTTTGAGCACGACGTCATGTGTACTAAAAGCGTGTTGCGATAACATGTTTGGCGTGCACCCGTCCCGTTGTGCTTACCGACCGTGTCTTTCAGAACTGTGCTGAATGCTTTTGTGGGTCCTGTCAGCCAAGACACGGAAATCGACAGAGGTGTCGTCGGATTTCCAAACCGACAGGATGAAACATCTCTTCAAGGCCAGCTTGTAATCTGGATCAGTCGACCAGCTCTACTCATGATCGCGCTTCGTAGATAGTGTCGACTGTACGGAACGGACTACCATTACGCAGCGCGAGGACCGAGTAATGTGTTGAGAGTACACCCTGGTCCTTGTTTAAGGAGGAAGTATTTTACGGTGGCCTCCAATCGACGGCGGGCCTTGTCTGGAGAAGTTCCCTGCGTGTATGAGTGTTTGCGGACTGGGTGTGCTTTGGCTATCTGGGCGTGGGTCGGTGTGTGTGGGTGAATGTGACGGTAACAGGTCCACTCTTACTTATCAGCTCTTTGAAATCTGACCATTGAAATCACTACCGGGTTTGATGCACAGTTCACGTAAGGCCTTTTGTTGAGCCAGACGAAGCTTGGTTTACTGTCATAGTGCAGGCGACAACCATGGAGAAAGCAGGTGTTGGTGTGCACCTGTGGATGGTGTTATTCTTGGTTCAGGTGAGATGTTATTCTTGGTTCAGGTTTGATGTGTGTGTGTGTGTCAGTGTGTGTGTGTGTGTGTGTGTGTGTATGTGCATGTTCACAAATGTCTTCAGGCCTGTCATGATTTCATGATGACAGTACTTGAGACTGGTTGGTGTGGGGCTGTCATATCCATACAGTATATATACTTTAAGTGTATTTAATACTTAATCAATTCAGAATATTATTATTCACAATAATACTTAATCAATTCAGAATATTATTATTCACAAATATCCCCAACCACAAAGACACTGACGGAATGATACTTGAAAAAAACAACAACAGCAAAAAATCAATCAGCCAGGATGAATCACATCCAGCTTTTGGGATTTTCGAGATGCTCCCCTCTGGTTGACGGTACAGAAGTATAAGGATGAAAACCAATTGCTTCACCAATAGCTTTTCCCCCAAAGCAGTCAATGCCCTGTCTCTCGAACAAATCCAGTGTGATAAATTGAATTGTGCAGCCAACAACCATCTACCGAAAGATCTAGTCATCAGCCCCATCCACATGTAATATGTAGCTTTTGTTCAAATGTGTGTGGGTGTGGGTGCGAGTGTGGGTGTGTGTGCAGTGCGTACATGTGTGAGTATGCACAAGTTTTTATATTGATATGCACTTGTATGTATCCTAATTTCTACTGTATCTGTGTCTGTGTATGATTTTCGATTTATGTTTGTATCTTGTTATGTACTATCTCCCCCAATATTCCTTGTGACCCAGGTACACTTGGTAATAAAGACATATTCTATTCTATTCTATTCTGTTCTGTTGATGACCACTTTACTCTGTTGAAGTTATCAATTGAAGACATAAGCAGGTAGTGGACTGAACTTTATGAACAGTTAAATTCACGTTAGTTTATTTTCGTTCTTGTTAATTATATAATATTGTAAATGATGTTAGACAGAACAATTACATAACATCTTAAGTTACCAGTCATTAAAAATGATATTCTGTATGCAAACGCTATCTTGGAATGAATGACCTTCATGGTTTCACATGATTCACATGACCCAAAATGTAATATCCTAGCTATCACCCCTATATTAAGGGGATGGAGAATGAAAAAAAAAAAAAAAAAAAAAAAATCCAACTCCTTAACTGATCAGCCTAACACATCATTTACTAAAGCATTAGTCAAGTCAAGTCAAGTCAAGATTTTATTTCATGATGGTAAATTGAATAAGCAACATTTGCTTTTTTACATCAAGTCATCAATGAAAATAATAATAATTAAAGAGAAAGGGAAAAAATGAAAAATATGAAAAAAAAAAAAAAATTGAAGAAAAAATTTAGGGGAGAGAGAGAGAGAGAGAGAGAGAGAGAGAGAAACAAGCAGAAGAAGAGCAACAACAACAACAAAATGCATATATATAGCATTAGCCTATTACAGTAGCAACAAAACTCAATGACTTTTGGTATTAAACCTTATAAAAGTTCAGGTGAGATAACACACACACACACACACACACACACACACACACATATATATATTTATATTAATGTTATTAAGCCGAGTTTTCTTCCCTGCAGAAAATGTTTCTTGGAGTGAACACTGACTTTGGAGATAAGTATTTCTCTGGTAATAAATTCTAATGTGTGTCTAAGAACTGAGGACATTCCATTCTAACTCATCTAAGTTAAATTTTATCTCCAGTTATGTACAATACAATACAATACTTTGCTTTTTGGCAGCAGCATGTGTCCATCATAAATACAAACAAACAAAATAAAATATATGAAAAACAAAAAGATAAACTGGATGGCACCAGATTTATACCATAATTATACATACATAACACACACACACACACACACACACACACACACACACACACACACACAGATTATTGAATTCACAGTTTCGATTGCGGTCAATCAGTCCACATTGCACATCTTCCCATGACACACATGCATACACACACACACACACACACACACACAAACACACACACAAAAAACACACACAGACACAGACACAAACACACACAGAGTATGCAACTACTAAGACACATAGTTCATTAAAAAAAAAAAATCACAAATTAAATATCATAATGCTAACAATATTAAATCACAAAGCAACACTTTCATATGTCATTAGATTAAGGAGCAGCATAGTAAAACAAAAGTTCATTCATACTAAATCAAAGACCCCAAACACCCCTTCTTCCCCCCCCATCCCACTCCCTCCCCATATCCTCCCCCCACCTCCGTGGCCCTGCTCCTATAGAAAAATACCTTCAGGCCTTAGTGTACTCCCTCCTGTCTCCCTACTTCTTTCCCTTGCACGCACCTACAGTGTAAATAGAAACATAATCCATAATTCTCTTAAAATTCAATACTGTACTTACATATACTTACAAACATATATATAAAATTATTTAGTCACGTGTCACATCTTTCAGTTTTACAAATTGGTTCTTTTGTGGTAATTCATGCCTTCAACCAAGTTTTGATGGTAAATTATGAGTATTACATCTAACCACCATTCTAAGTTTTATAAGCAGTGTTACACTTACAGTACACATGTGCATTCTAAGCCAGAAATACATCAGTTCTTTCTTCTAAAATCCTTTTCAGAATGATACCTGTACAATACATTTGGTTTTTTGTTGTTGTTTTTTTGGTTGCAAAGCATTAACCCATATTTAAAACCCTTTCTCTGCCACTGTGCCAGGGGAATATCAGTAGAAAGTGGTGTTTCAAGTCATAAAGCAATATCCAAAACAATAAACCTAAAACTGAGAAAATGGTCTGGAGATGCACCACTCTGGATACACTGTGTGAATGTTCAGCCTTCCAGAGTTATTTCTGCTTCTGATGATGTCATCAGTGATGTCACTATGCACATGTTACATATGTGCAGGGCTGTGAAGGGGCATGTCAGTAGTACTTCCTTAGCATTGTGACACAAGCAGGACGTTGTTGTTCAATTTTGTTGTTTGTGATTCCAAGACATCACAGACTATTTTGATCAAGATTTTTCTGATGTTTTCAGTCCATTCAGATCCATACACTCCTTAGAAATGAAAATTGAAATACATGCAGGCATGCACACACTATGTATGCACATACATGTACACAGCAAACATTAAGTGACAAAAATATTCTACTATATGATAAGTATATATAACCACATAATTTACAGTTTATACATGTATTCAATTTTGGAGCAGCACAAAGAACAAAGCCATTTCAAGGCTGTTATTTTGTTGCAATATTGTAAACACTTATTATTAATCCAATACAACCCAAACTGATTAGCTTAGAAAATAGCACAGAGGAGCTTTGTGCTGATTGAAGATGAATGCACACAACTTGAAAATTGAGGTTGGTCATCACCGCAAAAGAACTAGAAAGACCGGCTATGTGAATCCTGTGTAGGTCTAAATGATGATCAGCATTTTCTGGATATTTATTATGTATTATGAATACCAGTTTGAGATCACATCTCCTTGCGACTTTAATGGACAGTTTTATTCCTGGTTTTCAAATAATTTGTCAGATGGCCTTACAAACTAACACGTCTTCAAAATCTAAGCTTTTGATTTGTTGTCATTGATTGAGCTCTTTTCAGCCTAAACTGGCAGATTTATATTCATGAATGTTTTGATATTTGCAGTTGATATATATATCATCAGTTGCATGATTTTTTCATTATAAACATGTATGCACTCACAAATTAGTGCTTTTATTTGTTTGTTGTTTTTAGTTTTAGTGGCCATTATACCTTTGATGCATTTTATGACAAATAAAATGAGTCTTAGTCTGATTTTTAGTCACACACTCAGACACAGACTTACCCTTACAGAGACACAAACATAGACACACACTCGTCTGTATCAGTGTATGTGTGTTATTGAGTTTCAATTTCCAGAGAAAATGTTTTTTTTTTTTTTTTTAATTTTTTTTTTTACAAATTTAACCCCTCCTCCCCCTATAGCCCCCCAAACCCCTCCTCCTCCCCTCCCCATGCCCCCTCCAACACATGCACAAACAGAAGCAACCAAAACACAGGATTATTATTTGAGCCAAAAAAATGTTTATATGCAGCCTTGTAACTGCCTATATATTATTTTTGTGTTAACATGTGAAAAGAGATGTCTTTGCAAACCGCTTTTACCAGTCTCCATGATGTTGTATGCTTATTTGGTATGCATATATGCACACCCGCCTTTGTTGTTTGCACACACTATTCACTGCGAACAGAAAACAGTGTGACCCAGAGCAGCCGCATTCCTGCTGCATGCATGACTTGATTGGTTGAATGAAAACCTCTATGGGGTTGGGCAGGAACATCGCTTACTAGAAATGTCTTACTAGAAATCAGAAGAAAGGCGCTGTGGATCCGTTTTTATGCTTCATCTAGCTTTGCTTAATTTCCAGATTAACCTTGAAGCATCACTGTAGATTATGAAAACATCAAGCATGTTGTGGTACAGATTCAATGTGTTACAACTAACTGTGCACAGAAACTGTAAGACTTAGAAATACAGTCATTGATTGTTGCAGTTGCTCGACTATAGAAGAGTATGGGTAGTGGTGGGGGTATTGGAAAGGTGTTGTGATGACTGATCACACTATAGACTGCTTATGCAGTGACTAGTCTTGGCAGTACGTGGTACCATGTCATTCTGTCAGAGAAGAAACAACAACAACAAAAAACACAAAAAAACCCACCACTTTGTAAGAAATATGATGGGCAGTACAGAACACTTCAGATATACTCCACTGCTTTCATACAGTGTGTTTAGTATCAATCATTACACATCAAGTGTAATATATGTTAATTCTGTACAAATTCAGAATAATTCAGCGAGACTCATTTGCAGAACTTATAAATCTAAACATGTTTTTTCCTCTCCTTCAATCTCTCCACTGGTTGTCTGTTTCTGATCGAACAGACCACAAACTATGCATTCCCCATATGTTAAAGAAATGCCAAGAGAACGCAAAAATAGTCATTTACGTGATTTAGCTGACCTTGACATCCCATGAAAGGAAGCTGCAGAAGTAAAACCTCGTGTCCCATGATTCCTGGTCAGTCAGAATTCAAGAGTGGGTTAACAGATAGGTGGCACTGTAACTGTGTGTGTGTGTGTTACATTTTGTTGTATATATATGTTTCACTGTGCGTGATTTCACAGACAGGCATTGCATTTATATAGATTATATTACTAATAATGATAATAACATGATAATTGTATTATATCATCCGTATCCAATGGTAACAAAGATTTCAGATCATGTTCTTTCGAATCTCTGGCATACTGTTCAAGCACCAAAACTGAATTCAATGTTTGACTTGAAAAGTGGGGCTAACTGACTTTCTCTAAAGGATGTAAACATTTGACTGGTAGTTTGTAACCTTTGACTTCAATGTTCAGGTGCATATATATGATTTTAACTAATCACAAATGTCATGTGG
>NC_134881.1:42336460-42348960 GCF_041734735.1 Babylonia areolata | reverse complement strand
CAAAGGACACTAGAAAATGGGCTGCTGACACTTGACAGACTTCATGATTATCAGAAATCAACACAAACTGAAAAGAACACTGGAAAACAGAAAGAGGCTTTGAGATTTACCTGACTTTTTAATTTGAATAGCTAGTTGAATGTGTTTTTACTAATTGTGGAATAATTGTGAGAAACTTGAATAAAAAGTCTGCAATTATTGATGGTTGCAGGTGGCGCTTTGGACAGTTCCATGTTTTTCAGGTAGGTGAAGGTGTTGAATATATTACAAAAAATCATTTTATGCATGCTTATTGGGTGATGAGTGAAGGGTAGTGTTTGTGGTGTGTGCATGTTTTGCGTGAGTGTGAGATTGAAAAGGTATGCTCATCATGATTTTGCCCTAACAATAGATAGACCTAAAGTGTTGTTATTAAAAAAACAAACACTATTGATATTTTCATGTACATAATTATTATCTTTTAAGGTTTGCTTTTCTAGCCCTTGGATATTAAAAAAAAAGTGACTTGTGGTGTGTGTGTGTGTGTGTGTGTGTGTGTGCACATGCGCACCGATTTTGATTTTTTTCACATTTGGGGACTAATTTTAACAAGCATATCTTTTAATTGGTGATAAATTGCTGACTCCCATCTTTGAAGTGAATCACCATTCTTACCTTGACCAACTCAATAACTCAATACTTGGGTTCGAAGTCATACGGTACAAACCATGATAATCTTTCTTTGTGCAAGCTCTTATTTGCCTGAAACAGTTTGTTGCCGTTACTTCAGTTGGACATGTATAGAAGCAGTTCTGAGTGTTTAAAAAAAAAAAAAAAAAAAAAAAAAAAATTGAAAGCTTCTTGAACTACCCTATTGTTCAAAGACGAAATCAACAACAAAGATGTGTGTGTGGAGTGATGGCCTAGAGGTAACGCGTCCGCCTAGGAAGCGAGAGAATCTGAGTGCGCTGGTTCGAATCACGGCTCAGCCGCCGATATTTTCTCCCCCTCCACTAGACCTTGAGTGGTGGTCTGGACGCTAGTCATTCGGAAGAGACGATAAACCCAGGTCCCGTGTGCAGCATGCACTTAGTGCACGTAAAAGAACCCACGGCAACAAAAGGGTTGTTCCTGGCAAAATTCTGTAGAAAAATCCACTTCGATAGGAAAAACAAATAAAACTGCACGCAGGAAAAAATACCAAAAAAATGGGTGGCGCTGTAGTGTAGCGACGCGCTCTCCGTGGGGAGAGTAGCCCGAATTTCACACAGAGAAATCTGTTGTGATAAAAAGAAATACAAATACAAATACAAATTTGTGGACCCATGTATAAGTTTTGAGCTGATTTTGATGTGTTTGGAGTTATGGATTGACATGATCAACCTTTTCCCATGTACCCCACTCCCCCTTCTACCATGCGTACACTCACATTTTTTGTTCTTTTTCTCTGTGAAAAGTGAAAAGACATAAACTAAAGAAACACACACACACACACACACACACACACACACACACACTGGAAAAATATCAGTGTGACTTACATTTTGGTTACTGATTTTGTGGAAAATGCAGAATTGTTATTTAAGTGATGCCACAGTCTCATTCTGGGAAACAGGAACCTTTCTTTGCTTAATAAGAGGACTTTTGTTTTTGAACACTTCTTCTCTTAATGCAGTTTCTATCATGGATAGATCATGGATGATCTTTGTAGTTGCATTTCTTGTGAAGAGAGAGACAGAGAGAGAGGGGATGAGAGAGAGTGTATGTGTGCGTGTGAGAGCGCGTGGTGTGTGTGCGTAGTGTGTGTGTGTGTGTGTGTGTGTATGTGTGTGTGTGCGTGCGTAGTGTGTGTGTGTGTGTGTGTGTGTGGGTAGATGTGCAATGCGGTTTGGCTGACTGAAATGGAGAGGCACGTAAATTTCAGTAATCTGTATATTTGCATATAGCTATTTCCATTTGGTGCCATTTAATTTATCTTTTTATTTTGTATTCATTTTATTTGTTTGTTGTTTTCTTCTTATGTTGGACATGTGCTGCTGCCAAAAAGAAAATCTCTGTACCAAAGTATAGACAATAAAGTTTGTGCATTGTGTGTATTGTGTATTGGATCAGTGAGGCAAACTTTCAGATTCATGTGCTTCAGCCTTTTCCTTGAAATATTCCTCTGTGACAAAGTGGTCCCTGAGTCCATGTGAAGTTTGATGAGTGAGTCATTTTACTGGTCTCCTTGTCCCCCAGTCCATTTGAAGTTTGATGAGTGAGTCATTTTCCTGGTCTCTTTTCCCTTTGTCCATGTGAAGTTTAATGAGTGAGTCATTTTCCTGGTCTCCTTGTCTCCTACTTGATGTGAAGTTTGATGAGTGAGTCATTTTCCTGGTCTCCTTGTCTCCCAGTCCACTTGAAGTTTGATGAGTGAGTCATTTTCCTGGTCTCCTTGTCCTCCAGTCCATGTGAAGTTTGATGAGTGAGTCATTTTCCTGGTTTCCTTGTCTCCTACTTGATGTGAAGTTTGATGAGTGAGTCAATTCCCTTGTCCTCTAGTCCATGTGAAGTTTGATGAGTGAGTCATTTTCCTTGTCTCCTTGTCTCCCAGTCCATGTGAAGTTTGATGAGTGAGTCATTTTCCTGGTTTCCTTGTCTCCTACTTGATGTGAAGTTTGATGAGTGAGTCATTTTCCTGGTCTCCTTGTCTCCCAGTCCATGTGAAGTTTGATGAGTGAGTCATTTTCCTGGTGTGCTTGTCACTTAATCCATGTGAAGTTTGATGAGTGAGTCATTTTCCTGGTCCCCTTGTCCCCATAGTCCATGTGAAGTTTGATGAGTGAGTCATTTTCCTTGTCCCCTTGTCCCCCAGTCCATGTGAAGTTTGATGAGTGAGTCATTTTCCTTGTCCACTTGTCCTCCAGTCGATGTGAAGTTTGATGAGTGAGTCATTTTCCTGGTCTCCTTGTCTCCCAGTCCATGTGAAGTTTGATGAGTGAGTCATTTCCCTTGTCCCCTAGTCCATGTGAAGTTTGATGAGTGAGTCATTTTCCTTGTCCCCTTGTCCCCCAGTCCATGTGAAGTTTGATGAGTGAGTCATTTTCCTTGTCCCCTTGTCCTCCAGTCGATGTGAAGTTTGATGAGTGAGTCATTTTCCTGGTCTCCTTGTCTCCCAGTCCATGTGAAGTTTGACGAGTGAGTCATTTTCCTGGTCTCCTTGTCTCCCAGTCCATGTGAAGTTTGATGAGTGAGTCATTTCCCTTGTCCCCTAGTCCATGTGAAGTTTGATGAGTGAGTCATTTCCCTTGTCCCCTTGTCCCCTAGTCCATGTGAAGTTTGATGAGTGAGTCATTTTCCTTGTCCCCTTGTCCTCCAGTCGATGTGAAGTTTGATGAGTGAGTCATGTTCCTGGTCTCCTTGTCTCCCAGTCCATGTGAAGTTTGACGAGTGAGTCATTTTCCTGGTCTCCTTGTCACTTAGTTCATGTGAAGTTTGATGACAGTCATTTTCCTGGTCTCCTTGTCTCCTACTTGATGTGAAGTTTGATAAGTGAGTCATTTTCCTGGCCTCTCTGTCCTCCAGTCCATGTGAAGTATGATGAGTGAGTCATTTTCCTTGTCTCCCAGTCCATGTGAAGTTTGATGAGTGAGTCATTTTCCTGGTCTCCTTGTCTCCCAGTCCACTTGAAGTTTGATGAGTGAGTCATTTTCCTGGTCTCCTTGTCACTTAGTCCATGTGAAGTTTGATGAGTGAGTCATTTTCCTTGTCTCCTTGTTGCCCAGTCCATGTGAAGTTTGATAAGTGAGTCATTTTCCTTGTCTCCCAGTCCATGTGAAGTTTGATGAGTGAGTCATTTTACTGGTTTCCTTGTCCCCCAGTTCATGTGAAGTTCGATGAGTGAGTCATTTTCCTTGTCTCCATGTCGACCAGTCCATGTGAAGTTTGATGAGTGAGTCATTTTCCTGGTCCCCTTGTCTCCCAGTCCATGTGAAGTTTGATGAGTGAGTCATTTTCCTTGTCTCCTTGTCCCCCAGTCCATGTGAAGTTTGATGAGTGAGTCATTTTCCTTGTCTCCTTGTCTCCCAGTCCATGTGAAGTTTGATGAGTGAGTCATTTTCCTGGTCTCCTTGTCCCTTAGTCCATGTGAAGTTTGATGAGTGAGTCATTTTCCTTGTCTCCTTGTCTCCCAGTCCATGTGAAGTTTGACGGTTGAGTCATTTTCCTGGTCTCCTTTTCCTCCAGTCCATGTGAAGTTTGATGAGTGAGTCATTTTCCTGGTCCCCTCATCTCCCAGTCCATGTGGAGTTTGATGAGTGAGCCATTTTCCTGGTCTCCTTTTCCTCCAGTCCATGTGAAGTTTGAAGAGTGAGCCATTTTCCTGGTCCCCTTATCTCCCAGTCCATGTGGAGTTTGATGAGTGAGCCATTTTCCTGGTCCCCTCATCTCCCAGTCCATGTGAAGTTTGATGAGTGAGTCATTTTCCTGGTCCCCTCATCTCCCAGTCCATGTGAAGTTTGATGAGTGAGCCATTTTCCTGGTCCCCTCATCTCCCAGTCCATGTGAAGTTTGATGAGTGAGTCATGTTCCTGGTCCCCTCATCTCCCAGTCCATGTGAAGTTTGATGAGTGAGCCATTTTCCTGGTCCCCTCATCTCCCAGTCCATGTGAAGTTTGATGAGTGAGCCATTTTTCTTGTCCCCTCATCTCCCAGTCCATGTGAAGTTTGATGAGTGAGTCATTTTCCTGGTCCCCTTATCTCCCAGTCCATGTGAAGTTTGATGAGTGAGTCATTTTCCTGGTCCCCTTCTCCCCATAGTCCATGTGAAGTTTGATGAGTGAGTCATTTTCCTGGTCCCATCATCTCCCAGTCCATGTGAAGTTTGATGAGTGAGTCATTTTCCTGGTCCCATCCTCTCCCAGTCCATGTGAAGTTTGATGTGTGAGTCATGTTCCTGGTCTCCTTGTCACTTAGTCCATGTGAAGTTTGATGAGTGAGTCATTTTCTTAGTATCTATTTTTGATCATTCTGTACTCACAATACAAAGTGTGTGTATTCTGGGCTTTAAGTGTTTGTTTTAGAATTTTTTTTTTTAATTGAAAATTATCATTCCCTTTTTTTTTGTTGTTGTTGTTATCTCCAGTAATTTTGTTTATCAAAAATATTGTTTGCATTTTTTGGTTGAAGTTTTTGTACAGTGTATCTGTTTTGTATTATTTTTTTTTCTCAGTTTTTGACTGGGCAAACAAAAGTTTTAATGAATTAATCTCATTCATGTGTATGTGCTTGTTAGCAAGAGATGTGGTGACAGTTTTGATGTTGGAGTTTTGAGCATGGAATATGATATTTTTTTCATGCATGCATGCATGCATGCGTGTGTGTGTGTGTGTGTGTGCGCGTGCGCGCGCGCGCGCGCGTGTGTGTGTGTGTGTGTGTGTGTGTGTGTGCTTGTATACATGTGCATTCATATTCATCATTATATCAGATAAAAGGCGTGTGTGTGTGTGTGTGTGTGTGTGTGTGTGTGTGTGGTATGTCCTCAGACAGTTATTTTATATTGATATCGATCCTGTGTCTATTAATTACACAAAATCAATCATAGAAAACTTGTAATCAACACACAGAGAGGTGACAAATGTAATGTTGTTCTTTTGTTTTTCAAAGCTGACCTGGGAGAAACCTGTGGCAGTGGTGGAGAACAGTGCACTGTGGCCAATTCAACATGTGCTGCAAACACTTGTGTGTGTAAGGACACTCATTACCAGACCAACAACACATCTTGCCTGGAGAGTGAGTGATGCCACTCTGTGCTCCTTTCTGGCACAATCATTTTTACCTGTGATGTTCACCCTGTTGTTATTTCACCATTCACTGGTTTTCTTCTTGTCTGCAAACAGTGTGGATGAAATTGCTAATTGCAGCATTTGTGCATGCATTTGTTTCTTTACATTGACATCACATCAGATCAGTAATCATCATTTATGGATTATTTGTCATCAGTAGTTGGAATGCTCTCCCATTTAACATTAGACACTCCTACTCCACAGAATCTTTTAAATTTTCTCTTAAGATCCACTTTTTTTTTTAAACAGTACTGATATCTTTCAAAACTGCTTTTCATTGAAGCTATATTCTGTGTCCTGTTAACAGTCCTCTGGCAGCTCTCTGGTCATATCCTTCACAGTTTTCACTCTTTTTGATGAACTCCTGCATGTTCTCTTTAGGGAATAAAAGATGGTGATAATTATTCATAACTGTTGTGCTGCCGCATCTTCAAATTTGGGTTGTTGGTACTTCATAAGCCACTTTGCTCTTTATGGGTAATGTGCAAAAATGTTGTGAATTACTGGAAATGTGCAAATCACTGTGGATGAGCATACCAGTGAATATGTATGTGTGCTAAATGACTTATACGCAGTCCTGTAAGAACTTGTAATCCCCCCTCCCCTCACCCCCTCACCCTCCCTTCCCTCCACCCCCCCACCCCCACACACACACTGAGATACAATTTTAGGCATTTTGCTAGAGAAATATTGAAGACATTATTAAACTGTATTGGACAGTCAATATTCAAATGCACTTTGTGAAAATCTGAGATATGGTAAATTATGGCATATTGCATGGCATAACTGAAAATGAAAGATTTTTTTTTAGACAACAACAGTACAGGAAAATTGCCAAAATAAAGATGTATGGTAGAAAAATCAACACACTTCACATAAGCAACATTTACCTGAGATTATTTCACAGGACTTTTAAGTGGACCAGTGTTGGGCAAATGTTCAAATGGCAACTGCTAAATATGGACTTACCAGGGGAACTTGCTTTTATATTTATTCATTTGTACTTGTAAAACATTGTTTTTTTCCCTTCTTCTTGATGTGAATATTTATTTTTCCTCTGTTTCTTAAATTTTGAATGGGTTTTAGTTGATCATTAAAGAAATCAGAAATCTGAAGGTTTGAAGTCATAAACCATACATGTGCACACAGGAGCATACACACACATACCTAAACACAAATTGTTACCTATACCCATGTCTCCTTCAGGAATCACATTGGGGCAGAGCTGTACTGGAACCACAGGAACTCAAGGAAACTGTGTCAGTGATGCTGTCTGTGACAGTGGAACCTGTCGTAAGTTGTCTCTCCTGCTTTTCTGGGCCCATAGACATGACAGGATAATATAAGGTATGTCCCCGTCTTAATTCTTACTTCTTCTTAAACTTGGAAAAAGCATAGTTGTGACTGCAATGTAAGCCTAACACTAACTGCTGTGTGGAGCACAACCTGTTACCTCATTCCAGCAGCAATAAGTTCTGTTTCTCAGAATGATAACTATGGTAACTTGCTGTCAAGACCGAAAAGTCACATCTGGGACTTGCAGAATATTGCTGTAAAATTGAGACCTAAGGGAGATTGTAAGTGGGAGAGGTCACTGACCGTCTTTTGTAATCCGTCTGTAGAACAGTTTTTATGTTGAAACGTGAAACCCTTGATTCAGCATCTTCCTTTCGGTTCACTGTTGAAGCATTTCTGCTTTCCTGCGGTGCATTTCTCACTTTGTAAGGAATGTCCCCATTATACAGATATACATGAAGATGGCAGTAGGTACTAGCCTTTCCCAGGGTGTGAGGTTTGATCCCTCAGGCATGCAACAAATGCCACCCTCCCCAGCCCCACTTCCCATAGTTCCCCTAGCATTTCCCAGGGTGTGAGGTTTGATATCTCAGGCATGCAACAAGTGCCACCCTCCCCAGCCCCACTTCCCATAGTTCCCCTAGCATTTCCCTGGGTGTGAGGTTTGATCCCATCCCTCAGGCATGCAACAAATGCCACCCTCCCTAGCCCCACTTCCCATAGTTCCCCTAGCATTTCCCAGGGTGTGAGGTTTGATCTCTCAGGCATGCAACCAATGCCACCCTCCCCAGCCCCACTTCCCATAGTTCCCCTAGCCTTTCCCTGGGTGTGAGGTTTGATCCCATCCCTCAGGCATGCAACAAATGCCACCCTCCCCAGCCCCACTTCCCATAGTTCCCCTAGCCTTTCCCTGGGTGTGAGGTTTGATATCTCAGGCATGCAACAAGTGCCACCCTCCCCAGCCCCACTTCCCATAGTTCCCCTTGCCTTTCCCTGGGTGTGAGGTTTGATCCCTCAGGCATGCAACAAATGCCACCCTCCCCAGCCCCACTTCCCATAGTTCCCCTTGCCTTTCCCTGCCCCTTCTCTCCCCAGACCTGGTGGTATTGTACTGTCATATGCTGTCATCTCAAGTAGCTGTCATTGTTAATGGTCTACATGTGTGTGGGGAATGCCGTGTTTAACAATGGTGGTATCTGTGAATGTAATACCAGCGTCTATGGGAATGGTCAGCAGTGTCTTCCTCGTGAGTTCATCATAGTTGTTTGTGTCATCTTTGTCTTCCGTGATTGTTGGTGTTGTGACTGCACACACAGAGGAATGCACATATTGCACACTGCCTCGAATGCACACAAGCAAGCATGCACACACATACCTATCTATCTATCTGTCTGTCTGTCTCTGTTTATCTCCCTATCTCTGTCTGTCTTTATATAAGCCTTACTTTCTGTTTACTTATCTATTTATTTAGTGTTTTTTTTTTTTACTTACCTATTTAGTTTATATGTGTATGTCTATCTATACATACATTACAGGCCCCAAAGAGGGGGAGAGATGGGGAGAGGGTGACAGTGAGAGCATAAGTAATTTTGATGGCTATGCCAGTGGGAGTGGCAGGGTGTTGGTGGTGTGGATGGGGGCGTGGGGAGTTGGGGTTAGGGTAGGGTGAGACAGGCTCAGCTATTCATCTATGTTGAAGCATTGATCTAAAAATGGTTCAGATCAGTGGTGTTCAAGTCGTCGCCCTCTTGGGTTGACTGCAGACATGCGTCATAAGGGATATGCAACACTCTGGGCTGGAAAAAACAGTGAACTTTTTAATTTCGGTGAAGAAGACTGGCTGATGTGGGGGGGATCAGCAGCAGTGTCAAAACAGTGTGGTGAACAAAGCAGACTTTTTATTTTTTTAATTTTTTTTTAATGAACCTTTTTTTAATTTCATTTCTAACATCAAAAACAGAAATAGTGACACACAACCAGAAACAAGGACAAAAAGGCTAAACAACACTATTTCCAAATACTAAATATATTATTTGATATCCGTACAGATATATACATACTCACATACATACATAATAATAATAATAATAATAATAATAATAATGGATACTTATATAGCACACTATCCAGAAATCTGCTCTAGGTGCTTTACAAAAACGCTTTTGATAACATAAAACATTATATCTATGTTACATACACACACCAAAATGTGACCACACACACACACACACGCGCGCGCACGCACGCACGCACACACACACACACTGCATACATACATTTTAACATACATGTGTATCTAACAGCTACCCTAACACATACGCACACATAGGCAGGCACAAACTTACATAAACACACGCACACACAATACACATTCATATACATGCATGTAGTTGTGGACCTGCCACAATTGAACTTATTGCTGAGGGAAAAGGTGAGTTTTGAGACGAGATTTAAAAGATGCGAGGGAATCAGAATGACGGAGATTATCAGGGAGCTTGTTCCACGTCTTTGGCGATTGAAAAGAAAACGATCTGTGTCCATAGGTCTTACTTCTGACGTGAGGTATCCTGAGAAGTCGAGTATCAGTCGAGTACATACATACATACATGCATGCTTGCACACATATTGTTACAAGCATATGAAAAAACAAAGCAGACTTTGTAGGGTCCCAACAACCATGAAAGGATAATGCTATGCTCATTGCATGGGTCAGACAGGTCTGTGACCATGAAGATGCGAGTTGGATGTCTGGACTCTCTTTTTTTTCTTTTTGTTTTTGCCAGAACTCAAACTAGGTAAAAATGAAATTATCTCTGGATGTCCAAAAATGACAGTGAATGGCAACTTGCCATACAGCTGTATGACAACTCTTGTCTTCACTTTGCCCATTGAAGTTGTGGCTCAAAACATCATCTGTTAGAGAATATTTGATGATCAGTAGCAGGAGCGCTACTGATATTTTTGAAAATAATGAACTGCATGCCAGTCATAGATATTGCTTGCCCGGTTAGGCAAATACACAAAGGGCTTAGTTGGATATGACGATCTACTTGACTTGGGCATTCGGGCAACTACAGTTGGGCAACTATCATATAAAGAAAATGTCCGTAGTTTTGTCCTTTTTATCATTCTTTTCCTACTTCTTTTTGTGTGTGTGTGTTTTTTTTAATTTTCGTGTGAGACATGACACCCTGACCCAAGGTTAATGTGTGTTTGTTCTTTCTGTCATTGTTGTGCTTATTTTTGTTTCCCTCTGTCATTCCTGCAGTTTATAATAATGAAGGAAAAATAATGAAGGAAAGAGTGCAGAACATGCACTATGTATATCCAGTTCGTCTTCAGTTTAACGTCTTTCCACTTGAAGTGATATTAGTATATCCAGTGCTCTTCTATATATGTCCTGTGTCTTGTTTACACATCTTTTTCTTATTTATGCAGTCACCAAATGTGATGTATCCATATCATTTAATATTGAGTTTTTGTGTTGTGAAAAAGAAAAGAAAAAAAAGAATGAATAAAAATTATTTTTAGAAACACACACACACACACAATAACTATTATTGTTCAGCCATGTATTCACAGGGATGCATGCAATCATTCATGCTGTCTCCATCTCCCTGTCTTTTTTGACTCACTTGTGTAAACAAAGTGAGTCTATGTTTTAACCCGGTGTTCGGTTGTCTGTGTGTGTGTGTGTGTGTGTCTGTGTGTCTGTGTGTCCGTGGTAAACTTTAACATTGACATTTTCTCTGCAACTACTTTGTCAGTTGACACCAAATTTGGCATAAAAATAGGAAAAATTCAGTTCTTTCCAGTCATCTTGTTTAAAACAATATTGCGCTTCTGGGATGGGCACAAAAAAATAAAGAATGAAGCCTAATTATATGCAAACTGCATTTACTGTTATATTTATATTTTTTGTATTCTCTAAACTTGGCACTTTGATCTGATATTCTGACCCAACAGCTAGAGCAGTCATTATTATCATTTTTGGCTCAAACAGGAACTTCTTTTGCTAAGCATGGAAGCTTTATTTATTTTGCAAACGTTTTGGTTCAGATAGAAAAAAAGGGAAATTACTATGTAATGCTAGTGGAGTTAATTTGCTTTAAACTGATCTTTCTCATCTTAAACATTACATTTTGAAACAAGAGAGGCAAGGCCTTCAAGACTCACTTGTGATGCACTTTAAAAAAAAAAAGCAAGCTTTTTATGTATTGAGTATAATTTCAAAATGTAATGTTTAAGATGAGAAAGATCAGTTTAAAGCAAACTAAGTTCCCAGCAGAGTAATTTCCCTTGTTTTACTGCCGACACCAAAACGTTTGCAATAAATAAAACTTCCACGCTTAGCAAAAGAAGTTCCTGTTTGAACAAAAAATGACAATAATGACAGATCTTTTGTTGGGTCGAATATCAGATCAAAGTGCCAAGTTTAGAGAATACAAAAAATATAAATATAACAGTAAATGCATTATACTCAATACATAAAAAGCTTGGATTTTTTAAAAAGCGTATCACAAGTGAGTTGTGAAGGCCTTGCCTTTCTTGTTTTCTCTGTCTTGGTCACAAATCATTGAAAAGACGTTAAATGAAAGAACAGACACACATTATCCTTGGGTCAGGGTGTGATGTCTCAGGCATGCAACCTAAAGAAAAAAACCCAAACTCCAAACACTACATTCATGCCGCCCACCTCAGTGGTTCTGATGGTGTCAGTGCAGTGTATGAAAGGTGTCCTCTCAGCCTGTCACCTGAAGCAGGTGTCAGTGTTGACCCAGAACACCACTGACTGACAGGACTGTGTGGCTTGTGCAGGTGTGGCTCCAGGTGGTGGCTGTAACACCACTAACCAGTGTGTGCAGAATGCTGAGTGTGTCAGTGGTGGTGGTAATAACTGTCAGTGTAACAGCAATTCCTATCTGAGTGGTCAGCAGTGTCTTTCGCGTGAGTATATCACAGTTGAATGTGACAGCAAAATTTCTCTGTATGATTGTGTTTTGTGTTTTTGTTGACTCTGTCACAGACAGACAGATAGACAGACAGAGACACTTGTTCACACACACTCTCTCACACACATTCACACACATAAACACACACACACACACACACACACACACACACATGTATGGAATGCTTTCTCCCCTTCCCTGTTTTTTGTTTGTTTTATTTGATAACACATATAATTGATTGAATAGACGTTAAGCAAAAGCAGGTGTCAGTGTTCACTCAGAACACCACAGACTGACAGGACTGTATGGCTTGTGCTGATGTAGCTCTAGGTGGCATATATACCTCTACTGACCAGTGTGTGGAGACTGCTGCCAGTGTGGTACACACACACGTATACAGAGTCACATCACAGAACACATACATACACATTCACACACAAACTGTCTCACA